>NC_050574.1:386577286-386909721 GCF_011100635.1 Trichosurus vulpecula
GATGGTATCAAAGAAATGTATATTAGGAAAAGATGGGCCTGTCATGGATGTGAGGGATAGCTGATGAACACCTGGGATACTCCACTTGTTTTCTTGCAATGTCAAGAGAAAGGAAGGCAGGTCCTCAACCTTTAGGGTGAACCACTTGTAGTAAACTCATGAGAAGACCAGACTAGTATGTTTAATCTTATAAGCTATTTAAGTTTTAATCTGTATCACTAAAGTAATGATCTTGTATCAATGAGGTCCCAGATCTATATGAATAGAAGTATTCCATTCCCAGAACATTTTCCATGTTTGATATTTAGTCTGTTGTCTTACACTGCTTAGTCCTTTTGGCTTTAAACTCTCTCTTATCTGTCTCCACAGTTTCCATTCAAGGATAAACTGATGTGTTCTAAAAAATATTTTAAAGTGTTTTAACTTAAATTCAAAAAGCACATTTTCCATAGTAATTAATCAAAAGCACTCTGCGCGTATATTAGTACACCAGTGTTTGCTTTTAGAACATAACAGCATTTTCAATCTCTTGCTTAGTCATTTGCATTTTAAAATGTTTTTTTTTTCCAACCAGTAATCTTGCAGCTACTGAAAAACAGTAAAGGTATATTCCATTATAAGAAAAAAAATTGAAGCTTACAAAACAGATAAGGGAAGATTTGTAATTATTTGTATTACAAAGGGATCCTTGTTTTTTTCGGGGGGAGGAGTCCCATTGAGCTCTCAAAGCATACTTGAGTGTTTGATTACTAATTATTAATTATATGACTGAAGAAGGGAGATGAGGAAGACTGGCATAGAAGTGTAGAATCCTAGTGTTGGTAGGACCTTAGAGGTCATTTAGTCCAGCTTCCTACCAAATGCAGGAATCCTCTCTTCAGCATCCCTGACAGGTGGCCAAGCCAGCTTCTGTTTGAACATTTCCAGTTATGGGGAATTCACTGTCTAATAGGGCAACCTTTCCCATTTCTAGACAGCTGTAATTACTAGAAAGGTCTTCTTTCTGTTGGGGTAAAATCTGTCTTCCTTTAATTTCTATCTGCTGGTCCTAATTCTGGCCTCAGGAGCTATAAAGAATAAGTTCCAGAGAGTTAGGAGCCCCTGCCAATTGAGATTAATCAGAAAGAGAGAAAATGAATCTCCAAAGGGATAATGTAGGTCAATGGGAAAATGTGACTTGGCTACCGATGTCCATTTACACAAAACTTTTCAGGAATGCATCTGTGGTGCAAGTGAGATACAGCTCCATGAGTCCAGAATATAACTTTAAATGAGAGGCAATGATTTTATCAGTCTTGGACATGCATAACCTGAAGCATAAAATTACTGCTCAAAAATGATATATCTCCTTGAAATGCTCAAATCTCTACTTAAAACAATTACAGCAATGGTGATTTCAAACCTGTTAGTCAGACATTTTTAATCTACAAAAGGTTAAGTATTTGACAGTTACTCGTTCTTACATACAGATTAGCTGCTTGAGGTTTAACCTTTAGATGTGCTTAAGCAACCACTCTTTAAAATTTATTGTATAAAATCACCCAAATAGAAACAGTCTAATCACTTGCAACTAAGAATACAGGAATCTCAGAGACAGTTTTTCACTTGATATAAATTGCTCCAATTACCTCTTTTCTTCCTTCCTGACTAGGGGTATTTTATACTCATGTTGCCTTAGTGGCTAGAGATGCCAGTTTGCAATTAGAGAATAGAAAAAGATTCTGAGGGATATGTGTGGAACTTTCCATTTGCAAGGAAAATAAATGTCAGAATATGATGATACTTCTACATAGAATGCCTTACAGGATTTGAAGTGGTAGATTCGTGTGTGTGTGTGTGTGTGTGTGTGTGTGTGTGTGTGTGTGTAGAAAGAGAGAAGTAGAAGAAAGAAAGTACCTGAATTTCTTTATGGCTTATCCCTCAGTGGGTAAAAATGGAAGTGGGATTTTTCTAGAGAAGAGCTTATTTTTATTAGTTTTAAATTAAAGAAACAATGTTTTATTTCTTATTTATGAGTTTTCAAAAGAAATGTACTAGATCTGTGATTTAATTGGTATAGGGAAGTACCAATGAGGAAAACCCCCTTACCACCTTTAGATAGGCATCTTCTTTGTGATTTATTGCCTGGAGGTATTGAGAGATTAAGTGACTTGTCCAAGGTCACTAAATCAGTATGTGTCAGAAATGGGACTTGAACCCAGTTCTTCCTGACTCTGATACCACAGGTCTTTGACATTGCCTCATAGATAACACATTCTTTAATTTTTAAAACTACTTTACGGTGTCTGAATACAGACCGAAGCACTTTTTTACTTTATTTTTCTTGAGGTTTTTTTTTTCTTGTCTATGTCTTCTTTCACAACATGACTATCATGGACATGTTTTGTATGACCATACATGTACAACCTATATTGAAGAATTGCTTGCCTTCTCAATGAGGGGAGATGGGGAGGGAGGCAGGGAGAGAATTTAGAATTCAAAGTTTTAAAAAGTAACATTTAAAATTGTTTTAACATGTAGCTGGGGAAAAAGAAAATACTTAATTTTTTAAAAGGGGGGTAAAAGCTGCTTTACATTCAATTAGTAATTTTAAATTAACATTCACATAGGTAATATCACATGTTGATCTAACTAGCCTTGGCTTAGGAGTCATAAAATGTCAGTTCTCACATGTTTTGCTGTGTGACCCTGGAAACATCATTTAAGCCTTGTGAGCCTCAGTATTTTCATCTGTAAAATGGATAAAGATAATTATCCCATTTCTTACCTCACTGCGTTTCTGTTTAGCTCATATCGATCAGTCGTGTGGTGTGGTGGACAGAATTGTCTATGCAGAATCAGGATACTTTGGTCTGAATCCTTACTAGTTATATGACAATGAGTGTTCACAGCCTGTGAGCCTTATGGGGATAATAATACTTGCCTGATCTACAGCAAAGGATTGTGAGGAAAGCTCTTTGAAAACCTTAAAGTGTTTCATAGATAGGAACTATTATTATGAGAGGTTGGACTCAATGATCCCTATGATTTCTTTTAGCTCTCAACATTATGGTCCTTTGGTTATTCAGACCCTGTAAAGCTCTGTAAACATTAAAGTTAGTATGACTGGCAACAATAACAGCAAACTAAATCTCAGCATATTATGCCATGCATTAAAGAATGGAAGATAAGTAAACGGTTGTGAAATGAAAATACTTGCGATGTAGCAAAATATTTCTTCATAAGAAATGATGGATCTGGTATTAACCAATAGTAGCTCAGTGTAGCAGAATGTATTGTTTAATTTTAGAAGCACAAAGTTTGAATTGCTGAATCTCAGATGGAAAATTTTAGAGGAGGCATCATGGTGTAGTGCAGGGCTCTCCAACCTTAGGTTTTTATCGAAACAATAGACAATATATTTTGATTTGCCATTTTAGTGAGAGCTCTGTGGTAGCTTGGCTTTTTTTAGAGCATTTATTTAAATTTCTATGCTTGTAGGAGGGCTGTGTTTTGGACAGCCCTGGTATAATGGATTGAAGTCTAGCCATAATGTCAGGAAAATCTAGGTTCAAGTTCTACCCTTTATTTATATATACTAGTTGTGTGACTGTGGGCAAGTCATATAATTTCAAAGAGCCCTCAGTGAACTCTCTAAAATCTTAAACTTCAGATTAGTTGATGTCGTGCATTGGCAGGTGGAATTTCCACACCAAGAGTCCCCTACTCAGATGAAATCACAGGTTAAGAAATAAAAAGGGACCCATTTAGCTAAGCTCTCAGTTGACTTGGGTTTCTTCTCTATGACATCTTTAGCAGATGGTTATCTGGGTTCTATTTGAAAGCTTTCCTTGTCAGGGGAACCCTCTGTTTAATGAGGAAGCCTCTTCCTTTGTTGGAAAATCCTAAATTTTTTGAAGTTTATGTACGAAATAGGGAAAAATCTAAACTATAATCTGAGTATGGAACGCTTCTCATTAGGCAACTTAAAATCCATCTATGACTTAATAGAAAAGTACTGAGTAGCTGGGGTTAACTATTATGTCCAAGGCCACACAGTAAAGGTCAGAATTTATATTTGAACTCATATCCTCCTTGAGTAGCTAGGTGGCTCAGCGGATAGAGCACCAGGCCTGGAGTCAAGAGGACCTAAGTTCAAATCTGACCTCAGACACTCACTAGATGTGTGGCCCTGGGCAAGTCACTTAACCTCTGTTTGCCTCAGTTTTCTCATCTGTAAGATGAGCCAGAGAAGGAAATGGCAAACCACTGCAGTATCTTTGCCAAGAAAACCCCAAATGGGATCACAAAGAGTCGGGCACAACTGAAATGACTGAACAACAACAACAACAGATCTTCCTGATACTACACCCAGAATTCTATACACTCACTATCCTGCCTGCTTCTGGAAGCTTCTATCAATTTGAAAGTTGTGTCACTGCCTTGAGGGGAGGGGCTGTCTTTCTTTTTGTTTGTATTTGTATCCCTGCACAGTGCCTAGGATGTAATAAGCATTTAATAAATACATATTGACTTAACTTGACAATAATTTTACTCCTTCCCCATGGCAAATCTTCAGAGAGTTTAAGATGGCTTTCTTAAGACAGGCCTACTTAAAGTCTTTTCTTTTTCAGTCTAGACACAGATTTGATTGTCTAATAGACTGTAGCATGCTGGTAAATATTTAACAACTGGTTCTCTTTAAAAAAAAAGTACCCATGGAACACTTTTAAGTTAAATCTGCATTATTAACATTTTCCCCATAACTTTATTAAGTCTAGATAATCAACAAAATAATAGCTCAAATCCTGATTTGTAGCATTTGCTGATTTCTGTGGTATAAATGCTCATGTAGAAAATTTAAAAATAGGCTCTTTCCAGCTGTTGAAGATGACTCCAGTATACCCCTGCTTACAGGAGACCAAAAGGAAAAGAAAAAAAGGAAAATTTACTATGTGCCTTATTTTTTTTTTCTCTATAGCATATTTTGATCTTTTATTCCACCCTACTCTCCCAGTCAAGTTCTCCCCCTACATATTTTTTTAAGGTTGATTTTCTATATCTCACCCAGGATTGATAGGCATGGACCACTCACTGCCTCAGTCCCACTACTAATCAGCACAGAAGCTTTGACTTTCCCCGTTTCTGACCTGGGCTATTTGGCCCCTCCTTAGGCAGCACACCATATTAATGTGCGACTTAGTGTGGGCACCCCATCAGTTCAACCCTAGTGAAGTTCATTACTCTCAAACCCAAGCCTCAGTCTTCCTGGAAGCAAGGATTACAAGGCATGAGTCACCTCACCCAGAAATTCCCCTTTCTTGACCATTGATCATTTGCCTCCACATCAGAATTCAGGTACAAAGTCTGTTGTGGAACTAGAGACAAACACTTAATTTGGAGTCAGAAGACCAGGGTTCCAGTCCTGCCAAGTACCATTTTGACCTTGGGCTTCCTTAAATATCCTTTGATGAGTAACTTTCAAGACTGAAATAAGTACAAACCAGGTCACAGACTAGGAGGATTCCACATAAATACAAACCAAGACCTTGTCAAAGAAATGAGGTAGGTAGATCTGAGCAAGCATCTCTAGTTCAGTGGATAACAGTTCATGATCTTGCTGACCTTGGCTGTACAACAAGGGCAGTCTTTACAAAAGAACAAACTGTTCCTGAACAGTTCCTTCACTGTATTATTAAAAACAAACATATTATTTTTTTCTCCTATATTGGACCCTTCAGTCTTTTGTGTTTAAACTTTTTCCTATCATGTTTGAACTATTTCTTCTGGAACAAACATTTATTATAGGCAGTGTAAATAACATCTGACACTCTGTTTGTGTTGACTTTTCTGTCTCCTTTGGGCCATTATGTAAGGAAGAGAGAATTGGACTGGGAAATCAGAAGAAAGACTCAGATTCTATTCCCTATAGTGCCACTAGCTGGATATCTGACCTTGAGCCTTTTAAAGCTATTCTATGCCTCATTTTCCCTATCTGGGCAATAGGGAAAAATCCATATCTTTATCCTACAAAGACTATCCAGGTGGCCTGGTACAGGGGAAATCACAAGGCAAAGAGGGAGGGGAGACATGGTGCCTAGTCCTAGTTGCTTCTACTTAGTTGTAGGACTTTGACCGAGCCGCTTTAAACTCTCAGAATCTCAGCCCTCTCATCGGTTAACAAGATAATTTTGAACATTCATAGGATTATACATCTAGAGCTCTTAGGAAGGAAAGAAGTATTTATTAATGGCCTACTCTGTGCTAGGCCACTCAGTGGGTTACAAATATAATCTCATTTGATCTTCACTTAGGTGATATCATTATCTTCATTTTACTATTGGGAAAATGGAGGCAGACAGAGGTCAAGTGACTTGCCCAGGTTAGCAAATAAATGTTTTAACTGGATTTGATTCCCCATATTCCAGACTGCAGGCCCATTGCTCTATCCACTACACTATCCACCTGCTTCTTGTCAATCAATCAACATTTATCAAGTACCTACTATGAGCCAAGGAAAGAAAAATATGTAAAAATACTAAACTGTGTTTTCAAGCTTCTCCAGGAAAATGTGTTAGACGAAACAAATAGTATTGTTTTTACTTACTAATGACAATTATGATAAGTTCAATATTAGCTGGTCATTGAAACAGTGATTTCTTGAAGACCAACCCCATCTGTGTTTTGGTTTTGTTTTGTCTTGTCAAGGGCAGGATACTTTCAACAGGGTGGAAGGAGGAGACCAAATCACTAGAAAATCTGCCTATTTTAGGGGGAAAATCTAAGTCACAATAACATTCTCACTTTTTATTTTCACATAAGCTTGGAAGAGACGCTTTTTTGTTTGTTCTTTTTTTCTGCTCCATTTCTTTTTAGGAGTCAATTATAAGTGAAGAGCTCTCCCCAGTAGGAATGTCCAGCTGCTTCCTTGGAGGTAGATTGAACTGAAAGAAATAAACATTTTAGGTCTCACCAGGGAGGGCATGGGATTGTCTGTCTTGTCTTATGGAACAACAAGCCTTTTTCTGTTAAGAAAAAGTAGGTATAGATCTTACTTAAGCATGCTAGGTGAGTGGTGGAAAGTGAGTTCTGGTCATGTCCAGAGGTAAATCAGCGGTCTGAATGGAAACAAAAGTCAGTAAATTGTTACTGCTTGTGACCACAGATACTACTCCCTGGAGGGCAAAATGCTCTACTAGAGAAATAACTTGGGTTATTTTCATGGATTTACCAACCCTAATTCCTCTGTCCTTAATAGAACTACTTTGCTTCATTGTTCCTCAGTTTCTCCATCTTTAAAGTTAAAAATGTTAGCATTTTTATCTCACATAGAATGCAGAGGCGCTCTGGGGATTAAATGATTAATATTGGTGAACTGCTTTGAAAATGAAATAGCAGTTTAGAAGTAAAAAATATTATAATTTTGTCTTCTTTTGGGGTAGTTGCAAGGGGACTCCACATTTTCTCCTAAGTCATTTAAAGATAGAAGACAGAAAGTTTTAGTTTGCAGTGATACAAACCACAATATTCTTATGACCTACTTAACTTGTATCATCATGCAGTCATTTTAAATGGAGAAATAAATGGGACCTCAGTAGGCCTGCCAGCACTATAATACTGTAGACCATTACAAACACATTAAAGTATAATAGATAATCTAGTAGCTGTAAGTCTACTATATGCCAATTAGAATATTTAACTATGCAATAAAAGAAGAGTTAATAAAATACATCTGAGAAATTAAAAATATAATTAGAAGTGGCATTTTGGCTTTTTTCTAGCTGTAGGAAACAGACAACACTATGGAAACTAATTTAAATTTGCCTTCTGTATATCCACTCTCCACTGACATTTTTTTCTTCTGGATAAAAGGCCTTGGGAGCATGTTTTTCCCCTTTTCTATCTCTCAGTTAGACTCAATTCCATTTTGTTTCCAAATGAAGTGTTGAAAATAAATAATAGTCTCTACATTGGAAAGATTGAACTAATATTCAAAGATTCTATGCTCTCCTTTTGCACTTACACTAATGGCTTTATTTATTTATTTATTGGTCTTTTTCTCCAGAAAAAAAAAATCACCATCCCCAAAAGATAGATTGTAGGTTTTTTCAATTCTGAATGAACTGTTTAGCAACATTGGATGCAGATCTGACCCTTTATTGAATAAGATATTATATAGGATATAAAATTAGCATGGTTGCTTCTTCTGGAATTTTACGACTTAATACATGTTTTCATTTCCCTGACCTCTTAACTAGCGTATTTTATCACTGATTTATAACTAATGTCCAAGCTGTAATTTTATCTGAAAATGATTTCTTAAGATGAATTTCAGCTGTTTGCAGACAAAACTGAAGAACAAAATACGAAATGAAGTTAATTTGTATCTTTTGATGTCCTTAATAATTCTCATAATCTAATTAGGCAGATATTTAAAATAGAGCAAACTTAGCTGGAAAATAATGCATTTAGAAATTACTAATTGATGACTTTTTTAAAAATTAAAGATTTGTAGACCTTTTGGAGACAGCAATTTTTAGTAGAAGAATAATGATACGATTATATAAAACCATAGGTTCTGAATAAATTTTTCTCCTTCATTTTCTTTCCAAAAATTATTTCAGCATGAATTCTAGAATTCATGCTTTAGCTATGGTTGTCAGTTGTGGAAAATATTATTTGGCTTAATAGTTTTAATTAAAATAAATATTTGTGTTTAAAGTAAAACAGTTTATGTTGCAACAAGATAACAGCTACATTTTATGCATCCTTTCTTTGCTGGATTTTCTTTTTACAGATAATGATCTTTCAGGCTGTATTCCATAAATATGCATGTCATGTTCAAGTTTCTATTTAAATGCATGCATGAGTAAGAAGCACTGAATTTGATTAACTTTATTAACAATAAATAATGAAGTGTACTGTTTTATGTTAACCCCTATTTTATTGTGTATCAGCCTTTAGACTTTTTACTATCTGGACAAGCAATCATTTATATCCTTTTAAAAAATATTTATGGCTTCCATGACTAATTGCTTCTTACATGACTTAGAGCCTTCTGCGTTGGTACCATTTGTTAAAACACAGCCAGAAGCAGGCAGAGCCGACTCATTTTTCAAAAATTTAGTGTCATTTTTATAGACAAATAACACTTGTAAATGATGGATAATAGCTAGCAGAATGCTGCATGGTATAAAATGTGCATGAATTATATTTTCTGGGAGGGAGAAGGTTAACTTGTCTATGAACTAATTGTGGAGCTTTATAGTAAATGCAAGGTGGTGTGTGCACATTATCAGCATGACTTAAACCAGCTGAAAAAGGGGTTTTCCTTCCCCTGAGTATTATTCATTATCTCATCCCCATTTCTGGCTGGCTGATGTAAAAAGGAGAGCAGCTAATGATAATGAATCTATGGGAATTGCGGCAGTGAGCACAGAGCAGATGTGCTGCACAACTCCGTTTGTTAACGCTTTGCACACTCAGAAGGGTGCATGCAGAGGGTGGAAAACAAGCGGGTAAGGAGCATGCAGGGTTGTGCCCCCAAACAGATGCTCTCATCATTACAGCATGATGTCTTAGACACTCTTAGCATTTCTGTTGGTGCATGAGCAAGATATGGGATTTTCTGAAACCAACTGTGGCTTATGACCCTAAGGAAAAAAAATGGAGGGAGACATTTTCAGCTCTGTAGCCTACAGGAAGGAGTATGCAGAGGCCACCTTGTACCAGCTCAAGCCGATTGTTAAATTTTCAATGTGAGCATTTACACTTCAGACAGAAATCAGCGAAGTCTACAAATCAGGGTTTGATTTATTGTCTAGGCTTAAGAAAGTAATGGGGATTAAACTTAAACATATGTTATGAGTACTGGCACACTCCTGTGCTATAGGATATCATTATCTAATACCAATCTTCACGTCATTGCAGAGAAGGACCAACTCACTCCCATCTTCCCTTACCTAACCCTAAACAGTTTTTGAAGGATGGGTCATCCAGGAATATGCCTGGTTTGGGGACTGAATTAAGAAAAGACTCATTCATGAATGTACAGTATCAAAGCAACAGGTTCCTTGCACATAGTAGGCATTTAATTAATGTCTGCAAGATTCAGTTCATTCCATGCTAATTACTTCTAAGGTCTCTCCCTCCCCCTATGCTGTCCCCCTCCACTACATGTGTTTATTGAACATCTTCCAGGTTGGACATCCCATTTTGTCATTCTGTAATAGTTGCTACCACCTCCCTAATGCCATCCCAGGCACAGAACATCATCAGGTATTCATTGGTCATCCAATAAATTTTAACTGAATGAATTAGTAATGTTTAGTTACACTGTTCTTAACTTATTTATTGAAAAAAGCAACATGTCAGAAATTTGGTGGGAAAGCCCAAGTTTTTGTTCTCTGGGGACCGGCTGGGTATTCATTGCAGCCAAGCTTTCTTTGTCCTCTCTCAAAGGCACTTACAGGGCATAGATCCCAAACACTGAGTAGTATTCTTCCAGTAATGGCATCTGACTCCTTGGCTGACTCTTCAGCCTCTTGGCAGCCTTGGGTTGGCCTCTGAATCCAAAACTAGCAAACTAGACCCCTGATGAGTTGTCTAAGATGCCTTATCCGTCTGGTTTCCATTTTGCTGTGATTTGCCTTGGATCCAAAAGGAATAAGTACTTACCTTCTTGATTAGGGGGAAGTTTCCTCTATCTGCTTTGAATTGCAGATAAAGTAGAATTTGGAATACACTCATGGAAGAGTTGTCTCATCACTTTATATATTAATGTAGTGGTCCCAAATTTAAACATACATAAAAGGCATGATTGTTTAGGTCTTCTTTTTACTATTACTAACTAAATCTTTGTTTCTCTTAACAAGGGCTTATTAATCTAATTTTTTATTTGTTTGAACCAAGAAACAAAGGGCTGCATAACACGTGGGCAGTTTGAGGGCTTAAGATCATGCTCTTAACACATAACTCTCATCAACACCACCTGGCTGTGCATTTGCTAAACCTGGCAGTCTGCGATGTGTGAATCAAAATTACAGTTTCTCTTAGGTTCACAAAAAACATATTCCATAATAGGCAAATTAATTTCTTATAGCATCCTTCATGTAGATTATATAGTTATTATGTATGGGGTAGCCATGTTTATCTGACTTTCCATTAACCAACATGTCTATTTAAGTATAGACCATCTATTCACTCAACCTACAAAATGCACCATACATTTTTCCTCCACTTACCCAAATCTTTTTTTTTTTCCTATAGAAGCTTTTCAATTGTTTTAGAAACTTTTTGGACAACTTGGCTTAGATTTTATGTATGAAAAGTACAAAATGTGTCCCATGGAGAGAAGTATTATGGTATAGTAGATTGAGGACTATAGATATGGTGACACCTTCCTTCAACACTTAAAAGCAGTGTGGTCATGGGCAAGTTGTTTGACCTGTGTTAGCCTCGGTTTTTTTGTCTATAAAATTTAGATAGTAATATCTACCCCACTGGGTTGTTGGGAATTTCAGATAATAAAATACATGTAAAAGTCAACTGTCATTGCTCATGGACTCATCTATTAATTTGCTTTCCTGTCCTTATTTGAGCAATCCTTATGGCATGGTCTTCCTTAGAAGATAAACTCTTATTATATGGCTCAGATGAATGACTAGAGATAATCCTGATAGTGAATGTTACTGCAGCAATTAAGAGAGGTTGGGATGGTACACCAGCAAGAGCTGCAGAGGTCTCTCATCCCCAGGAAAGAGAAAAATGCAGAGTCTTATATATTTGAATTCCTTTCTGAAAACTTGTGCTAGACCAGTACAAGCTGGTTTCTGTAACAGAAGAGAAGGGATTGATGAAAAGCTTCTTATGCCACAGTTTATTAGCAAAAATGGAGGTTTGTTAGGCATCAGAAGGGGGCAGAAAGGGATTATAAATGGGAGTAAGGAAAGAGGATTTGTTAAGCACCTACTATATACCAGGTACTTCTCTAAGCATTTCATAAATATTATCTCATTTGGTCCTCACAACAACCCTGGGAGGTAGGTATTATCCCACTTTTACAGTTGAGAAACAGAGGCAAATGGGTTAAGTGACTTACCCAGGGTCACTCTGGAATTGTGTCTGAGGCCAGATTTGAACTTGGGTCTTCCTGAATCCGGGTCCAGTACTCTATCCACTGAGCCATCCAGCAAAAGAATGTCAAGCAGAGAAAAAATTCTGTACTACTGAAGATATAATGCTTTTCCCACAGAAAGTAAATTAGGACTTTCTAAAGGTGAAGTACTGTCTTAGAACAGAATAATAAAGATTATTCACCAGAGAAAGTAGATACAAAAATACTATTACAAGCCCTAGGAAGAAGAGTTGTTTCATGTTGGTTGGTGACTCTCTGCTAAGTAAAGGTTATGGAGGCAGTGGGGTGTAAAGTTGAATTAGTTAATCAAGAGAATCAAGATACATGCTGTCTTCCTTGAGTGTGTATTACAGAGAGCCTGCTAAGATTCATCAAATGTGACTGCTAGCTACTTCTGCTTATTCATATGAAAAAGCAATATAGGATGATATAATCATGCCAGAAGAAACTTAGGGCCACATGATCTATTACTTTCATCACTGAGATACGATATTGTTGTGGGAGTGGCTTGTAAACCACTTAGATAGATGAAGAATATGGATACTGCTTCTGCAATATTGGTTCTAAAAGTGGCATGGGGTAAGGCATTGTGGTGATGGAGAATTTATCATTCTGCTGAAAGCAGAGCATCATCACTTATGAGAATTTCTCTCTCAGTAGGTAGAGGGAGAATTGAAGGAAATTCCTACTTTGGACATAATTCTAACTGACAAGTAAGAAGTGATAAATAAAACTCACCCAAGAATCATTGAATCATCAAATGTTAGAGCTGGAAGGTACCTTAAAGATTATCTAGCCCAATTTTCTCAACTGACAGCTGGCAAACAGCCTGAGAGTAAGAAGATGAAACCTAATAGGGGTAAATATAAAGTCTTCCATTTAGGTTTAAAAAAAGTCATCTGCACAAATAAGGAGGAGGGGAAACTATGCTGTTACTTATGTCCAGGGTGTCCTCTTTCCCCTTCTCTTCCATGATGCTATCTTTGATCTTCCTGGTTGGTAATGACATTTCAAGGGATCATAGATACCGAACTGGAAGGTACAACAGAAATTATAGTCCAACTCTAATTTTATAGATGAAAAATCTGAACCCTAGAAACATTAAATGACTTCACCAATGTTATACATTTAAGAGCAGAGCCAGAATTCAAACCGAAGTCTTCTGATTCCAAACCTGCTGCTATTGGTTTCATCCAATTCACCACACTGCCTTTCTCCCACTTCATAGTTCATGTATCAATTTGTTTTATATTATATTATATTATATTATATTATATTATATTATGTTATATTATATTATATTATTATATTATATTGTTATGTTATGTCACGTCACATCACGTCATGTCACGTCACATTACATTACATTATATTATATTATATTATATTATATAATATTATATTATATTATATTACATTATATTATTGTTTTCTCCGTGTGCCAAGTTGAGTTGTTGTTTTTTTAGTTGTTTTTCAGTTGTGTCTGACTCTTCATGATTCCATGTGGGGTTTTCTTGGCAAAGACACTGGAGTGGTTTGAGGAAATCTGGCAAACAGGGTTAAGTAACTTGCCCAGGGTCACACAGTTAGTAAGTATCTGAGGCCAGATTTGAACTGGAAGGAAGAGATGTCTTCCTAATTCCAAGCCTGGCACTCTTCTGTGCCACCTAGCTGCTGTGTGTGTCATACCCCTCTACCAAATTGTAAGTTCCATAATAGCAGCAACCTTTTTAACTTAAATTTGTATACATTAGATGCATGATAAGTATTCAACTAAATTGCTGAGCAGTAGGGGGGTGGGGCTAGTTGATTACAAGCTCAAATCTATGATACTATGAGGATCCAATAATAAGATGTACCTGTCAAAAAAGTAATACAGTTTTAGGCTCTATCAAGAGAAGCACAATATCTGTAGCAAAGGACGTGACAGTTCTACTCAGCCCTGCATTAGAGTAATGAGTTTAGTTTTGGGTGCTTCATTTTCAGAGCAACATTGACAAACTGAAGAATGTCCAGTGGAAGGTAATTAGAATGGTGAAAAGTCAGAACTACGAAAATGATGTAACTTTTCATATATTTGTAGTGTCACGTGGAAGAGAAATTGACTTATTCTGCTGTAAAAGCTGTCTCGATTCATTCTGCATCGCTCTAGAGGGTGGAACTAGTACAAGGAGGCAGTAGTTGTAGGAAGACAGAGCAAGATACAGAATTTTTAATATTAAAGCTTCCCTGTAGTCTAGTGAGCTCCCCATCACCAGAAAATCTCAGTTACAAGGGACTTTAGAGATCATCTACTTCAGTACCTGAACAAGAATCTTCTCTGTAACAACTCCAAAAAATGATAAGCAACCTCTCCTTGAAGATTTCTAGTGACTGGGAACCCGGTACTCCTTGTGGCAGCTGTTCCACTTTTGGATGGCTCTAATTGTTAGGATGTTCTTCACATCAAGTCTCTTACATTACACCTTCCACCCATTGTTCCTAGTTATATCCTCTGGAGCTAAGGAGAAAAAAAATCAAAACCTTTTTCCAATGATAGCCCTTTGAAGATGATTAACATTGTCAACTCAAGCCTTCTCTTCTCTAGGCCAAACATCACCATATTATTGCCAATATGGCATAACTCTAGTATACTCACTTTTGGAATGCCTCAAATTTCAACGTCCTTCATAAAATATGGTGCCCAGAATTGAACAAAGTATTTCAGATGAGGTTTTACCAAGTTATAATAGAGTGAAACTATTGTCTCCCTTGTTCTGGGATATTCTATCTCAAAACATTCTAAGAGCACCTTAGCTTCATAGGATACCATAACCCAGTTGATCCATATTGAGCTTACGCCCACTAACACATCATATTATTTTTTGCGTGAACTGTCTTGCCATCACTTATCCTGTACTTTTACATGAATCTTTTGAACCAGGTGCAGTAATTTACACTTGTCCCAATTAAATTATATCTTCTTCCATTTTAGAGCCTTTCTGTGATCCCTCACGTATTATAGAGGTGGCCTTTGGCTCTAAAAAGCTATGCCAGTGGAGTATAAGCTTAGGTGGGTCCTAACAAGATTGATTGAGCTATCTGTTTATCCATCTATCTACCTCATATGCAATCATTTATTTATTTATTCTAGTGGGGTGGATTACAGCCCCTTTCCTGAAAACTAAATGGGCTTCAAGAGTTGTTATAATTGAAAATTCATCATTTTGCAGCTTATCTGGTGATTAGCCTCTCTGAAATTAGAGAAGACTGGTCCTTGTATACCAGACATACAATGCACTAGCAGGCAAATACCATATATGTGTGTGTAATCATATATATGATGAATTTTTCCATGTTAAAATCATTGCTCGTATGACCATAAGATTTAGAGTTGGGAGTGGCCTATCTGTCTTTAATAGCAGTTATGGCATGAGGGATGGGAGTGGGGGCTGTGTGTCAGACAGACCAATGACTCATATGTAATTAGTCTTTTCTCATGGTACTAGGGTCAAGGATAAAAAAAAACACCCAGAGGCAGGAAAATGGGGAGATAGTCATAATGAGGGAGACATAAACCCCAGATTAGTTGTTGTGCACTGGAGTTTAGGCAATGGCGAGAGGAGGAAGAGATGAATGATGACACATCCATTTCCCCAGTGGTTTGCACAATCACTTTTACCTTTACCTTCACTTCTACACCAGGGCCGCTTCTTGAGGCAGCAGAAAGTCATGGATTCGGGGAGTGGGGCAGAAGGGATTCTGACTTAGGTGGGTAGAGTTGGTTTTCCATCATTGTAACAGTCAAGACCCTATGTCTTGGTTGCTGCTAGTAGTACTGTGGGGAGACCCAGACTCAACTATCTATCTATCTATCTATCCATCTATGCATGAGGCATGGAAGTTTCTAGGAAGTAGCAAGGCAGAAATCCTAGAGAAAAAAACAAGCAACGCCGATTATCTTGGATAGAGGTAGATTGCTGTAAGTGAGCCTTATGGACTCTGGGTTCCAGGTCTTTAGAACTATCACAGAAGCTTAGAGCTCATTTAGTCTAATCCTATGAATTTAAAGATTAGGAAACTGAGGTTTGGTTACATTGACTAACTTGTTCAAAGTCCCACGAGTAGTTAATGGTAGTCTGTTGAGATGTCTTTGAATCCTGATTTTTGTATCTAACATATTCCTCCCAGTTTCCTGTCATCTTCAGATCTGATAAGTGTACAGTCTGTGTCCTCATCCACGTCACTGATAAATGTGTTGAAAAGCAAAGGCCAAAGACAAATCCCTGGGGTGCTCCAAATTGACATCAACTTGTTAATGGCAATTCTTTGGGACTAATCATTTATACATTTCTGAATCTACCTCACTCTACTTATTATCTGGCCTCATCTCTCCCTCTTGTTAGGTAATTTGTCAGTGAGGCAATCATTGGGATTCTTGCTTTGGGTGGGAAGTTAAACTAAGTGATTAAAGGCCTTTCTAATACTGAGTTGCTATGATTAAGTGAAATTTTAATTATAAACATTGTAAAAGTATTAGAAATATTTTTAGAAAGATAGTAACTGGCCAAGGGAAAATAGAAAGTAGTTTCATGTAGTGTAAAGAATATTGCCTCTAGAATCAGAAAAACTGGGTTCAAGTCCCACCTATGATGCTTATAACTTATGTGACCTCAGGCAAATCTCTTAAGTTCATTGGGCCTCAGTTTCATCATCCACAAAATTAAATTATATGACTTCTGAAGTTCATTCTTGTTCTGTGAACTATTAAGGATAATGGTCAGGGATGCTTAGATTTTTGCTCTCGGTACATACAGAGCCATTAGAAGCTCATGGATCATCAAATTCAATTCAGTTTATCCCTCTAATGAATATAGAATTAAAAGGTAGACCATTAGGCTGGAGGTGATGCGTATGAGAAGGCATATGAAACTATGTTCACCAAAGTGGGAAAGATCCAAATAGCTATTGCAATCCCTGAATCGTAATAACCCTTTTAGTGAAGAAGGGGGGAAATGCATAACTTTAAGATATGATGCTTTAGAAGTTTTTGAGATATTAAGGAATCTGGAGTATGTCAGTTTCTAGCAATTTTAGAAATGAGAGGATCCTTTTTAGGAAAAGCTCCTGTGAATAGTAGAACTATATTGGCAAGGAGAATGGAATTAATTGAGATCCAGAGAAGCTGCAGTATCAGATGAACCAAAGCAAGTGGCTATAGCTCAAAAGCCCTAGAAACCCTATTCCTGAATTTGGGGCTTTTAATTTTATTCATAAACTCACCTTCCACTGTTCCAGATTCTTCCCAATCTCACAGAATGCTTCCTTTCTATTAATCCTATAATGGGGTCAAGCAGATGAGAAAGAGGTGCCCATAAGGCAGGGTTTCGTGGTGGAATACTTAATTGGTTCATCTACACCAGAGGTGTCTGGTATTGGCAGCCCATTTGGCTAGAAGGAACTGTAAGCTGGATACACAAAGGAGAGCACCAATTAGCATCCCTGTGGGGTGTTGCTCTTGAAGCATTTACACAATTGAAGAAGAAAATAATTTCAAGTCGCTGTTACACTCAAATTTCTGATGTACCTTAAAATAGCATGCTTCTCTCAATGCCAAGAAAAGACTGACACTTAGGATAGTCAGATGTTTGTTGTTACAGTTAATTCTCAATTAACTGAAAATGACAAAATTTGAAGTACCATGCCAATAAGTACATTTATACCCAGCAGGAACTCAGGTGCTGTGAACTTAAGGAATAATCCATCAACAAGCATTTTTAAAGTTCTCACTATGAGCCAGGTATTATGGGGAGCACTGGGGATAGAAAGAGGAAGTAAAAATAATCCCTGCCCTCAAAAATCTTGCATTCTAATGGGAGAGTAGGTAGATAGATAAATAAATTAGTACATATATGATAAATATGGAGTGTGTGTTGTCATTTTTCAGTCATGTTCTACCCTCTGGGACTCATGTCCTACTCTCTGTGACCCTATTTGGGGTTTTCTTGGAAGACATAGAGGAGTGGTTTGCCATTTCCTTATCCAGCTCAAATATGGGATAAGTGGAAGGTAACTTTAAAGGGGAGGGCAATAGCAACTGGGAGGACCAGGTAAGGCCTCCTGGAGGAAGTAGCTTTAAAGGAAAACAGAGATTTGAGAGGTTGGGAAGGAATATATTCTAGGCATGGGCAACAACCAGTGCAAAGGTACACAGGCAAGGAGTGTCATGGGAGGGAACAGTAAACCAAGATGGCAGGACACAGCCTCTGCATGTAAGAAAACTGGAAAGATGTATAAAGGGGTCAGCTTGTAAAGAGTTTTAAATGCCCAAGGGCTTTATTTTGATACTGGAGTTAAGAGTAAATAAATTAGCTTTAAAATAAAACATAATTTAGCAAATGGAACAAATGTGTGTATATACATGTAAAATTGATAACAGTATTGAAAGTTATGTTGACTCATTTCATTGTTCTCAGTCCTGATTGTCAATCAGTGTTGGGGGAGGCATCACCCAGTTCCTTGATATTGCTCACTATCCAAGCCATACCCTACCTGTGACCTTTGTACCCCTACCGGCAAACTGTCACATTCTTGCTACCTTGGGAGGTAACTGAGATGCAAGAGCCCAACCTCTTTTGCTGAGGCGGACCTCTCTGGATTTTCTTAAAGTTGCTTACAAAAGCTGCTCCCATCTTGAAGCCATTGCTGATCTTCAATGATCAGTCTGTCATCATGTTGCTACCGTGATGTACTTAGAACAAAGTCCTTTTAATTCTCTCTGTCATGAGTTTTGCTTTGTTAATCAGGGTGAAAAGCCCAAATGAAGAATTTTCCTTTCAACAATAGAAATATATGATATAAATTTTATATATATATATATATATATATATATATATATATATAATATGTAGCAATACAGTATAAATTATAGTTATAGAAATATATGTATATAATCTTTTAATTATCCATTGTTTGAAATTATCTGAGCTACTGCTCCCCACTATTATGGCAGAGAAATATAAAGCCCATCGTGTCCTAAGTATAATATTAAAACAATGTGCAGTGGATAGAGTGTTGGACTTGGAGTCGGGAAGACCTAGATTCAAATCCTGCCTTAGATACTTGATGGTTCTGTGACCCTTTGCACAAGTCACTTAACTTCTCTCAGACTCAATTCCCCCATCTGTCAACCTGAGATTTACTGGGTTGTTGTGAGGATTAAATGGGATAAAAATGTAAGGTGCTTTGTAAATCTTAAAGGGGCTATATAAATTTAATATAAAAGCTAGCTATGTTATTGTCATTATTCTATACTTTATCTCATGCTACTTAGGATTACAGATTTAGGGCAGGAAGGGATTTTAGGATCATCTAATCCAAACCTCTTTTTCTGCAGATGAGTCACCTCAAACTCAGAGAGATTAAATGATCACTCAGGTTGCCATCCCACATCAGTCAGACTCTGAACCCAGGTCCCCTCGTTCCAAATCCAGCACCATATGTCCTGGATCATTTTCTAAAATATTTCAGCAACTTCATATAAAAAAAAGAATTTAAGAACAAATTTCCATAGCTTCATAATTATAGTAAGTATACCAAAAACACATATTTTAAAAATCATATTACATTTGACATTCCATGACGTACAGACAAACATTATATGTGCTGTGGAAGCAATAAAAGGTAGGTCTGGCAAAGAATCCTTCCTTTTTCCAATCTATATAGCATTATTTTCCTGTCCCTTTGAGAAACATTTTGTGTCATCTGGAATAGTTTTAGAAACTCCTTTTGTTTTTTTTGTTTTAAATAATATTTTATTTTTACACCTTTACAGGTAAAAACAATTTTTTTTGGCTAGGCAACTGGGGTTAAGTCACTTGCCCAGGGTCCCAAAGCTAGTAAGCGTCAAATATCTGAGACCACATTTGAACCCAGGTCCTCTTGACTCCAGGGCAGGTGCTCTATCTTATGTGCCACCTAGCCACGCTCAAAAACAATTTTTAACAATATTTTTGAGTACGAAATTCTCTCTTTCCTTTCCTTCTCTCCCCTTCCTGCGACAGTAAGCAATTTGATATAGGTTACACATGTGTAATCATATAAAACATATTTTCATATCAGTCATGTTGTGAAAGAAAACATAGGCCAAAAGAAAACATGAAAAAAAAACAAAGAAAGGGAAAAATAGTATGCTTCAGTCTGCATTCAAACTCCATCAGTTCTTTCTCTGGGGTAGATACTATTTGTCATCACGAGTCCTTTCAAATTGTCTTGGATCATTGTATTGCTAAGAATAGCTAAGTCATTTGCAGTTGATCATTATACAGTATTGCTGTTACTGTGTATAATGTTCTCCTGGTTCTGCTCATTTCACTTTGCCTCAGTTCATGTAAGTCTTTCCAGGTTTTTGAAACTCTTTTTGGAAGTACACTTTGATTTCAAGAGACATGTATTGATAAATTGATCCACTTAGGTCTCTGATGACCCCTGGGCCCACTCAGCTTCTGGTCCTACTATTAGATGACCTCTGGAAGCCCGGTGTATTGGAGAACAATTCTTGTGAATCTATCCTAGACGAAGATGGGCCTGAGCAATTTAGTCAGGTGTAGGAAATCTGAAAGGCAGAAAGCCAAGTGTGGCGGAAGCACAGGGCTGTACTCCCTGTGGAAGGGAAGGTTGAGGCCCAGATCCTGAGTTCTGAGCTGCAGTGGGGCTAAGCCAGTCGGGTTTCTGGAGTAAGTTTGGCTTTAACATAATGAATGCTCAGGAACAGGATCACCAGGATATCAAAGGAGGGGCCAATCAGCCCAGGTGGAAACAGAGTGGTTCAAAACTCTCGTGCTGATTGATCACTGTAGGACCCAGATGGTAAACAGCCACTGCCCTTTTGGTGAGGATGAGATAAGGAGATCCAGTCTGTCTCTGTCATATGTATATATACACATATGAATATGTATTTTAAATATTGCTTCTGGAATCAGAGGATCTGGGAGTGAAGGCTGCCTCTGATGTTACCTTGGGTAAAAGTCATCAGTCTTCTGAGTCTCAGTTTCTTCTCCTGAAAAATGTGGGGAGTAGACTATGTGGCCTCTAAAATCATTTCAAGACTAGGTCTATGGTCGTATCTATGATCCGACACTTCCTCCTGTAGTCATGGTGGGGGAAGAGTCCTGAATGTTAGAGCTAGTGAGATTTCTCCTGTTCTTCATTACCAATCACCAACCTCATTCATTTTTTAAAGACCTATAGGGTTTTATTCAACGGTAACACTGATTAATGCCCTCCCCCTCCAATAAAGCCCAAACAGATGCAGTAGGAGGAAGATAGTGCTAGTCTTTCCCACATAAAATGGGCTCCAGAACCAACATTTTAGGATAAAAATAATAAAGAATTGTTATGACCCTGTATCAGGGCACCACAAAACAGTTTAATTTGCATGGTAACTGGCATTTGGCACCGAATGTAATGTACACATGATGGAAAAAAAGGGAATGAGCAAATATTTACCATATACATATATATAAATATTTACTTAAAAAACACATTCCCCCACCTTCCAGGCTCAGTCCTAATTATTTGATTTAAAATTCCTGAGATCATTTGAAAATCTATTTAACTGCTTTGTTGAATACATCCAGGGTCTTGAGGATTCAGGGCCAGGAGAAGTATTGATTGCATTTAAGGGTCCATTACTTAGGTAAACCAAATAATGTAACTGATCTTGGCTTTAATTGATCATACCTCTCCCACGGTGTTGGAAAGATTGTAATCTAATTACTGTGGTTCCTTAGTAACTGGAGCTGGAATGGTTACTTTTGCTGAAACTTAACCAGGTTCAATAACCATGCCACATCTTGGCCCAGCCCTTCTTTAAAAAACAGCCCCCCTCCCCCCCTCCCTCCCTCCCTCTCCCTCTCTCTCTCTCCCTCTCTCCCTCTCTCCCTCTCTCCCTCTCTCCCTCCACACACATTTGCATGATCACTGTTAATAGTTTCCTCACAGCTCTGAAAGCAATTAGCTTCAGCCCCAAGACTCCCCGGAAAGAGAAGGTAAGCACTTCTAACGGTGGGTTGAACCATGCAGGTTGCCTCATTTTAACTTTTGACAGCTTTGCATCAGGATGTGGGGTCGTTCCTGGCTAATCTGCCTCACTTGCAACCTCTCTTATTTCCCATAACACGTATCGCCTCCCGCATGCTTTCATTTTCTAAAGGAAAGTTAGCTTTCCAAAATAGCAAGTGTATTGCCATGTCTTTGGGGGACTGTAATTGAAAGAGGCTGTTCTAATACTTTGATGGACTTGCCTCTTAGGTCAGGCCTTCTGTAATGTTCTCCATTCACGGCTGTATGCATTGTCCAAAGAGTGCATTAAAAATGTTTTTGTTCTGGTCTCTCCAGCAAGCTTGATGTCCTATTGATCGATTTCATCTGCTCTATTTAGATTTCCACGCTTCTATCATCCGCTTAATTTCTTAGACCTTCATCCACACTATCGGGCAACTATAGGAGGAAAAAAATGTACGAACAACATTATGCATTGCCATCTATTGCCTAAAAATGATACAATATAGCATATTTGCAATGTGACTAATGCCATTTTCGCCATTTTCTCAGGGAGTAAAATGTAGGCACCCCCTTAAAGCAAAGTCAGAAACTTAATTTTTAAAAATGTCACCATCTTTGTTTTCCCTATATTTGAATTGTTTTCCTTGTCGGCATCCCTAGATGTGAGCCAGGTTACCTGAAAGCCAGGAGTGAAAATCATAGCTCGTTTTTCTTGGATGAGGAGAATCCTCCATCTCACACAACCTTGCTTTTAAGGCTTCCTTCTGAGGAAATGTAGGCTTGCTGTTAATTCACATTAGTCAAACTACAACTGCGCAGCCACCTTGAACAGGCTGTCAGCATTGACTGCTGTATTTAAATTAGTGGAGGCTGTCAAACTGATCTGCATATGGCAGAATGGAGTGGTAATGTAAACTTGCTAATAGCTTGGGGGAATGAGGTGGGACTTTGTATTTCAGAATTCCTGGGGATTTCTACTAGTTCTGGTAAAAATGCTACACTTATTGATGTGTGCTGAGTAAAACAAAATGTGTTTTCACTAGTAAAAATAATGTCACGGAATATACAGTAATCATCTTTTTTTTTAAAACACATAAAATGGATAAACATATACCACAAAGCAAGCAAGGCAGCTATAATCAGGGTTGGTAGTATTTGATTTGTCGGTCCCTGAGCAAGTTTCTTGAGTGTTCTATGCCAAGAGTTTCCTTCTGGGGCCTACAAGCTGTGGGCAAGCAGGCAGCTGAAATCTATTTCACAGGAATATTTTGAGTAATGAGTTAGCAAGATGACTAAAAAGCCTTCTGCACTCAATGGTGCTGATACTTAACAATATTAAAATACAGGCACCTTGCATTCAGACTTGCACATTAATCTGTTATCTACAAATCTGTATGGAAAGAATTGTATTTAGGCTATTTTTAATTGTTCAAGAGTCATGTGCCAATAACAATATTTTAAAAATATTCACTCAATTGGATGATGTTCAACAGAGGCAAAATTGCACAAGATGTATACATGAGCTTTTTATTGAAAAATCACAAATAGAACTTGGTTTGTGTATTTTAAAGATGGATTTCTAATATAGATTTAAGGTTTGACCCTGAATGTCAATATATAAAAAATCCATACTAGCTTGGACTCAAATGAATACGTTAAACTCTTGTGTTGAGTTTGAGTTTTTTCATTCTCAGAAATTTTGTATATAGTGATTTAAATATTTTCTTAAAATCCTTTTAATTTAAATTGAAACATAATTTTGATCATTTCTAATTATATATTAAATTATAATCATATATGTTATATATTCTATCTATTTTTGATGATTTCTAATTATTACAAATTCCAAAACTAAAATTAAAAATACCAAGGTCATTGATGAAATGGTCCACAGCATTCTCCACGCAAAATATCATTGAAAGAATTTATGGAGAATGGAAGGAATTTGACATCTTTTGAAAGCAATATTCATTTGAGAAATTGCCTGAGATAAATGTGTCTTACTAATTAAATCATACACTTCCGTAGTGCCGTTACATATAAAACTAGACTAGGAAATAAATATAATTAAAGTAAACATGCCCTTCTAATTAGTAATTGTTTCTGCCGTTTTAAGCAAATTTCAGAGTCACAGAGAGCTGCTCCAGTATAAGCCTAATAATGAAGACAGAGATAACAGGTGTAAATTAACACAATGGAAAACATTTACAGTGTAACATTCTAAATTAAAAATGACATTAACAAGTCTCATTTTCAAATTCTCTATAATTAACATTTGTTCATCCCTGTGATGAATGGCACAGTACAATAGTCAATGTCTTTATTTATAGCCTATGATATTTGTCATGGTTTTATCTTTATTAAATTGTAAACAACAGAAACATGTTCATTCTTGAAATATATGTCATATGTCTGGAGCCTTAGACAGTTCTGACAAGGGGTAAGACAGAATATTTACTGTTGTGATTCCTGTAGGTAATATGCAGGTGTACCATCATTGCAGGTATTGTAGACAGCGTATGGTTTGAAAAGAAATATTGAGAATGGCTTAAATATGGCAATAGACAGGTACAATGGCAATAATATCCACTATGCAATAAAATATTTGGATTCCCTTGAGTCTGTCTCTTCAGTACACATACTACATTATTACTAAGTGCTTTGCAATGATGTTTGTTTCTGAAAATAAATATCATTCAAAGGGCTTTTTTTTTTATGATGTCAACTGGCAGAAGTCAAAAGGCCAGGGGCAGTGCTAACAGAAAGACTTGGGCACACAAGGAAGAGCTTTGTGATTTAATTTGTCATAAAGGATATGATGTTTTGCACATTGTAGGGATGGTGACAAGTACAGTGATGATTCAAAGCAGAGTTAGAGCTTTAGTACCCTTATAAACTTGGACTCAGAGCTTTACTATTGGTATTTAAACTGAAGATTTAATCAGATGAGATGGATTTTTTTTTACTGTGAAAGGTGTACATCGTGGATTAAAAAATTTTAATAACCTTTCCTCTTTAAAAATTTTTTATCTGTAATAACAGACTTGCTTGCATGCTCCAGGGTTTATCTATGAGGCTGAAGATAGAGTAGGAAATATGGAATCCAATCAAAACATCAGAATTGTCTTGAGGTTGTTTCCCCGGTAAAACTTCATTAATATTTGTGTAATGCCCAGATCTTCAGTTTGCTAACTGGAGAGGAAAAGCATGAAACATAAAGTATAAGACATTTTTAATTGTATTTTGAATATCAAACACATATTTGGGTAGTACAATTGTAAAGTTTGAGACTATCCAGTGTAATATATTTTGGTAATTTACAGAAGTAATATAGTAGTAACAAAATATTACAAGAAGCCTACTATGTGCAGGAAATTGAGTTAGATACCAGAACACCCTGTAGTTCATACTACATATGTTCTATACACACATACATATACCCTACTCCTCCAAGGTCTTTTTAGCTATAAATCATATCCTATGATCCAAGACCCTAATGTCTCATTATGGTATGGTGTTGGTTCTGGATTCTTGAAGCCTATTTCATTGGAACACAAATTCTAGTCTTACCAGGCTAAAAAGATTTCAATTGCAAGCCTAGAAAAAGGCTATATATGTTGGAAGTCGTTGTGTGAGGTAGGTGTAGGAGGAGGAGTTTGGAAGAAGAATCAGAAGATATATATTCATGTCCCCAGATGTTCCCCTTCCATGACTTTCTTTGTTTGGGTCTTTGAACCCAGAAGAAGTTTGTGTTCATTAAAGGAGCTTGTCAATTCCCCAGAGGTTACAGCTAGCCCTTCTTTTCCTCTTTAAATGCTTGGTCTATTTGTGCTGTTTGACCCAAATATGTGTATTTATAGACAGGTTCTACGGGTTGACTACTCAATGTAATCTGAACAGATACAATCTTTTTCATGTGGATGGATGAATTAATGGATAGTTGGGTAGACCAGTAAGTAGATAGGTAAATAGTAGATAGCCTAGAAGATTTGAATTTAAATTTTACTTCTGACAAATTCTATCTGTATGAACTAGGTTAAGTTAATTAAAACTTTAAGCGTCCTAGGCAACCTTATAAGATTATAAATTACAAATGATTTGCCAATCTACATCAGTGGAGGGAGTTTTCATCCTGGGGCACATACACAGTGTAACTGTGAATTCAATTTAAAATAAGAAAAAGATAGTCCTGGCCCTCATGACGCTTACAATCAAATGCCAGAAGACAGCCCACAAAAGGAAGCTGAAAAGAGGAGGGGCACCCAAGGGGTACCACGTGATATTCTAAGGAGTCTAAACCACAGATGTAAAAAGCTCTGAATGTCCTGAGCCCTCCATAAAGTAGGCTTTAGGAGGAGTTTTGTGGTCGACCCTGAAACCCTCCAATTAGAGGGGGAGAGGCAACCAGGGGAGTTGGGAAGGGGTTGAGCATCAAAAACTGATGAGATTCCAGGGGAAGTGAGATGAATCTTATGGTCTTAGAAAGTTACTTTCACTACAGAGAGGTTAAGTGACTTATCTGTAGCCACAGAGCTGGGGCTGCCCCTCCTTCCCATAGGTGTGTGTGTGTGTGTGTGTATATGTATATATAGATAGATAGATATAGATATATATATATATATATAGATATATATATATATACATTCTTTTCCATAATTCTTTTATGTTTTACTAAAATAGTCATAAAAGACTTACTTTTTCTCATACTAAGAGAAGTTCTGTTGTGAAATAGTTTCCTGAAGCACACTTAAGACTTAAAATAGTATGTTTTCTTTCTTCAAGATCTAATTAGTTAGAAATAATTTCTGAGCCTCCCCCTTGCTAGGGAAAGAAGGAAACAAATGTTTATTAATTATCTACTTTATGCCAGGTACTGTGCTAAGGACTTTACTGTATTATCTCACTTGATGGTCATAATAATTATACCATGTATCATAATAATATCCATTTTACAGATGGAGTAATTGAGGCAGACAGAAGTTTAAGTGACTTACCTGGGGTCACACAGCTAGTAAGGCTAAATCTGAACTTGGGTCTTGCTGCCCCTAGGCTTGGCACTCAGTTTCACCCACTTCCCTTCGAAGTGTACTGATGCTTAATAAAAAGATCCTAGACCTAAGATTCTGTTAGACTTTGGTGTAGCCTTTTGTATTGTGGTCTTGAGCCATTCATGAATTTTTATTTCATTTAGGCCAGGATAACATAGTGACCTAATGCTTGGTCATAGTTCAAGCTCCCTAAGGGATATCTCTAGTTTGCTTTTTTTCCCCCTTAAATCCTGCTTTTAGAAATCCAGTTGTAACTGAGCTTTGTCAGTCCCTTACTACTCCCACAGCATGTGACTGCAACCTGATGGCCACTTGTTCTGACCCTGAAAAGCAGAGTAAGTTCAGTGATTTGGATGAAGTACTACTCACTCTTGAAGCATGACTTGTGCTTTTGGAGAGTGGATGCTTTGGGTAGAACCTTTCGGTGTTGATTTCATAGCCTCTCTGGCTACCTGGCTAAAATTCAAAGGGTGATTCCGTAAAGAGAATGGCCAGGGCCTCTCCATCAACAATCCCAACCCCTTCAGTCCCCTTACTTTTTTCTCTCAGACCTATATTTCTCAGGGTTGTTCCACTGGTTTGTGTCTCTTCCTTTGAAAAGAAGTTGCTTTCTTACATTTATCTTCCTTACCTCCATTTTGAATCAGCCTTTTTCACTTTCATTCCTTTCTTTGTGGCATTGCACATTCGGCAGTGACAGTGGAAGGTAACCACTGTGGGGAATTTGTGTAAGGTAGACACGGCCTCTGAATTGCCTATTTATTTTTCAAACATTTCCAAAACACCATCCTTCAGTAGTTGAAAACATAAAAACTACTCTATGAGCTCAATCTCAGAGGTCAAGGAAAATTGAACAAACAGCCAAATATCTAGAGCCCTAGCAAGTGAACCAGCAAAGACAGGCCAATCTACTGGAAGAAAAAAGATGAGAAATCAAATCTTTTCTTCTATCCCCTTGCCCTGACTGCTCCTGTTTGCTGCTTCAACATAGGAATCTGAGATCCTGATTGGTGCCATGGAATACTCCAAAAAAAGGCTTCAAAATGTGGAGGTCTCAAAGGAATTTGAATTGCTTTACTTCCTGCTGCTAGTATATACATGCAAATAATACTGTCATCAGTCAACTGTTATTAGCTATCTTCTGTATTGAGAAGGGCTTTTGGGGGCACATGGTATAGTAAAAAGAGTGTTGGAATAGAGGTCAAATGAGCTGAGTTTGAATCTAGTCTCTGACACATACATTCTCTGTTTCCATGGGTGACTCATAGGGCAGCTAGGTGGTGCAGTGCAGAGTGCTGGGCCTGAAGGCAGGAAGGCTAGTCCTCTTGAGTTCAAATCTCGCTTCAGACACTTATTAGCTAGGTGACTCTGGGCAAGTAATTTAACCCTGTTCGCCTCAGTTTCCTCATCTGTAAAATGAGCCCGAGAAGGAAATGGCAAACTGCTCCAGCATCTTTGCCAAGAAAACCCCAAATGGAGTCGCAGAGAGTTTGACACGTCTGAACAGCGATAACAATTTACCTCTGTGACTTAGTACTATTGTAAATACCTTAATAAATGCTAGTTCTTATCACTTGAGGGGCTGACAGTTAATTGAGATGCTTTCTGCCTAGTTTTAATGCTGGGTGCTAGAAGGCTGCATGCAGTGCTTTTTGGAAGAGTAAAGCAAAGATAATATCTGACTGCCAACCTGGTTCCTGAATAGATTGAATCCTAGCCCAGTAGCATATAAGAAGGGAACTGCTGAAGTTATATCTAATTTTAAGAGACAGATATGCCCAGGTGTTAGCTGCCTAATTATGAAAGCACAAGGTACACTACTTTCTCACAATGCCTACCAGTGTTAGGAATGTTAAAAAAAATAATTTTGGCAGTAGAATTTGACCTCAGAGGAATTCCAAGGCAGAGTTTTAGCAGCTTTAGATCTGAAGTCTAGATTTTCCAAGACAAAAAGAACACACTTTGAATCTGTTAAGTTTTAAGCCAAGTTATTGTGTGTACTCTTGCAAGATGTTTGTGAGAATGAATGCAAATGATCAGGACTTTTCTAAAAACGTGATTAAGGAGAAAAAAATCTGAAACCTTATTGTTCTATAGAGGGGTACTAAATTATAACTACCATTCTTGAATGAAGTTAGGAGAAGAAAAGTATAGAATTATATTTCATTATGGAGATGGATTGATAGAAAAAAAAATCTCCATTTCCATTTTTCAGCATTTTGCTTTGTGAAGGTTCGCCCCCCCCCCCCCAGCTATTATTTTTTCTCTCAAGTATGTTACATTTCAGTCAAAATAAAAATTTCAAGTAGTGGAACCATTTAGCATATTCCTCAATACCACATTTCCCCCATAATATTGTTCAGAGCTCAGCTTGCATGGCCCCAGCCCAAACCTTTCCAATTACTTTCTCTTCCCCGTGCCCCTCACCGTGTGGTAGCGGCTATATATTTTCCTCGTACCTTCAAAAAGCATCGTAACAAAGTTTTATTATCCACAGAATCGGCGGTTGCTGAGGAGACTGGGTAACAACATGTATCAGACATTGCATTGGCCCACCTGCCTTCCCACTTTTGGACGGAGACCACAGATTTTTTTCTTTCCCAAAGCCAAACTGATATTCTTTTGTAAAAAGCATCTGGCTCTTTGGCAAGCTCCGCAGGCAGTTAGTTATCTTGGTAGCTTGAGAGATTCTTCTTCTATCACATGGTTCAGATATTGAAAGGGTTCCTGTCATTTTAATGTCACAGCTTCAGAGCATGAGGAATTCGAAGGAATTTAAATCTGTTTCTGCTTGCAGAGTAATTTCAAAACATTTATAATCTATGGGTCTTTGAGCCTTTACTTGTAGGGTTAAAAAAAGACATCTTCCTTAAATAAATTCACAAGTGATTCTTTTTTAAAGGTTTATTTTTAACACACTGTGGACATATTTAGGAATGGGAAAACAAATAAATGAGTAATACGAAAAAGGAAATTGCCATTATAAAATATTGGCTGTGAAGAAGTAAACACTCACCCCTTTAAATTGTTTTGGTTTAATAATTAAGGTGCTTTATTATACGACCTAATGAAGAAGCTAGCCTACCCTCCTCCAGCCATAATTTCTTGAACTCTGCTCCAGTGCATTGCAGCTAGCATTCAGTTTCTCCATACTCGTTCAGTTCTGCTCACAACTGCCAAATCTCTGTTATATCATTCTATTTGCTTTTTGTCAGGTTGTCTATGCAGATGTTTCTCATTTCACAATAGGCTTCAGTAAGGCCTGGATGGGTCTATAACTTTCTTTAGTCTGCTTCCAACACAGCACTACGTGCAGGTGTACTCAATAAATGTCACTTGATGATAGCGGTAATGGTAAAAATGCATTACATGCAAGCACACATAGCATGTGTATTACCTATGATGCAAATACCACAACTATATGCTCATGTAATAGCATGAAAAAAGCCTTTATGTAAGATGTGTAAATGAGTTACACCTGTCTATGTTGCCAACAGTTTAATATTCATCCTTTGGAGGAGATAGGTACATTTTTTATTCATGTATGGGCATAAATTGTTCATTGGAGTAGGGAATGCCAATTTTAACTAAGGCTTCCTCCTAATTTTGATTGTGTATCCCTTGTGGCTACATGTCAAAATATGACAGATCAGCATAGGCCAACCTGGGTTTAATGAATAGGAAACCATGGAATTTATATGATTTGGGGGCATGTGGAGCTTTTTCTCATGCAGGCTCCAAGGATAAGTGGCACACAGGTTATTTGATTAATTGGGCAAGCATAAACCCTAGCTTCAGCTGCCCTACCTGCCATCTAAAGCACAAAACATTGAAGATTAGTTGACTTAGAAGTCTGGAATATAAATGATGGTGTTTATTTTTCCTGTAGTAGGATGTTTTCCTCAGTAATATACTGGAACTTAGATAAGTATTGATAATTCATATTACCTTTATGTGTATATGTATGTATATACCCTCTAGCTTCATGACTGTGGGAAAGTGCTTAACCTCTTCCTCAGTTTCCCCAAGTATAAAAAGGAACAACAGCACCCACCTCCTAGGGCTATTGTGAGGATCAAATGAGGTATTTGCTAAGTGCTTTGCACACTGCCTGGCACACAGTATGCACTTAATTAAATTCTTGTTTCCTTCCTCTGATTTAATTTAAAGTCATACTCACTATTTTTTGACCCAAATGGAAAAGGTAACCTGAACATTAGATTTGCCTACTGCTACCTGGCGAATGGTAAACTGGCTTTACAATGAATGTCCTTTATTGCTATGGTGTCAGGAATTTGTATAGTCTTCAAGCTTCACATTAGTGCTACTGTGGACCTCCTAGAAATATATTTCCCTTTAGCTTAGCTATAGGTTGTAAATGAAAGTGAGGCGTTAAAGAAGAAAGTCAGTTTGGGAAGGCACACATAATAGAATTAAAGAATCTAAAAGAACTTGGAATATCTTCCCATACCAAGAGTCATCAGTTCCTGGTGTCTGTATCGAAGATGTCACTGAAAATCGTTCTAATCTGCCCCAAAACCAAGAATATGGACCCAACTTTAGGAATTATTTATTACAACCCTTTTCATCTTTGTAAATGAGGAGTCTGAGGTTTAGACAATAAAGTGACTTGTCCAAAGTCACATGGGTAAATACCAAAGTCAGAATTTGAACACAGGTCTTCTGAGTCCAAATCCAGTTATCCTTTTCCCCTGTATCATTTTGCTGAGAGGACATTTATTTCTCATGATGGAGGAGAGCCTGATAATAAATGCTCACTTCAGGGCTCCTGGACTCTTAGATTTCATCTCTGATCACAGAACTGAATCTCAGGGTATACTGTTCCTTCTAGAGAACCCCTAACTCTGCCTTGAGTGACAGACTCTAACAGACTAGGGGAGCCTAATCCCTCTCTGTACAGGTGAATCCAAATGCTCAATTATTCTGTGGCGTACTCTGCCTCTTGGTTACAGATCCCTATGACTATCCCATCCACCAGTCCCAGCAGCTTGGAGTAGAAGGGGGTGAATTATGGATATGTATCACTCCTACCAAACTGCGCCATTGAGAACCAATGCAGATTTAGTATGCCACTTCTGAAAAAATCCCTAATCCTCCCTTAGATCATGCCATCATATTCAGGAAAAATTGACATTTAAACTATTCTACATATATAAGAACCTAATTTGTGCCTTTGTGAGGTGTGTATGTGTGTGTGTGTGTGTGTGTGTGTGTGTGTGTGTGTGAGAGAGAGAGAGAGAGAGATGATAGAGATATAGAAATGGTTATTTCCTCAGACTGAGCTTAGTTTATTTTTTGTCTCTCTTTTTGTATTTCTATTCAGAAAAAATAAAATCTCCAAATGGAATGACTTAGCTGTAAGTATCTCATTAAAAATATTTAGTAGTAGTTTATCCAAGTATACGTAGCCCAACAGCAGAGCCTATATTTTGCATTTTTAGAGTTTTATGGTTAACCGAATAACATTTTTCTTTTGTGCCACCTATGAAAGCCTGCATAGGGAAATATCTGGTAGCAAAAGTCAAAAATGTTTTCCATTTTTGAGCATAGGCCTGGGTTAGCAAGTGTCAGCCAGGTGTGGATCAAGGTTGCAGCTTTATTGTCTACAAGTCAGAGGTGCTCAAGAAAGACGTAACCAATTTTCTTTTTATTAAAGGGAAAACTTCCATTGGTCTTGAGGTATCTCTTTCAGGAGTCACGTACTAGAAGGTAGGTGATACAGTGAGTGGATATAGATCAATGGAGTCAAATAAGGTGTAAATGAGTCCAAATTTTTACTAGCTATGCGATGCTGAGCAAATTATTCAACCTCTCTCTGACTTAATTTTCTCACATCCAAAATGAGGATGATGATGGCACATAACCTCGCCGAATTGTTGTAAGGATAAAATGAGATAGAACTTTGCAAACCTTAAATTGATATATAAATGCTAGTTGTTTATTATCATCATCAATATTATTATTATTATTATTAAAAAATGGGTTTTGGCTCCTAAAAAGTACCATTAGACAAAGTGCGTATGGAAGATGGTCGAACCCTAAGGCATCAGGGAAATAACATCTGTCCTTTTTCTAAATCATAATTCTTAAAGCCATAGCTCTTTACTGATTCAGTGGGTTACCTTAGTTAACAACTCACCTCTTGGAGAGAAAGAAATTGTTAATACCACAGTTCAATTAGTGGAGGGCTCCATTTGGACAAAATGAAATGATCACACTTCCGCATTAGGAAATAGTTTAATTATACACGCTGACCCATAGGTAAAAGCCACCTTTTAGAAGAGTGTAACTCAAAGAAAAGTGAGGGCTTAACTATTGACCCAAGCACCCTCATGACACTTGCCTCTGTGCACACTGTTTAGTCATCTTAGTAAATGGCACCACAGGTGCATTCGAATTAAAATTTGAGTTAATGATCTTAAAGATATCAATGGGCAGCACACAGGTGTATTGTTTATGCCTCAGTGGAGTGGAACAAAGCTGTATTGGCATCGGGATTGAGCACGAAAAGGGAAGGATATATCCCCGTTTTTGTGCCATGGTGATCCACAGTGTCTGCAGCTGGAGTGGACTCCTGGGAGATAGGAAGGATCTGATTCCATTTCCTGCTTCCATGAGTGGATTCTTTACCTTTCAGAGGAAAAGAAAGAGAGGATACTGAGCTGGACTCTGGGATATGATGATACCTGGGGATCTTAGTTCCTTCAGCAAGACAAAAGAACATCCACACACAGCAATTAATTTTGGAGACATTTAATATGTTGTATATAGAGAGCTAGTTTGACCTTGCAGGAATGTTGGAATTTGGATGGTAATTGGATCAATTCATTATGTTGCTTTGGGTTTATGATTTCTCCTGTTTGGGTTCTTTGTATGTGCAGGCCTTAGATCCAATGGCTACATGCTTAATTCCTTGGATACTTGGTGCATGAAACAAAATACAAACTCAACCAAAAGCTTTGTTTTAAAGAAAAAGTTTGACTCTTACTTTCTAAGAAGTATGTTGAAGTTACTAACCCACTAGAAAAGTTTACTGTTTCTTTCCATAAGAGAAAAGAAAAAATAGATTTCATTTCCACTGAAAGATAATAGTCCATCATCATCTTTAGCATTTATGTTCTAAATTGACTAAGGAATTAATATATTTGTCTCTCAATTGTTATTCTAGGATTTGTGATAGGTCTGACCAATAACTCTGTGGACTTATTTTTAATTTTTATATTCAGTGTCTTTGTACGTACATAGTTACACTACTCTTTTAACACGTTTATGCACTATTGTAAACGTATTTTTCCATACTTATTTTTTGCACTAAAGAAAATATATTTCTTTAGGTGCTTTGTTGATCAGAAAGTACATGCTTTTCAAAAATAAAAGCAGCAAAGGCCTGCTTAGTCAGTGTTGGCATTGCTCTAGCTACTAGAATGACTTAAGTGATAACCGATTTTTGAATAAGTATTTGATATTGATTTTCTGGTCTGATTTAGCACGTTACTGGGTGCTTCGTAAATGAAATTGAATCTCAGTGATTGTATATTCTATATAACGGGGGTCATGAGAATTCCCTGAATGGCTAATCTGCTGCGATCTAGTGGAGGATTAATGTTCAAGAGTCAGATGACCTTAGAAAGGTATTTGTTTGGCATAAAGCAGTGGTGTCATTTCCATGATATGATAACAATAGTTGACATATATGTACACATAGCTCTTTCAGGTTTGCGAAAACACTTTACATATATTATCACATTGGAGACTCACAACATCTCTGTGAAATAGGTGCTTAAGGTGTAATCCTTTTTGTTGGGAGGAAAATGAGGTTCAGAGTCTCATGCTTGGTCATACAATTAGTGTCAGAGCCGGGATGTGAACCTGACTCCAAGATCAGGATATGATCTACTCCTTTACGTTACCTCTGTAGTAAAACAAACAAACAAAAAAAGCCTTAGCATAAACAAAAGACTATCACAGAAGATCTTTCTAAGCTTAGTGAAATATAACGTAATATGGCATTTACATTATTTTCTTGATTATCCCTATTAAACTTTGAGTCATTAGCCATGATTATAGACAACAGGAAATGTTGATTTGTTTATAAAATACACACATTTTCACGAATTCATTTGATGGTACACTATACTTTTCTTTCTCTTTTAAGCTGATATTTTCAGCTGACATTGATAATGACACACTATATTTGTTTTTTGGGGTTTGGGGGGCAGGGAAATTGGGGTTAGTGACTTGCCCAAGGTCACACAGCTAGTTCATGTGTCAAGTGTCTGAGGCCGGATTTGAACTCAGGTCCTTCTGACTCCAGGGCCGGTGGTCTACTCACTGCACCACCTAGCTGCCCCCGATGACACACTATATTTTTGTCTCTTGGGCAGCGAGGTGGCACAGTGGATAGAGTGCTGGGCTTGGAGTCAGGAAAACCTGAGTTCAAATCTAGCTTCAGATAGATACCAGTGCTGTGTGACTTTAGGCAAGTCACTTAATCTTTGTTTTGCCTTAATTCTCTCAACTTATAAAATGAAGATAATAATAGCACCTATCTCGCAGGGGTGTTGTGAAAATCAAATGAGATGATATTGGTAAAGTGCTTAGGATAGCACCTGGCACATAGTAGGCACTATATAAATTCCAATTGCACACACCCTCAAAGCAAGTATTACATAATGATAACATCATGTGCTCTGTGTTTTATAAGCCAGATAGTACTTTTAAGTATGAGAATTTCAGAAGTAAATGCATTAATATTCTTATGCATATTTATGTTTATGATCTGGAAATAAATCTTATATTAATATGTTGTGTGTGTTTTTCCCCTCCTACCAACTCTTAGTTCACTAGAAATTGTTATAAACTTTTGCAAACCTACAGAAGATAGAGCTCTGATTATGGATTATTGCAGCAGTAATTTAACATGTCAAATTTCATTTTAACTTTTAAGATACCATTAGATTCTTTTTGTTGAGCCAGTGACAAGTTTGCATGCATTCATTCTCATGATAAGCCTGGACTTCATCAGCTAGTAGACTAAGATTTAAGGAGTTTAATATAAATTGTCAAAAGACAATTTCTCATGGAAGGCCCTGTCATAATGTAATTTCAAAGACTGTCCAAGTTCTCTTCATTAAACACATGGATGATATTTGCAGGGTTAGGGCTAGCCTATGAAGTAAAAGAGGCTGGGAAATATAATTCTCCTGCCATTATTTAAGATGATGACAGATTCACATCTTCCTTTAATGGAATATTCTTGGGTCCTGCCCAAGAATAGGAGAATGGACTAAATGGACAGAGTCTTTCCTAGACCTGTAGTCATTCAGCAAGCAAAACTGAAACTTTGACTTTGCCAAATACTATGCTCTAAGGCTAAGCCATTGCAACACACTCTATTTCAATTAAATAAATTGGAGAGTTGAATTGGAAAAAATTTTTCCTTTGGGTAGAATAGCTGTTTTGTCCATTTTTCTAATGTAATTGTTCAAAGTGACAGTTCTCTTTCTTCAGAGCATTTCTCTAAGATACCTTCATAAATATTTCTTGGGTTTTTTGGTTCCTTTCAAGAAGGCAAAAACTTCATTATTTCCAACAGAATGAAAGGAGTGTCTTTTAGGATATAAATGCAATGAGCCTATTATACATATGTGTGTATATATATATATATATATATATATACACATATATATGTATATGTATATACACACACACACACATATTATAATACTTAGCACACTGAATGGTACTCTCCCAACTACCTACAGGTCCAGTTAATTTTTGCTTCGGGTCCATGCGTCATCTGTTGAGTTGTAAATTGCTCAAAGTTGGAGCATGTGATTGCTTCACTTGCCTTTTATGAGATTCAGAACAGGGCATGTGAGAGGTTATCAAGTATGTTTTATGATAGAATAATCACAACAATCTTATTTTGATATGAAAAGAACAAAAGATGCTTTTAGAAGTGTTTCTGAATAAAAATAGCATAAAAATTTACCTGGCTATTTCTTAATGGCTAGATGTGAACAGCTCTATATGAGTGTCTGTATAAAACAATTAAGGTCTAAATAAGAAAAAGACAGCATTATCGTTACCAAAGGGCAGCTAAGTGCTTGTATTGATTGATTTTGAAAACGTTGTAGTATAACTCTAGAAAAAGAGAAATAATCTATGTAATCACAGATGTAGTTTATGCCAGGCAAAGAGGTATAATTCAAGGAAGCAGTTAATGTCAATATAGGACTGCATGAAGGCATTACAAAAGTTGAGGAACATTGACTATTGGGAATGAAGGCCACTAGATAGAAAACCTATATAACATTAGAAGACCAATCAACAGTAAGAAAATGTTAAAGAAGATGGAGTCACTTTAAATGAATGTTTCATGAATTGTATAAATAGTAACAATTAGATTTTAGAGTTTTAAGAAAATCTAATTATACTTAATATTAATGATAGGAAATGGTATTAATATTGCTCGCAATCATTTCCCAAAGAATCTAAAATTTGGTCATACTCATGGAAAATCAGTCATTAGAAACATCTGCTTAGAAGATCATTTGTTAGAACAAAGGAAACAGAAGTCATATCCTGAAGAACAATTCATTTTGATCCTCAAATCTGTGCTTCATTGCCTACTAACTCAAAACTAAGCACCAAATGGTCTTTATCAGACAGCAAACAAGTTTGAATAGATGAATGATGTGAATCTAAGAAATCAATACCCCAAAGGGTTCCTGTTGTCAATATAGAACTGGTTCATCTTATGAATATCTTGAGACTTATTAAAGGGAGTAAATACTATTGTTAGAAAAACTTGGAGCTCCCTTGAAGACTTTGGAATGTCCAAGAGTGCTGCTAGCTAGTGTGTGCTTAAGCAGTTTGGGGCTGGAATAACCCTGTGGTCATGGGATTCATGGCAGTTGTTAGCATTGTCCTTGGTCTAAATGCCTAAAGGCCATGCAGTTACCACCATAGGAATATAAATTAAAGCCTAGGCAAACCCAGGTGATTCATTCTGGATTGGTTACACCCTAGAAATAAACCATCAAAAAATACCTGGGGAGGTCCAGGAACCAATCTAGCCACTTGAAGGTTCTCTAAACCAGGGACCACTTGTGTCCAAATTAAGAGAGAAGATTCTAAATACTCTTAATGATGCCATGTGGTGTGTAGACCTAAAGTGCTTAAAGAGGATAATAACAGTTTCCACATAGCTAATGCCAAGAGAAAAAATACCAAGCTTTTAAGGACACCCCCTAAGAGAATTTCGATGTTACATAGTGAATTCCTGAACATGGCTCCTCTTTTTAATTGCATCCTCATGCCAAGACTGTGTCATGAATGAAAACTGAAATGAACTAGAGGTAGTTATCCAGAATATCCAATAGAAAAATATCGCCTTTGCTTGAAACGCCCAGATGACAAAAGTAAAGTGGGTTTTCTTGCTGAAATGATTGGGATGACTTGTGTATCTCCATTTTGCATACAGAGAGGGAGAGACTAAAGAGAAAGAAGAGCAGGATGATAATTATGAAAGTTTTTTTAATTCCATGAAGCAAGGATATTATGAGTATTTGGTATAGTGACATAACAAATATTAAATGTGTGTTAAAATATTTTTCATTAAGTTTTATGGCTCAGTGTTATATCCAGGTGATTGTGGGCCATAGTTCAGTATGTGATGATGCTATAGATCAATTACAGTTAATAATAAGCAGTTATGATGTACTGGGTAGAAAATGTCCTCAGGAAAACCAGAATTCATGTTGAGCCTTTAACACACTGCTTGTATGAATGTGGGAAAGTCACTTAAACAACATAGGCAGATAGGATACTGGCCTCTGAGTCAGGTTCAATTTCTGTCTCTGACACATAGTTATCATTTATCAAGCACCTACTATGCGCCAAGACTGTTCTAAGCACTGAGGTTACAAAGAAAGGGGGAAAAAATCCTTGTCCTTCAGGAGCTCACAATCTAATGGAGGAGACAACACATATAAACAACTATGTACAAACAAACTATTTACAGAATAAATTTAAGATAATAATCAGAAGTGCGGGGCACTAGAATTAAGAAGGAATGGGAAAAGTTTCCTATACAAGGTACAATTTTATCTGGAACTTGAAGGGAGCCAGGAAATCCAGGAGATGGAAATGGGGAGGGAGAGCATTTCATGCATGGAAGGCAGCAGCCGCAAAAAAAAAAAAAAAAAATGCCCAGAACCAAGAGATGTAGTGTCTTGTTTGAGGAATATCAAGGAAACTAGCATTACTGGATTGAAGAGTATGTGTTGGTGGGTGAGGGTCAGTGTTAGGTGTAAAAAGGCTGGAAAGATAGTGCTAAGGTTGGTTGTGAAAAACTTGAACACCAAAGGATTTTATATTTGATCCTGAAGGGGATAGAGAGCCACAAGTCACTTAAATTCTTTGACTCCACGTGTCCACAGCATCTGCTTCTCCACATAAACCACAGCAACAATAGCAAACCTTATTTGAGCCTCACAGGTTAGTTAGTTCATCCCTATCTTATAGATGAAGGACTGAAGCAACAGGATTCATTTGCCCATGGTCCTGAAGCTGGTATATGTCAGAGGTGGGATTTGAACTCAGTTCTTCCTTAATCCAAGCCTAGGACTCTGTGCTGCTGCTATACCGCAGTGAAGGGAAATAAACTAAAACCATGTTCAGCATAGTATCAATAAATACGTTTCCATTGTAAAGGTGGTCATGTTTTGTCTCTGCAAAACCTCTTTTTTTGAGGATTAAACATGCGCATGACCCAATTGTACATCTTTAGGTCTTTAGAGTTTAGAGCGATTGGGTGGAACAGTCAACAGCTGCCCATGCAGTTTCCCAGATACTTTTAATAGAACCTTGAGATCTCTGGAAAGGCATTGGACATTGGGTTGAAGGACACTATCCCAGATTGAATCCCATTCTTCTCTCCATATCTTCAGCAGAATTTTAAAAAGACCCTAAAGTTAATGAACAGGAACTGAAGGTTCCTATGGTGCTCTGGGTAGAAACAGTATAATTACACAACTGTTCCATAGCTTGGGAATACAGACTTTGGTAGATCAGTCTTCTTGTACAAGAAATAAAATTATTTGGGCAGCTAGGTAGTGTAGTGAATAGAGCACCTGCCCTAAAGTCAGGAGGACCTGCGTTCAAATCCAGCTTCAGGCTCTTGACATGTACTAGCTGTGTGTGACTTTGGGCAAGTCACTTAACCCCAATTGGCTGTCCCTCCCCCCTCCAAAAAAAATCCAAAGAAGTAAAATTATATTGGACCAGTTATTTCCAGGTCTGACTAGGTGAGAATGTAATGGCAAGTATTTTAGTCACATTTAATGCATACAAAGATGTTAATAATAACAATAATACCTTACATTTTTATAGTGCCTCAGTGCTCTTCAATCCTTTTCACATTTGTTATCTCATTTGAGTCTCACAATAATCGTGGGAGGCAGACAGGACTGGCATTTTTATGTATGTTTATAGTTGTGGAAACTAAGGTATGATAAAATTAACTGGTCCCTTGGTCACATAGTTTGTGATGGCATCAGAATTAGAACTCTAGTTAAAAGTCTAATGTTTGTGCAATATGGAAGCAAGGAAGGAGGACTTAGAAGACCCAAGGTCATAGTGGAAGGAAATGCTATTGCCTGTATTTAATAGGTGACCTTTTGATTTTGTGGTTTATTCCTGGATCATCATGCAATTTATTATTGATACAGCCACCTAATTCAAAAGTGTCAAACGCTCTGTCTGCAAAATGCTGGCCTGAGCCAGATTAAAATGTAATTGGGAAATGGTTATCAAAATACATTTAAAAACAATACAACATAACGTTAATTTGTGGTTTTCAAAGTCAATATGCTACCTGAGTTTGACACCACCGACACACCTTTGCCCTACTGTGATGCTGTGGGATAGTACAGTAACTTCTGTTAGGAAATTGGGGTTTCGTTTGCAAAAAGGAAGAAATGGCCTCTCTATTTTTCTCTGTGCCAAATTAAATATATATGTACGTGTGTGTGTGTGTGTGTGTGTGTGTGTGTGTGTGTGTGCATACAGTAGGGCATAGCTATTTCAATTTCTTGAGGCTAAATATTTCCAAATGAACCTGTCAGCCATTTCTCCATCTTCTGGTTGGCAGCACACGCCACTGCCATACTAAGAGAATCGAAGAATTCTCCCACTTAGGTCAGTGGGTATTTTTAGTTCCTGCTTAGTGAAGAGAAAGGCGAGAGGTCATGTGAGAGAAGAAGCATCGGTGGTAAACTTACCTAATTCTGAGACTGGTGTGTATTTTGTGTAAGGTTCAGCAGAAAAGCGCTTCCATCCAGGTGTATCAGAAATATGAGGATGTGGTTCAAAAATCCAGAGGCTGAAATTAGAATCCCATAGAATGTGAATTATCCTATCAGACTGGCAAAAATAAATGCAAATCTCCATTCATTCATTTATTCATTAGGCAAATATTTATTTATTTTTTAAAAAGATCACTGAACTTATGATTTCGGCAGTATAAAAAACTCCCAGGGAGGAACTTCCTCTACCAATAGAGATTGTCTACAACTTACAGTTTTTAGAAGGTGGCCTGAGGCACTGAGAGGTTGTGATCTGTCCAGGGTTATCTGTATGTGCCAGAAGCAGATCTTGAACCCAGGATTTCTTGGCTCCAAGGCCAGCTCTCTAAACACCACAATATGCTGTCTCTTATTTGCTGAATATTTTATAAAATTCAGTATTTGTTACATGCATAATAACACTGTCTGCCCTAGGCACTCTCAAGTGCCAGTGTTCAGCATTCTGAACAGAAGTGGGAGGTGTAGGCCATTTCTGGATGTTTTTCAACTTGAAATCAAGAAGGCATCTGTGTGTGAGACAGAGAGAAATTGAAAATAAAACCATTTAGAAAACAGGAAGTGTTAGAATATATTCATAGCATCCTAGTTGTACTTTTATGGTGGTTTTTTTTAATTATTACCATCATGGGGGATATGTCTGTATATACTAATTATCAAATACCTGATGATATATGTCAAATTTCTCCCAAAAAATAAGGGCACTGGATCTAGCATTGGGAAAGAACTGGGTTTGATTTGTACCTCTAGCTGTGTGACTATGAACAAGTCACTTATTTTCTCTCAGCCTCAGTCTTCTTGCCTATAAAAAGGGGATAATAGTACTGGTAGTACCTGTCTCATGGGGTTATGGTGAAGATCAAATAAACATATGTAAATAAAGCTTTAATAAATTAAAACTTCGCTAAGCCTTTTGGCAAACCCCATATACAGCATCTTGGAACCCTCATAGAAACACAATACACACATATGTTTTACAGCACATATTATACACATTATTATTATTGAAATTGTAAAGTAACAGATATTAGCTGTAGTCACAGTTGCCATTGTCATCCACCATCATTACTACTACAGAATGAATTATAGAGTGATACCATTTAATTACCTTTATTTTGTTTCTTCTGTTATCAAATTTAATTTACTGACAAGTTTTTTTAAAATGTAAAATTAACAAAATGCCCTAAAAGCACACCCAGCATGAAGTAATTCACAGTTTTTGCAGAATGTAACACATTAAAAATATTTTTGTTTTCCTATTATTAATTTCAAAAAAGCATCTGACTCAGTAGAAAAAAAATAAGCCTTAAAGATTCTCCTCAAACAAGGTGTCTCTCACACATATGGGAAGAATGTCCAAAAATTCAATATTGGATGCAACCATAGAGAGAACTTTGTTTTGTGACCATTTGGTACCTTAGGAGTGCGTGTGTGTGTGTGTGTGTGCGCCGACGTATGTGCATGCACATGTGATTACTTGTTCAGTGAGTATCAACTTCAAGTGAGGTATCAAATCAAACGATTTGGCCAATATCAGTAAGGAGCATGTCCTGCACAAAATCCAAATAGTAAAAGCATTACCTCTCAATGGTCAAATGCTTGTCTTTAACATTGTGCTGATTGCATAAAGCCCCCAGATACTACAGAATCTCCTTCTTGAGATCCATGATCCCTTGAAGATCAGCTTAGTTACCAACCCTGGAGGAATAAAGAAGATGATGAATCCACATTGCCCAGATATTGACGTGGTAAGTTGGACAGGCAGCTCATGAGTTGTTTGGACAGGTGCTGCAGGTGGGTGATGAGGTGGATCCAGAACTGAAAAGGAAGGATAGCTCAGTCCAGACCACATGTTTGGAATTGTACAACTCTTACCATAATCTGGAACTGCTTCCTGCTGCCAACACTTATCTTTTTTTTTTAAATCCTATTCATTATTTTGATGTTATATGACTATGGATCACAGAACACCAGAAGCTCGACATAATCAAAATTACAGGCAACCCAAAGGGTGCTGGGAAGATGCCTAATGACTATAAGAAGGACATAGCAGCTGACTAGTGGTAACTTGTGCAAATGAAGTGATGTAAAAATGTATCAGTATAACTGAAAGATGAGTTGTGCCAGTGGTGACAATAGTGAGAAATAACAGATATTTTCATGGTATCCATGAAATATCAGAAGAATTAGACATACACATATTATATGTATAACTGAAAAATGAGTTGTGCCAGTGGTGGCAACAATGAGAAACAACAGATATTTTCATGGTATACATGAAATATCAAAAAAGTTAGAGGAAGTCTTCCAGTGTATGGAGTGGAAGATTTACAGAAGGGCATGGATAAAAATTACTGAGAATGGAAAGCAATGGAGAGATGCTATCTGCATTGGTGGAGTACCCACACAAATGAGATCATGGATCCATCTAAGCAGCTAAATAACTCTTTCATCCCTTCTGGAACAAGTCTTTCCCATTCCTCTTTTAATCTCAGTGTCTTCCTTCTGAGATTTCTTTTAGTTTATTCTGTATATGTCTTATTTGTACATAGTTGTTTGATGTTGACGCCTCATTAGACTGTGAGTTCCTTGAGGGCAGGAGATGATTTTTACCTTCATTTGTATCCCCAGTGAGTACAGTGCCTAACCTCATTGTGCCTGTATAATAAATGCTGGTTGACTGATTGATGGATCCTGCTTTGTCTTTTGCTTCCGGGTTCAAATGCAGCTGCTAGTGATCATATATAACCCTTTAGCTGGCCTTCTAGCTCTCACTGATTGGTCAATAATAGGGCCCAGCCCAGCCTCATTTAGTCATTGCTTGGGTTTTGATAGCTCATAGTGAATGTAAATAGCATTTGTTTCTGTTCTGGCCAGAAACTCTGAGGGTGTTCTTCTCCCCAGTCTTTTGTGAAGGCAAACTAAGCCATCTTTTACTTCAATTCTTACCTAGCCATTAATCACTGAATGGGTGCTGCCTCAGACAAACTGAGACCTGGGAAAGACTTTAGCTTGAGAAGGCCAAGGTCTCCCACTGCATCTGGAGCCATCGCCAGTTATCCTGACCTATGCCACTGGACTCTCATGACTCTGGAGGAGACAGTGAGGCTCTTGACTTTGCACAGCCCTGCCTCACTGAAATCCATTTCACTTGTAAGTGAAGATACCACCCTCATGATGTCATGGGTCTTCTTTGAGAACAAAGGGTGAATAACAATACTCCAGTCTCCTATGCAAAATAGGGTTTCTGATTACTGCTTCAGTTGAAAGTTTATGAGGCAGAGCCTTATCACTGACTAATAAAAGGCTTTACCAGGACTACTTACTGCTTAATGACCTCCCACCATTAAGAGAACACTTTAAGTCAACAGGGGTATCACAATAGGACCTCAATCACCAGGGAATATAGTTTTGACATCTATATCCTTAGTTGCTTAAGCCCCTGGCTCTAGGAAAGACACATCAAACTCATGCTGAAGTAGGTGGAAGGAAAGTTTATCCACTTCTATAAGAATGGATTTAAGCCAGTTCTAAAGGTTTGTGATTTATTCAGTCAATAAACATTTAGTAAGCACCTACTGTGTACAGGTCACTGTGATAGGTCCTGGGACAGATACAAAGTTTATATATAAGGCAAGATCTCCTCACCTTGTGGGAGAAAATGTGATACAAGCACTAGATTTGTAGTTGAAATACCTGACTTTAAATCCTATCTCTTGTCATTTCTTTACTGTGTAACCTTGGACAGGGCAGCTAGATGTCTAGAGAGCCAGGACTGTAGTCAGGAGGACCTGAGTTCAAGTCCAGCCTCAGATGCTAACTGGGTGACTCTGGGAAAGTCACTTTATCCTCTTTGCCTCAGTTTCCTCATCTGTAAAATGAGCTGGAGAAGGAAATGGCAAACTGCTCTAGTATCTTTGCCATGAAAACCCCAAAATGGACTCACGAAGAGTCAGAAACATCTGGAAAGTGACTGAACAACGACAACAACAACAAAACAGGAAAAAAAATCACTTCTCTGGGCTGAGGACATTTCCTCCTCTGTTAAATGAAAGTTGCCTTTCAGTTCTAAATCTATAATCCCACATGGACAATACAATCTACTACAAGTTAAGACACAGATATGTAGGTAGATAGTAACATATATATATATATATATATATATATATGCATATACGTACATATATATATATATACACACACATGTGTCATATACTATCATCTTATATGTGTACATATTATGTCCTCTATTAGAAAAGGGCAAAGAAAAAGTGCGTGAAGCCCAAGACAAGGATCTTTCATAGAAGACATCTTCTACTTCATGCTAACCATGCATCGGTTCCTACACAGCTGTATGGGTGGGTAGGCCTGAACTGCTATCCTAGGGCTGGCTGAAAGGTGGAGCAAACCAGTTGGAAGGCAGGTGCCCCTCAGAGCAGTTGCAACATTGAAATGGCCCACCATTCCCAGGGTGACCTGCTGATTGTTGGTATTGCAAGAGTAGGCCAAATTGAGAATGTTACCCATTGGCAGTAGTACTACATGTCAGTGTTCTGAGTTATCAGTAAATACAAGTACAGGAGATGCAGGTTAACCAGGCACCTCTAAACTAGCACAGGACCTAATCTTGTACACAGAGGAGGTTGGATCAAGGATATCCATGCTCTGCTGTAGTAAGTAGGTCATCACTATAGAGATGACAGTTGATGATAGAAGTTGCTGGATATTCTACTTCTCAGAAATAATTATAGACTGTATTTAAAGTGGGGGAATAAGATGCCTGGCCAACTTATTTTTCAACTCTTTCCTTGATCCATTCCCACATATTTCATGTAGGATTTGCTCTTCCTCAAAGATCGATCACAGCTGACAAAACTCTGTGATTTATTTAATATAAATTCAGACCTGGAAGGGACCTCAGAGGTAATTTTCCTTTATAAATCCTCTGTATTTTATTTTACGCATTTAACAACATTATTTTGAGAATGGGTCCATAGGCTTCAGCAAAAGACTAGCCAAAGGATTCTATGATGCAGAAAAGGTTAAGAACTCCATATCTACTCCAAAAATGACCCGTTAGTCCTCACAAAAATCATGTGAGGTAAACAGTGAAAGTATTCTTCATGTTTTGCAGATGAAGTAACTGAATCCAGAGATGTTAAGATTTGCATTTAAGGTCAACCTAGGACAAAACAGTGAAGTCAGTAAGTTTGTTTTATTTGTAAACAATCCCTCACCTTTTCAGCTGCCTGCCCTTGCAGAGCTCAAAGTATTTTTTGGTGTAAATGCCAAAAGTCTAGGGGGATTAAACCAGAATCAAAGGCAAAGGATACTAGTCATTCCAAAGTATGCACACTAGAGTAAAAACCTAATCTCCACTGAGGTGCCAGAAAGAACCATGACTGTCAGTCTGAGAGTTAACAAGAAGATGTTGAAATGAAATACTGATTCTGAGTCAATAACATGTGCAGGGTCCAGTTTATCGAGGAACATTCCAGGAAAAATAGTGAGATTTTGTACATTGGAATCAACAGTATTCATTCACATAGTGGTTTCATATGTGATACTGGCTTCTAGCTGCATTTATACACGTGATATGAATTTCTGTCTCATAGGGGGCACAAACCTTTCACTTTTCTTGACCTTCTTTCATGCAGCTATTCTTATTCCTATACCTCTAGGTTCTCCATCATTCAGGGGCTTCACTTCCTTGCCTGGGACCTTCATGCTGCCTTCTTAGGTGCCCTACATGAGCCCGTGGCTCCCCAGTGGTTGATTTCCACTCGCCCCCTTCATCACCAAGAACTTACTATTTCCTTCACTGAAAATTACTCCTATCCTAAATCTTATCCTTTCAGGAATATGTTTTTAAAGGTGACAGCTTATTAATCTGAGAAAAGAAACCTCACAGGAGATGAGCATATAAGATTTGATTTATTTACTTAAAGAAGTGGAAAGAGAAGAACCTGGTTGAGAAAGTAGGGTGTAACCTTCCCTCTTCTCTCATCTAACAACAATCCTTGTAGAAGATGAGCATAGTCAAGCAAAACATTGGGCACGGTCAAAAATGTATGTCTTATTCTGCACATTGATTTCATCACCCTTCTGACACGAAGAGTGTAGGATGTTTCATCACCAATCCTTTGGATTCATGCTGGTAATTGCATTGATTAGAATTCTTAGGTTATTCAAAGTTGTTTTTTCTTTGCCGTGTTATTAACTATATAAATGGCTCTTCTGGTTCTGCTCCCTTCACTTTGCACCAGCCTTTTTTTCCTTATATATTTGAATCAGTTCCTTGTATATTTTGAATATTGGATCTTTATTGAAGAAACTTGCTGCAACGTTCACTGTTTCTCTTCTAATTTTAGCTGCATTGATTTTGTTTGACACTTAGTATTCTTGAAAGTAATGACTTTATGATAAAACCTGAATTCACAGGTGCAAATTCCAATTTTAAGCCCATTTTCATTAGCATTCTTATTAGTCATCCAAGGTATCATATTGCCTTTGATTTGTCTTAGGCTAAAGAAAAGGTTTCTCCATCAGGGTAATTGGCTAGGGCTCTGTGACTCTACTTCTATCTTCCTCTGACACCGACTGATCCTTATTCTTTTTGCTAGCTGGAAACAGGGAGCCAGCATCACTGTTGTGAACCTAGCAGCAGGACAACTCACTGCTGTAATACATGATAGCCTTTAGTTCTTGGATGAGATGAACAGATCCACTTTGAGGTATTTAAAAGGAGCTGAAGGGTTCCTTAATGGGGCATCCTCTCCCCACTAGGCTATAGCAAATTCTAGAAATAGTTGTCTTATTAGATGAACAGATTGTGGGAACAAATAGGACCAATGAGGTGGCAGAGAGATATACGAAGCTTAATAGAGGCTTGAAGATAAGATAGAGGAGATGGCTAGTAGCCCAGTATGAGAAGGAAGGTTTAGATCAAGAATAACTGGCAGATGACATAGATGGGAAATAGTGTAATACAGGTCTCCTCAGGCACATAGAGCCAGAGGACTGAGGGTGATTATGAAGCTGAGTAGTGGTACTAGGAACTTCATTTCTAGGAAGAAGTGCTTTGGTTATACCTTGATGCCTGATGTATTATTTACCATCTGGTTCTTTGGTGGAAAAAAAAAAAAGCCTTGATCTGGGAGTGTTCCTGGCAGCCATAATAAAACTTGGATGTCAGTAATAATGTATGTGGCTGCAACCACTGCCAACTAAAAGCTCCCTGGGAATCCTCAGGCCATGGTTACCAGTTCTAGTACCTGACATCAAGTCAGGTTGGGCTTTGTTATGGAACTTCTATCAGTCAAATAATATGCCACCATAGGTAGCAAGATGCTCTAGTCTAGTGGATAGAGTGTTAGCTTAGGGTCACGATCACCCAAGTTAAAATTCAGTCTTCAAATCTTAACCCTTGTCTGCCTCAGTTTACTCGACTGTAAATAGCACCTTCCTCCCAGGGTTATTGTGAAGATCAAATAAGAAAATATTTGTAAAGTGTTTAATGCAGTGCCTGGCTCATAGGGGGCATAACATAATGTTTGTTTCCTTCTTTCCATATATGTGATCATGGACTTCCTCAAGATTGTGCCACTCAATTCCATATGTCAAGTTCCTTTCAGCCACATAGAAATCTTCACACTTCAGAAGCTCATAAGATATTAGATTTGGAGCTAGAAAGGGATCTTAGAGGTCATTGAGTCCAATTCCCGCATTTTACAAATGGGGAGACTGAAGTGCAGAGAGTTTGAGTGGCTTGCCCAGACTGACACAACTAGTAAGAGTCTGGGGAGAGATTTTCACCTGTCTTCCTGATTTTAAGTCTAGCGCTCAATAGAATATGACAGACAGTCTCTCCAGCTGGGCAACAATTCACGTGCTAATTCTGGTGAGGTATTCAAAAGATATATGCACTGTAGCCTCTCTTAACCAAATAATACCCCCTAAAACTATTGGTAAGAATGGGGTTTTGGGGTGTCGTTTAATTTTGAACCTGCTTTTTCATTGGTAGTGAGAATTCTAAATCAGGGCACTCCCTCCTAAAGAGTTGCTTGGGTTAAATGGTTTGTCTAGGGTTACATAATGAGATCGTATCAGACAGTATTTGAACCTTCATCTTCTTGACTCCAGGGCTGTCTCTTTAGCCACTATATCATGCTGTGTTTCATTGGCCAGAGAGAACTGGGAATATATGCAAATCAAGATGTGCCTGCATGACTGTGTGTATATGTATACATATGTATATATGTATGCATACATACACACATATGGACATATGTGCCTGGATGGTAGTAGGACTGGATACTTGCTTGTAAAAAGAATTTGCCAAAAAATAATACCCAACATTCCTGTAGGAGTGGTACAACTTCTCAGAGCCAGAATGCTGTCACTTTTGACCCAGGCACACCTGAGAAAATAGACTAGCTCAGAAGCTGTTATCAAGCACACAGCTTGTCTTTGACCCCATGACACTGATTCATCTCTGTCAGGAACCCCTTAGTATTCTCTATACCCAAGACCCAAAGTAATTCATAGTATGGCTCAGTATATAGGGACTTCTGCAACAAAGAGTTACACAAAGGCATGTGGGAATAGCCATCCAAGAATAACAGCTCTCTTCCTCATGCCCCCTTCTGCTTTCCAGTATTGGTCCACCATATAGAAGTAGACCTTAGTTCACTGTCTCCCCTTCCTTCGGAAACAAACAGTTTTGGAATAACAGTATAAGGAGCTAGCCAACTAAACAACAATCCAGTTCTGCTTTTCCATGACTTTAGAAGTCAGTTGCTGCTAACCCTAGTAGGAGAGAAGCTTATCTAGTACACAGATATTGGCAAAAAACAACTGCTGTCTTGCCACACCCACAGGTCTGTTAACTTGGCTTACTTTGTACATGACATCATCCTTCCCTGCTCCCCCTGGAGGCCCATCATCCTTTGTTCCACTCCCTTCTGAAGGGTTAACCTGAAATACCCTTGGGGAGCCAAATTCATCCAGGGAAGAGTGGGGACTTTCTTAGAGATTCTAAACCTGGCATTGTGGGTTATACTTACCTTATAGAGAACATGGTGGTTAGATGGTGGTAGATACAGCCCAGTTTTCATTCATTACAAGGCAAGGGGCTTCTTTCCTGTAGGTATAAAGTCATTTAATCCATCAGACTATGCCTGAATCCCATGATAATTGCTTTCTATTCTCTCTCCCTCTCCTTCCCCTCCCCCTCCCCTCCTCTTCCCCCTCTCCTTTTATCTCTCTCCCTCTCTCTCTCACACCTCCTCCCTTGCCCCCCCCCCTTTCTCTTTCTTTCTCCTTTTACTGAAGCCCAGGTGACGTTAGTAGTTCTAAGTGGAAACAATGATTTTAGGAAGCAGTCTCAGGAAGAGCTAGCTAGCATTCATATAGCACTTAATGATTTGCAAAGTATTTTACTTATGTTTTTCATTCTCTACATCAAACCTGTGAGGTAGGTGCTATTATTATCCCATTTTTAAAGATGAGAAAATTGAGGCTGAGAGAGGTTTGATGACTTATTCAACGTCACACAGCGAGTATCTGAATGACTGAGGCAAGATTTGGACTGAGATCTTCTTGATTCCAAGTGTAGCATTCAACATGCTATGCCACCTAGCTAGAAGAATCTTAGATATCCTTTGGGGTAAACGTATAGTGCTTCAGGGCTTCTGTAGTGTTCTGTGCCTTGAGGTTGTTGTTGCTGTTCAGTCATTTTAGTCATGTCTGACTCTTCGTGGGTTTTCTTGGCAAAGATACTGGAGTGGTTTGCCATTTCCTTCTTTAGCTCACTTTACAGATGAGGAAACTGAGGCAAACAGGGTTAGCTGACTTGCCCAGGGTCACATCTTGAGATATTTTTGCTAAATCTCACATGCTTAGTCTGACCTTATTTGGGTGTCCATCATGGAATTCATAGGAAGTCAACTGACTTGCAATTTGGAACTTTCATGATACAGGACATGATGCTTCATTACTGACCCTCCTTGGTCACAATCATGTTTGTGTGATGGTTCCTGGTAGTTAAAGCTGAAGCAAGCTATATGAAAGATGAAGTGTTTCAGTGTATCAGGAGTTTAAAACTGCTGGGAGCTCAAATTTAAAAACGGATACTGCAAAGTGAAAAATGAAATTTAACTAGGCATTTGGTGGAGAAAAAGTAATTTATTGGCTGTAAGATGAAAAGCAGCAATAAAGTAAACATCAATCTTGTCTTAGACATGTGGCATTGATTGATGTCTATTCTGTGCTGCTGCCTGAAGGTAACCCCTTTGAAAAAGCATAGTAGGTATTTTGTCCATGGATAGAGGCACAGATTTTTATACCACTGCTTTTTGAGACTCTGTTATCTCTTTATGTTCAATCAAAGAGAAAAATGGTAAATTAAAGTAATTGCTTCACCCTGTGGCACTGCTAGTTTGTAAAGAAAAAGATACTGTAAAAATCCTCAAATTAACTTCTGCTGCTTAAACTATAGGAAAATTCTCCTTTGGAAAAAAAGTGACTTGAAACACAGGCTTGAATTTTAGTGAGTATGTTACCAGTTCATCAAAGCTCAACACTTTTTTTTTTCCTAAGTGCACCAAGGGTTCAATTTTCCTTAAGAAAATCATTTACCCTTGGAAATGCTGTTGTCTCTGTAACAGCTCACTAGAGTCCATTAACATGAGAGATTTGAAACCGTCATAATTTACAAGTTGAACAGGAACCCGGGACCAAGTTAGTGACCAGTAAAGAACCAATCTGTAACCTTTGAAATGAAAGCATTGTGTCAACAATTCTGTGACCTCTCATTGCTAGGGTCCTGCCACCTTTGACACTTGAACCTCTGAGAGAATAAAGCAGGATTCAGAAATTGCTGTCAAAGACCCAGATGTTACCGAAGGCAGAATCATTATCTTGGAAGCTTTTGGTGTATTATGTACCTAAGACCTCGGGCAACTTGCAGCACAGCCCAAATTCCTCAGACCTTCACTGCTATTCCTTTGAAGAGGTCTCATTGGGCTCCCTCATTTCCTGTCAAAACAACAAAATCAGACCTATAGCAATAACTGTGTGACCCCAGGCAAGTGATTCGACCCTGTTTGCCTCAGTTTCCTCATCTATAAAATGACCTGGAGAAGGAAATGGCAAACCACTCTAGTATCTTTGCCAAGAAAACCCCCAAATGGGGTCATGAAGAGTTGGACATGACTAATTGGCAAAACAATACGGAAATAGTATGAGGATCTGTTTGGGAATATCAGTTCAGAAACTCTGAATCTCCCCATTTTTCCCTGTATTCTCTAGATTTTCTTGGAATAGGAGAAAGGATGATGCCTTCATTAGGCTTTTGGCAACAACTTCTATTTTGCTGGCTCCAGAATTTAGCCATCCTTCCCCCCTTAGATTTTGGCAACACAATGGCACTGGTGTATGCATTTTAGTCAATAAACAGGACACTTTGCATTAGCTGTAATCTCTCATTCTAAAGAAACCTGTTACTTAGGAATTGGTTTTACAGAATCAATAAAACTGGGAAATTAATTAATTTTATGAAGGCTCAGATTTGAAATTTTTATGCTGTGGTACATCATGCATTAGTTGGCTGTCACCTGCTGACAAAATTTAAGAGTGCTGCCCAGCTCTGTTTTACATAAATAATAAATAAATAAACTTAATAGTGCCACACAGCTCTATTTTACATGAATGAAAGGCCCAACTCAAATACACGCCTTCACCACTGGGCAAGCGGGGATGTCTGGCAAATGTTAGATTTATATTTTTGCAACATTGATATTGCTAATTAATGCCACTAAATCTGATGACTACTAACATTTAAAGTGTTTAGGCAACTATAGCCAAGTGTAGGGGTTGACAGGATAAATAGCTGCCTATGGTACAACTCAGAGGGGGAATAAAGAGGTACAACTTAGAATATGCTTGTTTTTTTAACCTATACATACTTTTTTGTTGCCAGAAAATTTAATGCTCTCTAGGACATGGGCAATTATTTTGCAGTAACTCAAACATTAGCTCTGGAGTCAAAGGACCTGGGTTCAAATTTCACCTCAACTCCTATAAAATGGTGGACAAGTCATTTAATTTCCCTAGGTCTCGGTTTCTTACTACCCAAAATGAGGGAGTGGGGATGGATAGCCTCAGAGGTCCCTTGGCTCTATGAGATATTAAGTAACCTATACAAAAGTCCTATTCTGTGCATCATTGTGGTATTGATTCTCAAAGACTGTGCCAGCAAACTACAAACTCCAGCAGTTTCTCCCAATCTGAAAAGGCTCCAAATGTGATTCTGATGACAGATTTTTGTGTTCTTTCTGAGGTTGTAGCTAGCTAAATCAGAGAAGTTCATTACCAGACCGTGTAGGATATTTTTGGGTGCTGGGAGTGTGGCTATGGTGACCTGTGAAACAGAAAAAATTTGCAAAGTGGCCCTCAGTTCCATGTAGTTCTGTTTAGCTTTTTGTAGTGGTAAGGTTGAAGTAGTAGAAAAAAAAACAGTATGGGAGAGTGGGAAGCATGCTGAATTTGGGGTGAGAGGGTCTTGTGTTCTCATCCCAGCTTTGTGTGACTCTGAGTAAATCACTTGACCTTTTTGGCCTTCGTTTCTCATCTGTAAAATGAGTGTCCCTTCCAGCTCTAAATCTCCTGTAATCCTAAGAAGCTGAGAGGAAGAGGATGTACAGTTGCATGACTGTTTACAATTTGTTAATTGTTAATGTTAATTTAACTCTTCCTACTCACAGTGTGCTTTCCTTATTATCCACTAATCAAAGAGTTCACACATGTGCACTCATATGAACTGCATTCAAAATGATGTCTTCATTATGAACAAAGATAGAAAATGCTGAGAAGTTGGAGTAGAGGGAAGAATGGCTCACAGATTGCCATCGAGGTGCAAATTAGGGAATTGGTGGAGCTGATTTAATAAGCACTAAAAGGAAAATATGAAACATAGTATCCCTAGGTCATCTAACCTCCTAGAGCGCATAATAGGCAGGAGATAAGCCACCTTAGAGATAAGTGTACCTTCTGTACCAACATTTGTTTCAATGGTTGGAAATGTTTATTATTTGATTAATTTTAATTAGGTTAATCAATCTAATTAAACATTAATAAATATTTATTAATTAGAGATGTAAAGAAAGTCGCTAAAGAACTTGGCAAGATCTTCAAACTAAGTCATTGGATACTTTGATGATAACTTTTATTCAAAGATAGGCACAAGCAATGATAGTAATGCGTGTGTATACACATACATATATTTGTGCACATAGATATATACACACATAAATATGCATATATGTATGAAAATGTAATTGAGGATCAAAAAAATGAAGGAGTCCAAAGGCTAATAGATAATTCACTAGCCTGTGTGGCAAGAACATTCTCTTCAAAAGGAAATTAGAGATGCCAAACACTCATGGTAAAATTGACTGGCTTAGAAGAAAACTAGATACTAACATGAGTAAATTCAGAATAAGTATTCTGTGTAGAGTCAAATCATTAACTCTACAGAGCAAAATTCTAAATAAACGTAAAATTAGAAGAAAGAATAAAGATGTGAAAAACACGGCATGAAATTTTAGCTGCCTGTTTAAGCAGAAGCAAAAACATTGGCTCTATCATGATTCCTTGGAGAATTTTTATGCAGAGCAGCCACCACAGTAAAAAGATCATAAGACCATAAACATAGAGCTGGAAGGGAGATTTGAGGTCATCTTTATCTCTCTGTTTTATAGCTGAGAAAACTGGGGTGAGTGGTATTTTGACCAAGGTCACTCAGGTAGTTAAGCATTAGGTTGTTACTGTTTAGTCTTTTCTTCATTGTGTCCTGCTCTTTGTGACTGCATTTGGGGTTTTCTTGGCAAAGATACTGGAGAGGTTTGCCTTTTCCTTCTCTAGCTCATTTTACAGATGAGGAAACTGAGGCAAAGTGGGGTAAGTGACTTGTCCAGGGTCACATAGCTAGTAAGTGTCTGAGGCCAGATTTGAACTCGTGAAGATGAGTCCTCTTGACTCCTAGGCTTGGAGCTTCACCTGCTGTGCCACCTAGCTCAAATGTCAGGGCTCTATAATAACTAACACTTACATAGAACGTTCAGATTTTTAAAGCGCTTTTACTATATCTGCTTATTTGATCCTCACAATAACCTTGTAATTTAGCTGCTTTTATTGTTCTCTTTATTACGGGTGATTAAACAGGTTCAATGACATGCCCATGGTAATAGGGCTACACCGCGTGTCTCAGTGGGATTTGAACTCAGGTCTTCTGGATTACAAGTCCAACGCCCTACTCACTTTATCACATAGCTGCCATTGTACCTCAGTAGAACCAGCCAACCAACAAATATTCACGAAGTATATGCAAAGATACAAGTAAAATGGTTCATTCTCTCCAAGAAAGAATGGTGGAGACAGCATTGAAATACGAGTCAAGTCAGTTTTTATAGTGAAAATTCAAAGCCTCTGGTGCATCATTACCCACAGAGGATACGGATTTTAAGCCTAGCATAGAAATCCCAGGATCACAGAAAGTCAGAATTGGAAGAGAATTTAGACCATTTTTCACTTTTGTCATTATATCCCTATTACCTAAAACAGGTGCTTAATAAATGTTTGTTGAACTAAGCAGTAGCAGATTTAACATCTTTATTATTACACAAAACACCTGTCTTTGTGTCTTGGTGGACAAATCAGGACATCCTAGGATGTAAAGATCTTTAAGAGTTATCTTAGAGAAATTAGAATTAGTATCCACTTTATTATTAAGAAAAGTGGCCAGAAATGAACAGCAATGCAGTAAAGCTGAACTTAGTAAATCTAAATAGTTTCCTTAGAGAAGGAAAAAAATAGTTTAAAAAATATTAGGAACAACGTGACCAGTATCAGTATGCTAGAAAAAAAAAAAGTCTAAGGGTGATAATAGATAAAAAGCTGAGTTTCAGTTAACTATGTATATAGTGCTGTTATATTTTAAAGAGCTCAAATATTAGTGTTAAAATTCATGAATAGAAGTTTCACCTCTTGTAGCTATGAACTAATTCTCCTAAAACACTCAGTGAAATTTACATCCTTATAAGAATACTCCTCCTTATAAGCTTTCATTTAAGGGAGTAAATTTGGAAAAGATTCAGAGGGGTGGTTGGATGAATGGATGAAGATGCATTTATTAAACATTTATTATGTGCCTAGTATTGTGCTAAATGCTGGGGATCCAAATAGAAAAGAGAATACAGTCCCTGTCTTCAAGGAGTTTGTACTCTTAAAGAAGGAGACAAAACATATAGAAGAGGGGTGGCCAGCTAGGAATATTTTGGTTTTGAAAGTTACAGACATGATGCATAAAGCTGTAGGGGAGTAGATTGACATACATTTATTATTAATAACAATAACAATAACTAGCATTTATACAGCACTTTAAGGTTAGAAAAGCACTTTAGAAATAGTTCCTCTTTATCCTCACAACAACTCTGGGAGATAAGTGCTATTACCATCTTCATTTTACAGATAGGGAAACTGAGGCATACAGCAGTTAAGTGACTTGCCCAAGGTCACATAGCTATAAGTATCTGAGGTAGAATTTGAACTGAAGTCTTTCTGACTCCAATTCCAGACCCTATCCCTTGTGCCACCTAGTTATATGTGTGTATTTATACTTCCATGTATAAGTGAATGTATAAATACATGCCTATATGCATATGTGGGTATACATGTGTATGTATGTTGAGATCACATATGATTGAATAAATTAGGATAGTGCACAAAAATGGAAAGAATTGTTATTTTATGAAATATGGTTTAATAAAAGGGAATTCAGAATCTATTCTGAGCTCAAATCCAAGCTTTGCTACTTGCACCCTGTGACCTTGGGCAAGTAATTTAATCTCTCTTGGACTCAGTTTCCTTGTCTGTAAAATTGGGGGAAGTTGGAATAGGTGATCTCTAAGTTCCCTTCCAGCTTTAAATTATTTTTAACCTAAAAACAGCATACAAATAAATGCACATACAAAAGAAGGCTAGAGTCATTTCATGTGCAGTAGAAGAACAAAGAAATGTCCTTCAATATATGAGGAATTGTTTTTTAGGTTGCTGTCCAGCTGTTTATCTCCACAAAATGTAGGTCAAAAGGAAATGGGCTTTGAGGAATTTAGGTTAGATACGAGGAAATGATTGTTGTCAGGAAGCATTCTTAACCCATCTCTGATTCATTTCTACTTGCTCTCGTGGCTCAGCTTTCTATCTTCCTTTTCCCCAGCTCTCACTACAAGCTAAAGGGAGAATTTTCAAGTACTCTTAGCTCCTCTTTTCACTAACTTAACAAAAAGATTACCAATCTAACATCATCCTCTTTAACAGTAATGAGATATTTTAATTAGTTTGACTTATTAAATTAAAAACAATTGTTACAGATTGAGAGCATTTGATTAAGTTTCTTTAATTACCCTGAATTGCTGATATTTCTCCTCCAGAAAGGAAAGGATGATGGGGAGTTTTTATTGCACAGTGTCTTGTCTCTTTCTACCCCTTGCTTTCTCCTGTGTCTGTCTGCCCTGTCATTCATTAGTCAATCCATTTATGCCTTGGAGCTGGGCTTTTAAATCTTTTTTGTGTGTATCGTGGACCCCTTTGGCAGTCTGATGGAATTTATAGACCCCTTTTTAGAATAATTTTTAAAAATAATCATTGAAGGAAACACTGAATTTTAGTTGGAGGTTCGTTAAAATAAAGATGCAATTTTTTTTCCTTACCCAAATTCATAGACCCCAGGAAAGAGGAGTCCATGAAGTCCATTTAAGAACCTATAGCTAGGAATCACTTAATTTATGAAGTCCAAGGCTCTAAAAGTGTGCCTATGCCAAATTCATATATTATATCCAGTAGCTCAGGCCAGCTCCAAGCCAAAAGGTAAAGCGAGCGAAGCTATGGCCCCATTTTCCTGTTTTTCACCCTTTCCCCACTTGTATCTGAACCCAGGCAAAGACACCAGTTCACAGGTTATTTTTTTTTCTTTTAAGAATGTTTATTTTCCAACTATCAAGCATTTATTTTTCTCCCTCCCATTAGGAAAAAAAAATCCTTTGTAAGAAGTAAGCATACTCAAGCAAAACAAATTCCCATAGAGTCTATGACCAAAAATGTGTCTTATTCTTCATACAGTCCATCATGTCTTTGCCAAAACTGTAGCACTCTTTATCATTTAGAATCATAATTGAGCATTGCTTTGGTCATAGTTCTAGTCTTTCTAAACCCTCTGTTTCTACAGTACTGTTATCATAGTACACGTTGTTCTCCTGGTTCTTATCGCTTCCCTCTACGTCGGCTCATACAAATCTAGGTTTCTATGAAATTGGCTCTTCATTTCTTATGGCACAATAATATTCTATTATATTTATATACTATAATTTTGACCATTCCCCAATTAATGAGCACCTCATAAATTTCCAGTTTTTTTCTGCTTCAGAAAAAATTATTATAAATATTTTATATCTAGAGGATCTTTTCCTCTTTCTTTGAGTTGTATTGCTATCTCTGGGTCAAACGACATGCACAATTTAGTAACTTTTAGAGCATACTTCCAAATTGCTTTTCAGGGTGGCTGAACCAATTCACAGTTTTACCAACAGTGCATCAGTGTGCCTACAACATTTGTTATTTTTCATTTTTTGTCAATTTTGCCAATCTGATGGATGTAAACTTAGAGTTACCCTAATTTGAATTTCTCTAATTATCACTGTCTTGGAACAGTTTTCATATGGCTATCTATTGACAACTTGGATTTCTTCCCTTCAGAACTGGTTAATTTTTTTAAAAGTTTTATTGGTTGTTTTTAAAAATCAGTGTCTTTGTCCAATACTGACCCCTTCCCACAGTGGAATGTTCCTTTCTAATATAGAAATAAATTTAATAAAAATGAACACATTGGCAATGTCTGAAAGTATATACCTCATTTAACTCCTGTAGCCTATTTCTACTAAGAGGAAGGAAGCTATGTTTCATCATTAGTCCTTGGGAGTCAAGATTGGCTATTTAATTGATCAGATTTCTGATGTTGTTTACTCTTTTTTTTTCTTTTACATTGAAATGATTACAGTGTATGTTGTTCCCTCGATTCTGCTTACTTGCATCAGTTCATACAACTCTTGTCAAGGTCTTCTGAAATTCTCTTATTCATCATTTTCTTATATCCAATAATAGTCCCTTACAGTCATACATTGCATTTTTTTCAGTCATTCCCCAATTGATAGGCACCCACTTTATTTCAAACTTTTTGCTATCACAGTGGTATCTAATAGAGGTTTCCCTCTGTGACTTTTTTGGAAATATATGTCCAGTAGGGAGGTTGCTGGATCAAAATATATGAATAATTTAGTCCCTTGCAACTCCTCCAGCATTAACTGTTTCCATATTTTTTCACATTGGCTAATTTTCTACATTAATTTGCATTTATCTTACTATTAGTGGTTCAGAGCATTATTTCATATGTTGTCGACAACTTGAATTTCTTCTCTTGGAAACTATTTGTTCATATCTTTTAACAGTTAGAATAGGTTGCTTTTCCTTAGCTAAGACAATCTACATGTTCTGGCAGAGAAGTTCATCTACCCATAGACCATGTTGACTGAAGAATTCTATTTCTTCTTTTGGGAAAACCATCTTTTTTGACAGAGTACATACTTCAGAAAGGTTGCACATGGCTCAGTGAGAGAGAAGGAAAGAAAATTCCATCCTAGCAACCCCAGCAAATTGGTGGGGTGATATCTCACAGCCAGATCCCTGTCTAACAATCTGAGAAACAGAAGATGCCACTGAAAACATTGAGTCCTTTAGTGATGATACCACCATTATCACTAGCCCTCTTGGTTTATATTTTGTACTAAATCCCTATTTATTTACTCATCTTTCTCTTGTGCTCCCCTCCTGCCACCATTTCTAAATTTACAAAGGAATGTCTTTTCTTAGGTTCTGAGGAATGAGACTGACTCTTGTCCTTTAGTGCCCCTGAAGTATAAGATAATAAAAGAAAATCAGAACAGCCAAGTCTTTATTCCCCCAAATCTCCTTGTAATTCTCTCTGAGCTGGGAAACAACCTCTCTTTGTTTTCACCCTGTTTTCCTTCTGCTGAAGCACATGTTCCCTATTTATAAGTAATGGGCTCTACAGATGTAACATTAGTGTTACAACAACTAGGCTGGTAACTCATGTGCCAATTTAGAGATGAGCACAGCACCTTGAACAGTAGTATCCCCTCCATGCTACCTATTTAATGGCATATTTTTGGTGTTTAACCTCTTAGCCCAAGTTTCTTAATCTTTAAAATTAGCCTAGTCATACCTCCTATCCTCTATCCCCCTTGCCTTTCTCCAAGGGATGTTGCGAGAATAATTAAGGAACATATGTGTGAAGTGCTTTGCACTCAGTGGAAGGAAGAAGCTATAAGATTCATAGATATTATTATTACTTAGTCTCATGCTGTCACCATCTGATCGAGAATAAATTAATTTTGAAAGTGATAATTTCATGTTTAGATATCTTCTACTACTTACCTATTGGAATTATTTTGGCCTCCCTTCAGAAAGCCATTTTAATTTGTAGATTCAATTTTTAAAAATACAAAGGGAAATTATCTGAAATCGGTTTGTGTCTTATGTTATGACACATCTTAGATATATTCTTTTGGGGACTTTAAGAAAATTATGAAGTTTTAAAAAGCTGATTTAAAAGGCTTATTTTTGCATGGGCTCAAAGCATCTGCAATAAATAAAAATGTAACAGTTGGCTGCCTCTCCCTTCCAAGCAAAATAAATAAATACATTTGGTGACATACGTTTGGGGAAATGTGATTCTTGTGATTTTCATGCAAATAGGGAGCAGCTTTACAACTGATAGAGATTGTGCCATCTGCTAGTAACAAAGATACACAACTCTCAACTTTCAACACTTATGAAATTAATGTACATGAATGGTGACATACCAGGAATCATGATTGTCTTCTGACTTGAGAAAATTGTTATAAAAGATGCTGACCTAATTTTTCAGCATGGATGGAAGGGATTCCTTCCTGACAGAATTAAATATCATGTTCTTTGCACAGCTTTTAAACAAGATGGGAGAAGTGGACTCATCTTTAATAATGGATGTTGCAGGAGCAAAAATTATAATTGAGTCAGTAGTACCTGTCATTCCTTAAAATTGAATGTGGGAAGAGCTCTTTGCAGACTAGATGCAGAACTACCTCCAAGCGGAGAGATTTCCTCACAGAGGGTCTGGGTATTGATTAGTAGGCAAGAGTAGATGCTCTGACTCCTTAATGGAGTGACACTTTTTCTGAATAGATGAAAGCTATTCCACTGAGTTAAATTATCAGAGCCAGCATGACAGTAGAGAGAGAGCTGACCTCTTAGTTGGGAAGACATGAGTTCAAGTTATGTTGTGATACATATAGGCTGTGGCCCTGGGAAGTCACTTAAGCTGTCAGCCCTCCTAGACATCTCTCTAAGACTGTACATTTCAAATCAGGTACAGATCTCAAGTGGTAAAATGAGTTTCATCAAGCATTCTCTATACTAATAAAATCACAAGCTAGTTAAATGTGTTTATATATGCATATGTATATATAATTTGCACTTTTATATATAAAATATATTTTATATAACACATGACATATTTTGATATATGCATGTATATGAATAAACATGTATATAATATGCAAAATATGCATGTGTATATTTGTGAATAGTTCTTGTACTGAGGATGAGAACATTTTTTAAAAAGATGTGAAGTTATTTTAGTTCCTTCATTCTTCTAGGAAGACATGTGTACATCTGTCCTTTTTTAAGATCATAAGCTATAAGGAGGAAGGGGCTGTTTGCACCTCTATGTTGTAAAGAATCCTATACAGTGCTGATGGCATAATAGAGACATAGAGACAACACTTACTGATTTTACTTGAATGATGGTTAGGTGGTGTGTAACGGTCAATCTATGTTGTTAACATTCCATAGGACTAGATGCATTAAATTTTAGTCTAGGGTAGCAGGAAGGAGCTTGGGGCGAAATTGTAATGGTTAATTTCGTTTTGGCAAGTTGCCATACATGAACTTTATAGAAATTTTAGGATACATGATCCCCACCTAGAAATATAAATAGGCTGGGGAATAAGACAGGACTGATCAAAGAGTGCTTTCCCTTCCCTTCCCTTCTTATAATTATTCGCTGTCCCTAAAATATACCTAGCCCTGACCTGTACATCTCATTGGACTTTTTCTTCTTGGTTCACTCTTCCCATTCCACTCTTTTTAAATGTCTGACCACCAGTGCTAATCCTACAGGGAGTGAGCTGTGCTTTAAGTATCTGTTCTAAAGTCTCCACTCCCCTTTTTTTTCTCTTTTCTCTCTCTTCAAGTCTCAACTACAGTTTCACCTTATGAAAGAATCCATCCCTCATTCTCTTTAGTTTCACTGTCTTCTCTCTGAGATGATCTCCAATTTATTCTGTATATATCTTTTGTGTACAGAGATTTTTACTTGATATCTCCTCCATTATATTGTGAGTTCTTTGAGGGCTGAGCTTTTTTGTTGACCAGGGCTTAGCTTAGTGCCTGGCACATAGTATGGGCTTACTGACTTGAGTTAATAAATGCTTGCCGATTAATGAATTGGTCATCCCAGCCTTGTCATAAAGCATATGAAGTCTATAGTACTATGCTAGGTGAGTAGGAATGCTGAAATTTTTACATGGACCCAACTCCCTGCCCGCAGGAAGTTTACAGCCTAAAAGAGATAATGTTGACAGGATTTCAAGGTCTTAACTTGTGCATAAACAGGATAACCACAGGCATGCTATAGCTTTGGAGATGTTACAAAGATTTTTGCCTTCATTCTAAAGAATAACTGCTGCCCCTCTTTACTCCTTCTCAAATTCACCAATTAGAAATTCATTCCTAGAGCTTATGATTTCTCATTCACTCTAATTCATTACTCTTCATTACAATATATATATATGTATATATATATATATATATACACAAACATGTACGTATGTTAGGATGGCTATGTATGGGCATATACATACATGTGTATGGTATATACATGTATACATGCACATACATGTATATGTATAAAGAATTTGTGTATCCTCACCCTGTGAATCAGTTTGTCAGATATGGCGGTGCTCTTTACAGCAATAGGGAAGTCAGGAAGAGAGACACTAACCTAATACTGCCAGGGATTGTACTGAGTACTGTGAATACAAAGATAAAATGAAATCATTCTTGCTCTCAATGAACTTACGTTCTACTAGGCAATGGTGGGGGACGTAATGTAGAACATGAAATACAAACTAGTCCCCTTCTTGAAGCAGTTAGAATCTCCTCAAAGTCAGCACCTAAGAGATGGTGATGAGTACATTAGGGATTTCTCTCTTATTTAAATCCCCAAATGATACATATCCTTCCATAACTTGTGTTGGTTGTTGTTGTCATGGTTGTTGTCATCGAGTTGTTCCAGTCATGGCTGATTCTTTGTGACCCCATTTGGGATTTTCTTGGCAAAGATATTGGAGTGGTTTGCCATTTCCCTCTCCAGCTCATTTTACAGATGAGGAAAATGAGGCAAACAGGGCTAAGGGACTTGCCCAGGGTCACACATCTAGTAAGTATTTGAGGCTGGATTTGAATTCAGGTCTTCCTGACTCCAGATCCAGCACTCTATCCATTTCACCACCTAGCTAACCCTCTATGACTTGTACTGCCTGCTAAATACTATTTCAAGAAAATGAAGTGCTGAGGAAAAGTGTAGGTTGTAGAAAGTACAATTTCCTCTTCTTCCAAGACCCTGCAGTCTAATTTCTGGGGGGTGATTTAGACCCCATGCCTCTGCAGGCTGGTCACTTTCATAGTTATTCAGAGCATTTTTTGTAGGTGTGGTATTGGTCTTGGGGCTTATTTCACAGGAAGGTCACCGTCTGGACTCCCAAATCTAATAGCTTTTAATAAATTACCAAAGATGTATTAAAATGCTAATAGGCTACCTCTTCTGGGCATTTTAACATTCCATAATCTTAAATTTAAATAAAATGGCCTCAGGCTTTCTAAGAGCTTTGCCTGAAGCATGTTGAAGGATTTGAACAGCTGATTTGAATTTTAGGTAACCAGACTAAGCTAAGAGTGTTTATTTATGACCCCTACTGTTACATGAAAACACTTTTTATTTTACTAGAATGTTAGCTGAACAAAATAAAGTATGAATCATGTTTTTCTTCAGATAACTTCAATCAATAGCACTTAATAATAATTACTATTATTATATAACATGTATCATCAGAATGGTGATATATTTCATAACATAGCACTTTATACAACTTTTCATAGTATTTTAGATTCTATTATTTCATTTATCCACCTAACAGCACTATAAGATAATTCAGTGGGCAGGTATTATTATATTTTAAAGATAGCCCCTCCCCTTGGAGCTACCCTCTCTTTATCTTTTTCTATGTAGGGGTCACATTCCACAAAACTGTTTCCTACCTCACCTGTGTGACTGTCCAGTACTGGAAAGTTTAACTTCTAAAAGGCCACCAGGAATGTATCTCTACAGAACCAGTTGCTTAGTTGGGTTCCCTGGCCTACTGTATTCAATAACTCAATTCCCAACTTCAGGGCTGATTCTCCTTTGACTCCATGGCTGGAGTTCTCTGATGCCTAGGGTCATAATCCTTGAAGGTGATTCCAGCCAGTGTTAACTCTACTTTTTCTCCCTGGTATATGTGCTATGTGCTATTGAGATACGTTGTGGTTCTACTGCAAAGCATCTTTGATAAATATAGTGTTCTCTGGTAGAGTCCCGAGCCTGGAATCAGGAAAACCTGAGACAAGAGTGGTGTGACTTGGGCAAGTCACTAAACCCCGCTTTCCCTCAGTTTCTTCAACTGTAAAATGGGGATAATAATAGCCCCTACCTCCCCAGGGTTGTTGTGAGGATCAAATGAGATAATATTTGTGAAATGCTTAAAACAGTATTTGGCACACAGTAGGCACTACATAAATACTTACTCTTTTTCCCTGGTAGAAACAAAGCCATCTCTGCTTTTCCCGGGTCTCTGCTAATTCCAGGGCTAGCAAGCTTAGTTTTTAAAGGTCACTGTGGGTAGGGTCAATCTTTTCCTAGCCAATGGCAAGCTGCCTCTCTAACCCCATTAGCAGGGATACAGTCACACTTTGTAATGAGATAACCCAATCTCTTCATTCAACACCTCCCTCTCTGTGATTACATTAACAGGGATTGGGTGGTATGGGAAACAAATTACAGATAAATGAAGAAATTGAGAAGCAGAGTCAAGTAATTTGCCTAAAACCACACAGCTTGTTAGCAAAAAAAATTAGGACTAGAACCCAGGTTTCCCGATGCCTACATCATAGCTCTTTGCACTAAAGTAAGTAGAACGACAGACTTGGAGTCAGGAAGATTCATCTTCCTCAGTTCAAATCTGGCCTCAGACACTTACTAGCTGTGTGACCCTGGGCGAGTCACTCAACCCTGTTTGCCTCAGTTTCCTCATCTGTAAGATGAGAAAGAGAAGGAAATGGCAAACTACTCCAGTATTTTTGCCAACAAAACCCCAAGTGGGGTCATGAAGAGTAGGACATGACTAAAAATAACTGAACAAAAAACCCTTTATTTTGTAACTTAGGTAATTTCTTAAAGTGATGAAAAGATTTGATGTCTGCTCAGAATTCAATAAACCATTCATTTAGGAGTCCGTTACTTTGGTTGGTTCACTTGAGTATACTGAGGACATTTATTATTACTATTCCTACTACTGTGGCTGCTATTACTATTTTTATTTATTTATCTATTTTACTAAGAACTGGTCTAGTTACTTGAAAGATCTTATGAGCCTCCATCAGCAAAACAATGTATTTCTTTCTTATGGGTGGAACTGAGTCTTTTGTTTCCTCTATAACAAAGAAATAGGGAACTTCTTTAATTCTTTCTCTTGTCTGGAGTCTGGTTACCTTGTATTTGTATTTTGGGAGAATAGTCATTAAATTTTCTTCTGCAAAAAACCATCTAATTCTTTTTGTCTGATGGAATGACATAATTCAATTTCCTATCTCCCTCTTCATTGCCTGTACCCCCTCCCTCCCAACACATTTTTCATAGTTAGAAGGAGTGATGGTGTCAAATATATCAGAAGGAAGAATTGATTCAGTAGTAGTTTGACGACTTGGCTGATTAACAGAGATCAGAAGAAGGAGCATAACTGTGGAAACCACTCCAGCATGTAGTTTTAACAGCTCTTTAGGGAGCTAGTTAATGAAAGAATCACTACAGAAACACAGCCATGGAAAAAAAAAGGAGCATTCCCATATAACACTCTGAGGATATGTCATAAGTGGAAATATGCTCATAATTTCTATTTACACATAGCTGTAATTACCGTCTGCTTTAAGATTACTTTCAGTCTTCTCCTGTCAAAGTTGCTTAGATATTTCCTCTTTCACATTTCAGGCAGAGAAGTTCAGTACAGGCTAGAGCTTGTCCCAAGTTTCTTTTTTCCTCTTCCCCGCCCCCCCCCAAAGAATTTAATTATCTGTTCTCCGTGTGAAGAAAGCACTAGTGTATCCAGGGACCTTGACTTGTACCGCCTGATTGGACTGGCATTAATCTGATTCATGTTCTTGTTATCACTGCCATTTGTCTGGGAAGCAGACTTCTGCACTTGTATTAACGTTGGATTGTGCTTTGCCCTTTAAATTTGTGTGAGTTTGGTTTTTCTCTTTTCTTTCTTTGGATGCAGTGTCTATGAACCAGACAGAAATGTGTTACGGAGGAAAGAACGGGAAAGGAGGAATCAGGAAACTCAGCAGGATGATGGTGCATTTAGTACAAGTTACTCCCTCTTCAGTGAACCTTACAAGGTAGATGCTTTTCAGCTGCTTCCTCTCTATTTCCCTCTCCCACTGCCCCCCACCCCCACTATGCCAGAATCTAGTAATGGGAGAAAATGCTGAAATTTGAATGTCCTGCTCCCTGTGCAGTCCAAGGGAGACAACACAGTCACCAGATGTTGATTCCAACCTCACCAGATGCTGATTTCTACTTCACATATCTTCAGTGGCTATGCATACTTAGTAAAATATCAAATGTTTTTATATTAGAGCTAAGGATTACTAAGGTTGCTAAGGATTTCAGCAATGAGATAACTTGTTGGATGTCTAATTAGCTCCCCAGGTGAAGGCTGTGTTGCCCTAATCACTAAGCACTTAGCAAAAGCAGTTAGATTTTTTCAAAAAAGAGGTCAGGTTTACATTTTTTAACATGTTTGGCTCGTGCTTCCAGTCTGGGTGCCTCTTTGGGTTGATAATGAAGAAACAATAGATGGATTATTTCTTATTTGCACTAAATACCAGAAATCTAATCTGTCCTCCAAAACTAATTTTCTTCAGGAAATTTCACTGATATCAAGGGCTTCATGGAGCTTATGGAAAGCTCAGGATGATAGGTTTCCTGTAACCTTAGCTCCAAATGCCTATTCAAACTACTATTTGGTTTCTCTTGCCTGTCACTCTGTTTCTGAAAAGAATAATTATACCAGGGGGAGGGGGAGGAATGGAGATTGGAGCAGTTAAGAGGCCAACCTGAATTTTTGAGCAAGATTTCCAGTGGACTACAAAGAAACCAAAATTTGATCACAAAGAGATTTAATCCGAATCACTTTGTGTAGTTGCAATAGTAAATTTTCTGGTTTCCAGGTAATATATTTTAACTGCAACATGATACCAGTGATAGATTTCTTCTTTATGTACTCTAAGGCTGTTTATAGCTTTTCCAGTGCAGGGTGGATTTAGAATGTTGACAAATGTCTTCAGAGACAATGAGGATCCCATCTTGATACCATCCCTTAGCTCTCTTTTTTAAAGGAGGCAGCTCTGCTTGCTATAAGGTCTTTAATAAAGGCACACAGTATCATTTTTATTTTGTTTTGTTTTCTTCTCTCTTATATTTTATAGCATGTTTGCTTTTTTCCCTCCAGACTAACAAGGGGGATGAGCTCTCAAATCGGATCCAGAATACTTTAGGCAGTTATGATGAAATGAAAGACTTCTTGACTGACCGATCCAATCAGAGTCACCTTGTTGGAGTTCCCAAACCTGGGGTTCCACAGACTCCTATGAACAAAATAGATGAGCATTTCATTGCTGACTCAAGACCACAGACCCAGCCTCCCATCTGCAGCACATCATCTTCCACACCAGCAGCTGTACCTGTGCAGCAGAGCAAGAGGGTCACCATGGGCTGGCAGAAAGTTGGGCATCCTACATCTGATGGCCAGCAGAGGGCAAGCAAGCATGGGCATAGATTGCTTGATTCACACAATAGTGACTTCAAATCTGCTAACCAAAAAACCAGTAACGAGAAACCTAAACACTGTGTCTCAAGCCCCACATCCTCCTCCTCCTCCTCCTCCTCTTCTTCCTCTTCTTCCTCCTCCAACTCAGCACAACCAGGACCTCCAAGGACCATGCTTGGAGACAGCGTCAGCAGGCAGCAGTCACGGTCCAAACAAAGCTGCAGTGTGGAAATGGGTCTTCAACCTCAAGAAAGGACATCTACCATGTCTGCCAAACACAGCAGTGGTGGGCATTGTGTTCAGAACTTCCCTCCTTCTCTTGCTTCAAAACCAAGTCTAATCCAGCAGAAACCAACTGCTTATGTTCGGCCAATGGATGGCCAAGACCAGGCCCCTGATGAGTCTCCTAAACTCAAGTCTTCAACAGACACTAGTGTGCATTGTGCATCCTACAGAGGAGTGCCTGTCAATAAAGCTGAATCATCTAGGACCAAGTCCAAGCTAGCAAAATTTAGCATTCCCAAACAAGGAGAGGTAAGTCACTTTTAAATGTTATTTTCATGGAATTGCTGAGTAAGTTAATGATTCATGAGTGACCATTTGTCAGGCCTGAGGTTTAATTTCAGTCCTCCATTTTCTCTAATTCATGAATATGGATATCAATTCCATATATGTGTACATATGTGTGTTTAACGTACTGATTCCCCTACTTATATATTATACATAAAATATTCCCCTCTCTTTACACACACACACACACACATATCCACATACGTATACATATATAGGGAAATCAGTAAAGGAATACACAAACATAATTTGTGGTCTTAAAAAAAAACCTCAACTAAGATCAGGACTTTTAGTGTTTAAATTCAGCCAAGGGATCATGTTTATGAGCTTTTATTGTTGTAGTGGTGACATGACTCCATTGTATCCAGGTGATATTTTGAAGAAAAAATTCTATATTGTCTGACATACAATTAAGTACATTACATGGTGGAAATAAAACTACTTGAACACAAATGATTGATGATTATTTTTTAATGTGTGAAAAGGTTATTTTTAATGGATTGGTTTTTATCAGTTTATAAAAAATCCCTTAGTGTCCTAGTACAAAATGAAGCACATAATGATTTTGGAAAGGGGTTATTTTAATGAGAAGATCTTCTATATCATGAATACATAAATATATCATATTTTCATTCAGTATTTGGAATATTTGAGGCCTGGGTTCTTTGCTACTAATCAGAATTTCTACTCTGGTTCTCTCAGAAATAAGCTTAGTGGTACAAAAGATCATGGAGTCTTTAAGCTTAAGTACTCTTGGTTTTTATTTTGATTTCTGTGCTAATTACTTAATAATTTTATTACAAAATGAAAGGGGCAAATAAATCTATTGATAAATTGAAGTGACATTTTATTGTAATACTTCATGTTTAAAGATAAATTAACAAGGGGTTTGGATCTAAAGTGAGCTTTTTACATTAGAGAGATATTTTAAATGCATGTTACAGAGGAAGTTACTGTCACTTCTGTGTATTTTCCTATGTATAGTAGCAAAGATTGTGTATTATCTCAACTTTGTTTCTTCCTCCGTACCTAGCATATTGTTCTATACACAGTAGAGCTGAATTTCTCAAACGAGTGACTAAAGAAGCATGAATACACACACATACCCATATATGTATGTATACAAATCTATGTATATGTACATGTATTTATGCATATGTGTGTATATATGCACATACATACATATATACATATATATTGGGGAGACAGAGAGACAGAGAAAGAGACAAAGACAGAGAGAGATCTGTACAGGCTATTCAAAAGTCTCAGTGCAGTTTTAAATAAATATATGTTATATTTAATATAATTATATAGACATATTTGAACCCCTGGTCTGCACTTACTAGCTGTTTGACCCTAGGCAAATCATTTAACCTCTCTGGGACTCAGTTTCCTTACTTTGGAAGGTTATCTCTTCCACCTCTAACAGTCTGTTCTATGAGTCTGAGATAAGGCATATAGCTTCTGGTTTCACATGTGCTCATCTCTAAAGTAAAAGCTCAGAATAGATCATTCAGCAGGCTCATTTAGAACCACACTTCCAAACACTAAATACCAATTTGTTTCAAAAAGACTTTTAAAAATCAATTTAATAATCAGATGAAATGAAATAAATGTCTTATGATTGATGTGTTCTGGTTAGATATATGAAAATAATGACTCAAAATTTTTGAGAATCGAACAGTTTTAGAGATCTCCATAGATTAATTGAAGATAAAGCTAATATTCTCAGAGAAACCTTTAAAAAACTTCATGTTTCCCAAATTTCTATAGAGGACACAATTTTAAAAAGCAATAACTGAAAAAGTTTGTGAATTTTGGGGTTAGTAATTGGCAATGTGTTCATTTTTATCTTTACTTCTTTTCAAAAGTATCTCCAATCTTTTTGATTTAAGAAAACAACCCTACAAAATTAATCATAGTCAAATTAATTCACATATCCTTATATCTGCCCTGCATGGTTTAAGTATTTGTTTAAAGCATTTTAGCAAGGGGCTAAAACAGATGGGTTTTTATCTCATTAGGCTCTTTGATTTCATGGCCATCACCATCAGTTACCGTTAAAGATAAAGCATTTCTAAACCTGGCTAAATTGGAATAGGACCTACCTTTGAATATCTGGTGATACTTCCCTAGTACTAATTCTAATCATCAAGAATGGAAAATATCCTGAAATGGTGAGATCCACACAGGGGAAAAACATCCTATGCAGAGCTGCTGTCTTCTTATTCTATTAAGGGTTTCATTCATTTCAAGTTAGAGTAGAATAGGACAGGGACATCACTTAGTCTAATCAAGTGGAAGAGGACAGCAATGAAGGAATACTTTCTCTCCACCTTCTTATTCCCACCTTTACCAAATATTTGATCAAAACATCTAGAGCTCGAAATTACTTTAGAGATCGTCTATTCTGAGCTTCTCATTTTATAGATCTTGGAGGTGATGGAAAATCCCTGGAGTTTGTTGAGTGGTGAGAAGGGGGTGACATGGTCAGACCTGCAATTAAGATCTCTTTGACACCTGAGTAGAAGATAGACTGAAGTGGGAGTGACTTGTGTTACCCAAACTTTCTTCCATACCACATTGTTTTATTGAGTGCAATCTATGACTGAAGTGAGTAGATTGAAAAATAGTAGAAAAGGAAAGTTGTTCAGAGTCAACACCGATGTGGAAGTTGGGGCCAGTTTATGATAAAATTTTGTCTTTGTTTTAAACAAATTGTTAGATTAGCCGAAGATGTTAAAAGCACAGTTCTGTGAAGCAGATGAGAGAGATAGAATTAGGATGTTATAACAGTTGTCTGTTTTAATTGAAGATCTATTCATGATGAGAAAATAACTTTTCATAAGTATTGGTTCAATGCTATGAATGTCATCTGTAACATTACGTCTATTCTCCCTCATCTTACAAAATACAGTTTTTTGTTTTTGTTTTTGCAAACCTTTAAGAAGAGCTCAAGATTATCAATTGCAGGTGCATAATTAAATATTTTCAATTCTTCCCCTGAAATCCCAGACCATGATACGGAAGATGATTAAGGTCATCAATGAATGAGTACAGCTCAGAGCAGATATTTACTTCTTAAAGCAAATACAATGGGTTCATATGGCAGAAAAATAGTTTTCAGGATATGAACACTTTTTGCTTAGGTAGTACCTTTGTTAAAATATGTATATATGCATATGTGTGTATCATTAGTTCTGACATCAATTACTTCTGAATTGTGTGGTCAGGGTTATTGTTGCCTGACCTTACAGAAGAAATTAATTTTGAAGGAACTGCTATGATTTGACTACCCTTATCCAAGAGGTCAGTGGTTCAACATGGAATAGACATGAGGGCTTCATGTGGCTACTATGCATCTTCATAGTGTAATGCTTTTGGAAGTGTTCTTTAGAGTTATTCACCAAGATTATGTTTACATAATGCCAAAACTGGTCAATTCAGTGGAAAAAATCAGGTGACTTGACTATGATATGGTGTAGACACAAATGAAACTAACAAAAATATTTATTGAATATCTGCTATGTGCAAGGTGCTATGCTGGTGTTATGGGAGACACAAACAGTTATAAAACATAGCCTTGCCCTCAAGGTGTTTACACTTGCATTGAGGAAATTAAATACAAATACAGAATTAGAAAGTTTTGAATTTTTAGTTTTTTTCTTGTAAGTTAATTTTAAGGGTAAATTAATTTAAAAACAAATCTAAATGTCTTCTACATCTAATATAAGTACCTTCTCTTTTGTGTATTAAAATTTGAAAATTTGTGAACGCTTTTTGTCTGGTCTGGCACTTCCTGAACTTTTCATCCTTTGCAGTATATTCCACATCTGTTACTATGGTGAATTATTTGTTATTACTCATTCTTCAATAACAGGATAATTAGTATAAAAAAATTCCCTGAAACTTTATTTGGAAGTTAAAATCATCTAGGGACTTCCTTAACTTATGCACCTGCCTCTTTGCTAGTTTTTTCCCAAGCTCGCGCTCTCTCTCTCTCTCTCTCTCTCTCTCTCTCTCTCTCTCTCTCTCTCTCTCTCTCTTTCATTTAATAAAAGACATATTTTCAGTATCAAAGCAAGGGTCTTTTTTTTCTTGAGCCCTACCCTTCATTAAAATGAATTTTCCCTGGAGTTTCATTTGGAAGGGGGGCCACTTTTAGATTTGAGGCAAGGATCTTAATGAATGGCAGAAGTATACCAAACTTTATTTCCAAATGGAATATTTTTTTTAGTTTATGGATTAGTCCCTTTGAGCTCATAAGGTAATTCAGAATCCAGTGTTCCAGTTATTAATAGAATCCAGACATTAAGGACTGCTATGTAGTAAAGTTATAGCATTGTTAATAAAGTGACATTTTGAGTCCTGGAAAACCACTTTGGATTAGCCTAGTATTTTGGTAGAATTTTTCTATTATATGTGTGTGTGTGTGTGTGTATGTATGTATATATATATATATATATATATATATATATATATATATATATATATGTATGTATATATGTATATATTTTCTGGGTATGGAAAACCAAAAAAGAAAAAAAAACATGAAGAAGTCAAATAATACAAAAAACTTAAGAATAAAATATGTGTTTTATGGGCTACCTAATTTTTAAAAAATCTCTACTTATATGAATCCTATCGCTGAAAAGACATCTGGACACTTGATTTTTTTATTTTCTTTTTAACTTAGGCTAGTTAGGGTGAAACAAATTTGCATGGGAAGTGTTACAGTCTCAGCAAGGTTATTCCAAAACATCTGAATTACACCACTCTGACCCAGAGTTTCTGGTTCACGTTATTTTAATTAATTGAAATGACTTAAACTGCCACAGCTAAAAGTTTCTGGTGACTGGAGACTGGATGCTTTTGGAAGCCAGTGAATATTACCTTAATCGTGTTAGCAACTACTATGAAAGTGACAACCCACATTTTAGTTTAAGTATGATTATAAATTCAGATTTTTAATCTGATAATTCATCCAAGAGACCAAAACACTGGTTGGGGGTGGGTAGTCAAAATTAATTAGCTAAAATCAGTCATTCTAAAATATGTATTCTAGGACATATGTGTAAATATCTGTAAGAGGCATGAGTTTGAGGAATCTTAAAATTGTCTTTTATGCTGTGAAAGTACAGAAGACATAGGTAGCATTGTGGTTCTACCAAATAGCTTCTTAGAAATGCAATTAACTGAGGGTTTTTGCTGTGTGTGTGTGTGTGTGTGTGTGTGTGTTTTAAAGAAAAGTTCACAAAAGATAAATAATGTAGGCGTCTGATTTCCTGTCACTCTTGGTTACCTTTGTATGAAAATGGATCGTTTCCAAATTAAAGCAGGCACCAGCCTGTCGAGGGAAAAAAGCATCTGTAGAGCAATGTGTACATTACATATTCATGCAATTCTAAATTTCTTAATTATATTTGAGATGTGTTACGTTTTCATATACTGAAATATGGTGGTACCTTATTGTTTAGTGATGAAATGACAGCATGAAGCGTGCTCTTGGGCTCAGGTTACCCATCTGGCACAATAGTCTTTTCCCCACTAATCTCCCTTCCCAAAAACTGGCTACGTGTTACATACAGTTCTGTAAAGCTGTTCAGTAATGGCAATCAGTGAAAATAATATAGGACAGAAGTTGTGTGGTGCCACGGGGAAAACAAATATTGGATATGGAGCCAGGGTACCTGGGTTCAAATTCAGACTGTTGTTACCACCTGTGTGACCTTCAGCAAGTCAATCAGCTTCTCTTGGCCTCAGTTTCTTCATCAGTAGAATGAGGGGGTTTGCAATACTTGACTCCTAAGGTCCTTTCTAGGTCTAAAATTAATCCCATGACATGTTACTTTGGATTATTAGGGAAGTACTGGCATTTCAGAGACATGATGCTGGAGAGAGAGACAGACAGAGAGACACAAAGAGACAGAGAGAGAGGCACACATACATGGTAATGTTCAGACAGAGCAAAGACTAACAAGAATAAGAAAATTCAGCCTCAGGTTCTCTTCTACGTTGCTGACCCCTGGTCTTTCCTGTGGTTGAGAATGTTGTTTCCTTTATTTGTAACAGGTGGGTCATAATGAAGCTTGGCAAAGGGGGAAAGTTTTCATTTTTATTTGTTCTTTTATGTTCAGCCAGCATTTGTTTGAAAGGTAATGTGCTTTCAAAGAACTTAAAATAACCTTAGGTTTCCATAACCCTTCTTTGAAGGTGTCAGGAAAGTACAATATAATGTGCCCTGTTGTGTCATGTTGTTATTTCTACGCCTCCTTTTCCCCTCCAGAGTCTTTAAAATTCATACCATAAAACCAAGTTTTTCAGCAGAGTAGGTGGGAAACTACTAATTAGGATGGAGGTACTTGGGGGAGGAGCACTGAGGGAAGTTATATGAAATTTTTACTTTATCCCTGCATGTTTTCTTATTTCTCATAAAACTTGCTCCCCTGGTTCCATCATAACAGGTTATACATTTTATTTGTACTTACACTACAACTATATGTGCTTATACTGCCCTATATATCCAATCCAAGCATTAATAGCCATATTACATCTATGTTCAAGTTTAAGTGTATGGCCCAGAGTCTTTCCAGGCTGTTTGCTACCCCTTCAGAGTTTCACGCTGCCGGTTAATGTGATAAAAACATGTGAAGATTTCCAGACACAAAGTTAGAACCACCTCTAACAAAAACAAGTGCAGAGGAGATAATAAAGAATTAATGGAATTCTGAAAGAAAATGTGTATAGAAGAACCACTGTACCTGTGTATTTAAAAAGAGTGAAACCTTTAAGACTGATTGAACCTGAATGCAGAACAAAATAATCACTCTTGCATATTTATCGCTTAGTTGCCTTAAGGGATTGGGATTACCACCTCTTGCATCAAAGTTGCTCCTTGTAAAGCATTATAACATTGTGTGTGTGTGTGTGAGTGAGTGTATAAATACGTATGTACACATAAATGTTTTTCTTTGCAGAGGCATACAGTAGAACATATGTGCCCTCAATTTCCAATTAAATAAGACATCAGAATAGAGGCTTAGGGAAAAAAAATTATAAAATTTCAAGTAATAAGTCTTTAGAATGACTCATTCAAGCATACCTTACTGAAGCCACAGGGTATAAAGTAGCTTTAAAAAGAAATATTTTCACTCTAATTGAGTCACTTTGCAGCATGTTTTTGCCCTAGTCTTCATAATACTTTTAACATTAGATTTGAATGGAATCCACCTGGTAGTGCTTGTTAAAAATTATATTCAATTGGACACATGAAAAACACTCAGGTTAGGCAATAGAATGGAATATGTAATTAATATTAGGAACTAACCTTTTGCACACTTACCGACCTTCCAAATGACCTCCCATTGATCCATGACAGGGTCCCAAGTGCAATATCATTGTTTAGTCTTCTTGTTAACCATGATCAGATAGTTAACAACTATGTCTTGGGGGCAACTTCAACTAATTCTCCACCCTATCTGACCTAAATAGCCATGGACATTGAGGGGTAGTGAAGCAATCTGAGAAAATAGAGGAATGCTGGATCAGGAAGAAAAGGGGACCTGATGTCTTGGTGGAAAGATGATTCTTAATTTGGAATCAGAAGACCTACTTTTGAAGCCCCCTGGCTCTACCACTTATTACTGACAACTGGGCAAACCAAAAGACCTCTGGACTTCCTCTTCCTCATCGATAAAAAAAGGGAGTTGTACTACACGCCAGATGAGGTCCTTCTAGGGATAAGAGTGTAGTTATGATCCTAAAAAAGGACTAGAACTTATAATGCTAAAGTCTTACTTCTCTTTTAATTTCTGTGCTGCCCACCAACCCAATCCTCCTGTCTTGTGTGAACCGAGAAGTAAATACATCTCACAAATAATTTGCAGTTACTTTTTTTTCTTTTTTTGAATTCATTATATACTTTAATTCTATATCTTATTTTGAACTTAAGAAAGAAAACAAGCATTTCCGCAACATAGTAGAATAGGAAAAAAAAAAGATGATCGTACATGAAACTACAAATCTCTTATGTACAACTTGCTATTCCTTTCAAATATTTAATAAAGTTATTACATAACTTTCTTTTTTCCTTTTGTAGGAAGAAAGAGAAACCATATTTAATGATATACATAAATGCAACCTGTATAAAATCAAACATGTATGCTTTGCCCTAGGGAAAAAACAAAACAAAACCAAAAGCAGAATGAAAGTCAGTGGGTTGAAAAGGAGTTCTAGACAATCCACTTCTTCCTTCCTTCATTTTGTTTGGAATACATGGACCTCTCTTTCCTTTGGCTTAGAGGCAGAGATTGCAGAAGAATGGGGAGTGCAAGAAGAACCATTGGTAAATGTAGGTGCAATCAATGCAGGTTTTGCTGACTGAATAGATTTTTGCAGGCCTGATGATTTTCAAAAATTTTTTGCAATGTTTAAGGCATTTAAAATATTATAATGTTATAGATGTTTTGCAAGACAATTCAATTATAATTGTTATTATTTACTAATCTCCAGATATAGTGTATATATATATATATAAAATGTATATACATCTACATATATACGTATATGTATGTGTGTGTGTGTGTGTGTGTGTGTGTGTGTATCTCGAGAGAATCAGCGTCAAAAGCAAGAAAACCTGAGTTCAAAAACTACCTCTAATTCATTCTAGCTTGTGCAACCCTGGGCAAGTCACTCAATTTGTTAGTACTCTAGGGCAGAGATGTCAAACACATGGCTGCAGCAACTCTCCAGTGGGCCTGAACCAGATTAAAATATAACCGTGAAACTTTTAACAAAATAAACAAAAATACAATAGAACATAAGTAATGTTAATAAATAGCTAGGTGGTGCAATGGACAGAGTGCTGGGAGTGAAGTAAGACTCATCTTCCTGAGTACAAATTTGCCCTCAGATACTTACTAGCCATGTGACCTTGGGCAAGTCACTTAACCATGTTTGCCTCGGTTTCCTCATCTGTAAAATGAGCTGGAGAAGGAAATGGCAAACCACTCCAGTGTCTTTGCCAAGAAAACCCCAAATTGGGTCACAGATAGTCGGGCATGCGTGAAAAATGATTTACTAACAACAAATATGCTGCAAAGAAGGTGCTAGCCTACAACAGCATAAGGAGTTTCCTCACCTGGAAGTTCCCTTTACCAATCAAATCACAGATCTAGTCTTATCCCTGTTGAATTTGTTGTGCTAAGTATCTCAGCATCCTCCATGAACAACATTTTCAGTGAGAGCTTTTCTGTGTGTTTTTGGTGATTGTGTTTTCTCATGTTTCCTCTTCCAGTTATCTGTGGTGATTAGTGATTTCATAGCCTAATCAAAAAGTTTACTTTAGAAGCTGTTCTGAAACAGGTACAATCAAACCATGTGCTAATACAATACTGTGTTATTCTAAATACATATCCTTAAGAAATGTTGTCTGATGTACTGTACTTGGGCTCATTTATCTTTTCCTATTTAAAATAGTAAATATGTGGGCTCTGTCAACATCACAACCACCTGGTAAAGTCAGTATTTTAGTCAACGACTATTTGGTCTACACCAGTCTAGCCACAGCATATTTCCCTGAAGTGAGTACATATTTTTTTTCACCCATTACATAAATTTTTTGAGCTTATCTAAAGTTTAGTGCCTGTCTACTTAATATCTCTGTATATTAGATCTTCATTGATGAGAAACTTTAAATACTTCGCCATTTTGTACAGCACTGCACACAGTATTCTGATACTTCCAGGTAGACGCAAAAGTAAGGAAAAACACTTCTTTGGAGTTTTGAGTTTGTGAAATTCTTGTATGAGATTTATGGTCTCTTTAAAATCAGAAAATCTGCACTAGTCGTTAAATGGAAGAATCTTATCTTAGCCATTAGTGTGGATTTATTCATAGAACTCTGATATAAAATTTGGGTTGCCTCAGTGGAAACGAACAAGAGATGATCCTTTGACCCAGAAGATGACATTTTTTGTGTTGGTATTCACGGTTGCAGAAAAATGTGCCATCCAACAGACTTATTTTTTTCCTCTCTTTCATTTCATGCTTGAATTTTTGAAAACATGGCTTATACACATTCATGAATCTGAAACTGGGGTTGAGAAAAATCACTCTCTTTGTCAATCAGCAAAGAAGCATTTATTAATTATAACACGTACGAGGTTTGGGAGTCCCTAGTCAAAAATAAAAAAGTCTCTGCCCTCAAGGAGTTTATATTTTGTCAGGCATATCTACTCATGAGTATGCCTTTTTTGTATGAGAGATGGAGTTGTGAATATCTGGACATAGACTCAAAAGATCATAGATTAAGAATTGTAAGTGACCTTAGATATCAATGAGTCCAACTCCTTTATTTTTTACATAAGGAAACCAAGGCAAATTGATTTATCCCAGATCACACACATATTAAGTTGTAGAGCCAGGTTTTGAACCCAAGGTTCCCAGACTCCAGATCCAGCATTCTTTCCACTACCTTAGATAAAAGGAAGATTTGTTATATCTCTATTTTCAAGTAATTATTTTAAAGCTATTATTATATTGCTTTTACAGTGACTTACCCATGTCTCAATTTCCCCTTTTGAGCTTTTAAAAAAATTAGACACATCATATTTATTCTTCTGCCTATTCACCAACTTACTAATGTAGAGCTTAAGCTATTATTTTCATGATTCTGAACAAGGAGGCTAACGCAAATTTGGTAAAGACTTAGATAAACCTACTCTATGATACTCTAGTCAGTGATTCCCTAATTTTTTGGACCAATAGCACCTTATCAATTTTTGAGTTCAGGATGTTATTCTCCCCCCAATCAGAAGTATATCCATTCAGCAAATATTTATTGAGCTCCTAATAGATATGAGTCACTGAGGTAGACATGTTTGAGGAACAGGGAGTTGAGCAGTTTGGATGGAGTATAAATGGAGAATTAGCGTTCTGAACAGAACATGGGTTATTGTAGTAACCTGGTTTTCTGATCTCTTGAGATTTGAAGGTACAATTGGATTGAATAATTAATTAGGGAGATCAAAAATCTGAGGGAAAATGAAAAAAGGAAGTATCTTCTTCCCAAGGGCATATAAAATTATTCTAATCAGCAGAAAAATCCAACAATGTGAATTTAGAAAAAAGACTATAAAATCCGACAAATGATTAAATTGTTGCCAAAAAAGGGGGGAGGTTATGAAAGTTTAGCATAAAATAAATGCCTTGTTAGTATAATTGTTTTCAAACTCAGACTTGTGGGAGTGTGTGTGTGCGTGCGCGTGTGTGTATGTGTGTGTATGCAACTGTATCTACATCTAAATATAGATCTATATATCTTTAAGTAAATATAGATATATCTACATAAATATAGCTAAACATACACATACATGAGTAGGGTACAACATATAAAATCTAAGATTCTAAACCTAAGTGGAATAAATTTCAGAGGAGTAGATTTTTTTCAAAAATTTAAATAACAGACTTTATTGATACCTTTTGTTTTTACATCATAACTGTTTTAGGATATAGTTCTCCTCTAACACCTGTGATCCCTCAAAAAAGAAAAGCAGCCAAGCAAAACCAACCAACACAGGGATTGCATATGATAATATACACCTTTCACACTCATATCATCACACATTTCTACCAAAAGGAGAAAGATATAATTTCTCATCTGTTCTCTGGCATCAACACTAGGCTTTATAATTTAGGGTAATGAATTATGACGATTGTTATCTTTACTCCACACTAGCTCCTGCCCCTCCATTACTGCCTAATTCCATTATTAATTCCACCATTCTGCTAGTCTCCCAGATTTGAAACCTTGGAGCCATTCTTGATTCTGTCTCTGTTTTTTGTGTCTTCCTTTGTAATGCATCCTCATCTGTCACTTCTTGCCGCCATCTCTTACACTGCTTCTACCTTGGTAGAAGTTCTCTTAACACCATTCAAGAAACATTTAATAAGCACGTACTTTATAGCAGCTCTGGCACAAAGATTAGAGATCTGACCTCAGAGCCAGGAAGACCTAGGTTCTGCTCTGCTTCTGCTTTATACTGGCTGTGTGGACCTAACTTTCCAGTCTCCCTTTTCTCCCTTACATAGATTCATTGTTCTGGTTAAAATAAGATGTCTATTTATTGTTCCTCAAATAGGTGATGCTCATTTATTCACTCTTCGATCACACCATTTTTTCATACCCAGAATGCCTTGGCCCTTCCTTTCTACTTATCTAAACCCTTCCTTCAACTCCCAGCTTAAGTCTCCCCTCTCCCTCAGAGCCTTCTCCAACCACCACAGTCTTCAATGGTCTTTCCCTTCTCTAAACTCTCATAGAATCCACTGGCAATGCTACCCATGAGAACTTAGCACGTGCTCCTTATAATATTCATATTCTGTCTCCCCAACTTGCTCCTTGAGGACATAGGCTCATGTCTTATGTCTTTTAGATGCCCAGTATCTGCAATCAGAGTTGCTACTAGGATCAGATGAGTAGGGCTTTTTCCCAAGGTACTAAAATTTGGAAGATGGTAATAGGCTTGTAGTTTTTCAGCCACGTGGAAATAATTGGAATTAGCATCTGCTTAGCAACAACAATAAGTTAAAATAGGATGCTACCAGATGGGATACTTTTTGCCTCCCTTGCCCAGTAGCAAAGTAGCCATCATAGCAGAAGCTGCCATATTGTGCCATGGTGTCTCTGCTTCCACACTTCTCTCACTTCCCCCTGAAACCAAATTAAGAGTACATTTGGCTATCATAAGTTAAAAAAAGATTATAGTTATGACATGGCAGATTTTTTTGAAAATATTAAAAAATACTTGACTTCCTGTGTTGGCAACCAAAAATGGGCTCCTTAGCACTTAGTCAACAAGTGCCCTTGACTAGCTTGGCTTTTTCCCCTGAACTGAATGCTGTTTGTATGTTGGACTGGAGTAAGCTTGTCGGCCCCTTCACCTTGCTTCCCTTGCTTAAGCTGATGGAAAGAACCTGTGCTTTCCCGGTCAACCCCTTCACCTTGCTTAAGCTGATCGAAAGAACCTGTGCTTTCCCCGGCGTACCTTACACCCCCCGCAGAAGCCAGATGGTTAAAAACAGCTTCCGTTGGAGCCAGAAGCTGCTATAGCTACAGCCACAGCCGAAGCTGAAGCAGGAGCTGCCAGTAGCAGAGCTGACCTACGGGAGGAAGCTGAACAAGGACTTGAAGCCAGTGGGTAATCTTTTTACCATAGAGGGGGAAGCATGATTTTGTTTTACACCATCATGCTTCTCTGTAGCCTCCTGGTTATTCTTGTAAGGCGTACTTATTGGGCCTGGAAGCTTTTGATCAATATGTCAAAATGGGGATGCTGGTTCATGGGTTGGTTACTGTGGAGCCTAAATATATGCTTTGATTCTCCTGCCTCCTACTTTGAGAGTTTCTTATATCCGGCAGTTCTGAACCTTTCAGACATATATATGATCCTCTTTGAGATTATAAACTCTGCCCTCCTAATACATTTGGCGATGAGGATGGGATCGCTAGGTATAAGATCTCTATTTAGAAGCAGAAGAACTTTAGAGGAGGAGATGAATATCCCAGGGTGGGAGGATCCATTTTATTCCTTCCTAGCAAAAGAATTGGCTAAAAAAGTTGGACCCTGTGAAAACTGGGAACCAAGGCTACAGAGAGGAGATCCTAGGGATTTGGAAAGGTGTTTACAAGAAGTTGGGATTCAGTCAGGGGCATCACTATCTAGGCAAAGCTGGATAGTGTTATCAGCCTACCGGCTAGTATACAAAAGATTGAGATTAAGTGAAAGAGATGGGGGCGCTCCTACCCCACGGCAAGAAGGGGAATCTCAGATAGCAGGAGAACAAACTGACTCAAGTGAGAACTTTTCTATTAATGTGGCTAGGAGCAACAGGAGACCAAAAAAGCCAAGCTAGTCAAGGGCACTTGTTGACTAAGTGCTAAGGAGCCCATTTTTGGTTGCCAACACACTTCCTTTAAATTTTATATAGCTTTAAACCATTAAGCTAAGACTAATGAGTCTAGCTAGCAGAAGCCTTGGTTGTTTCTCTAAACTATAGGATTGGTGACAAGATTATTCAATTGCATTTTGTGAACTTAGTTATATACTCTGGTTTATGATTAATATAACAAATTTCAAAATTTATAATAATGACAATATAGAGGGCTAGACCTATTTTTCATTTTTATTGTGTTTCTAACACTGTAAGTAGTACCCTGCACAAAGTAACAGGAATAAATATTCAATAAATCTAATTGAACTGTTTTTGTGATTTTTACAAGGTGCTTTTATGTTAACTGTTAATTTAATTCTCACAACATCCCTGTGAGATAGCCAGGCAAGAAAATTGGGGCCCAAGGAGTTAAATTATTTATCTAAGGTAATACATAGCACTACTATGGGGCATTCAGGACCTGAACCCCAACCTTCATACTGCATTTCCAAGATTCTTTTCCCTATAACATGCTATTTTTCTTTTGAAGAGGCTTTTAGAATCTATGGTTACGCTCCCGAGGTGCCAAAGTATGTAGCAAGCTTAGCTTCAGCCATCTGAGATATACGTAGTGGCTACACAAAATAGGGATAGCCCACAAAACTTGGAAGCAATAAGACAAAGCGTATGAATAAAAGGAAGGAACCGTTGCCATTACTGGGTCAGATTGGGTGTTTTTGTGGTTTAGGAATATAAGGGCAGAGTTATTTAGGTTTCCTTAAAACTATATGTTTAGATAAGTAATGTGATGAACCTTCTGAATAAGCCATGCTGATAACCTCCAAATGACAACAGGGAAATAGTTCTGTATCACTTCCATTTACAAAAACCAGGGCTAAATAGAGGAAGGATGCATGAATTGGTGATCATGGGTCCTGGTTTTTAGGCCTTGAGTTTACTACTAATTTCTTATATGACAGTTCTTTAATACCCTTGGGTATCTGAGAAATGGGTGCCTTTATACCTTTTTTCCCTGATTCTCAGCAATATTACAAGGATAAATGACATCTGCGTGAAATAATTTTAATTCCAAAAGAATGGAGCTCAGTGTATTTTTTTGAAACATTTCCAGTAGTTGTTCAAGGATCAGAAAAGACCTTCTGATGTACCCTAGTTCATCATCATAGTTTGGTAATTGCCCCCCAAATCAATGACAGATACAAAGCACAGGAATTTGATTGAGCTAAGTATAAATATAGCCAGCAATGTAGGCCATTCTTACTCAGTATGAAAATGTCTTTGGATAATAAGTGGATTCCTATCTAAATTCATGAGTTCTTTTATGACATTTTGGGTTAAGCCTGAAATAGATTAATCTTTTTCTGATAAAGTTTCATAAGCTGTGATTTCTCTGGTGACCACATTTAATTGGATATTAAATAAAGTGCTTATCTTTACACCAACAGGTTTTATAGCTGGATTTTCCCTCTGAACTGTATTTCACAGATTAAATAACCAGGAGAAGTCAAAAAATAAAATAAATTGTTGATTAAACCATGATCTGGTAAGATTAAAAATTAGAATATGCCCGGTTGTGCATGTTTTTCAAATGTAAAAAAAAAAATCAAAATTTAGGCTTAAGCCTAAAGGATATGGGGAAGTCAAGTTATCTTAAATATGCTTATACCAGTCAAAAATAAATTTGCATGGCTTTCCCTGAAGTACATCCCCTGCTTCCCCAACCTCCGCAAATTGAAACAGCTTCTACTAAGTGGAAAAGTTCCATTTACACCCACGAAAGCTGAAACATTTTTTGATAAAGTCCTGACGGTTTTAATTAAAAATTGAGACTTTTTTAATACTCTGAATCATAATAAGAAACAACCCAAAATATCACTTTCTGACTTGACCATTTTTCCTTGAGTACAGGAAATCAGATGAGATATTCTTCGAAATCTTTCAATAGTCTAGTAGCAAATATTAATATAATCTGTTACTTTAGCGCTTAGAATAACACAGAAATGATACCCTTACTTCCTAGTGAAAACAAACAGGAAAAATAAAACCCTCTGAAACATTGGTTCTGAAGGTAGATACAATGGAAAGAGTAATAGGTTTGGGGTCAGAGATCCTGGATTCAAATGTAGCTCTCCCCTTTACTACTTGTTTGACCTTGGTCAAGTTACTTTGGGGCAGCCAGGTGGTGTAGTGAATAGAGCACCAGGCCTAGAGTCAGGAAGACTCATCTTCCTGAGTTCAAATCTGGCCTCAGACATTTACTAGCTGTGTGGCCTTGGGCAGGTCACTTAACTCTGCCTCAGTTTCCTCATCTGTGAGTTTTAAGTTTGCCTTGATTATTTTAGCCCACATTTGCACAACCCATTTTGGTGCTTAATTGTATACTGTCTTAAACTGTAAATGTAGATCGAACCTTCCTAACTAAAACACAAACTTCTAGAGATCAGAGACTGAGAGAGGGAAGGAGAAGCAGGGGCAGTGATTGCATTGATATGGGGAACTCTGAGATGAGGTGACTCCCATTATCAACGTAGGTCAGCACCTTCCCTGTAACCCTTGGTTTTAAAGAATTACACAGAGCACTCAGAAATAAAGCGATTTGCTGATGAGCACACAGCCCATATGACTCAGAGGCTGGTCTTGGCCTTAAGGTCATGCAGAACTGGAATTGAACCACAGGCCCTCTCATCCCAGTTTCAGCCCATTCATTGTATACCATCCCGATTTCTTTTCTATTACTCTAAACTACCGCTGCAGAAGCAAAATGGAGCCCAACAGGACCATGGGCCATTTGGTAATTTTTTCAGTTTCACATTAATCCTGCTTCCTTCTCCAACCTCTCCCCTAAGAAAAAGAAATCACCTACAATGTCTGGAAATGAGACTCTTTGTATTTAACTAGCCTAAGCCTCAGACAGAAAACAAAATCTGTCACCAGAAACGTACTTAAAGCCATTCCAGATTGGGAAAAATTGCCTGAGCCTGTCCTCTACTGGTACAGTATTTGAGAACTGATACCACAACAAGGCTTATGCGTAAATGAATGAGAAGGCAATAGTTTCCTTCAAATATTTTAGAGGATGTCATGTGGGAGAGGAAGTAAGCTCACGTTCTGTGCTGCTCTAGAAAACTAAGGCCAAGGGATGGAAGTTATAGGGAGGAAGAATTTAACTTACTAGAACAATGAACTTTCTAACAATTCAAGCTGTCCAACAGTGGAAAAGTTATCTCTTGCAAAGGTGTAAACTTCCTATTGTTAGAAGTATCCAGTCCAGGGCAGCTAGATGGCACAGTGAGTAGAGCACCAACCCTGGAGTCTGGAGGACCTCAGTTCAAATCCAGCCTCAGACACTTGACACATGTGCTAGCTGTGTGACCTTGGGCAAGTCACTTAACCCCAAGTGCCCTGCCAAAAATAAAAGAAGTATCCAGGCCAAGGCTAGAGAACAACCTTTCAGTAATACTGTAGAAGAGATTTTTAAATTGCACAGGAGATTGGACTAGATGATCACTCAGTTTCAGATTCTAAGATTTTTGTGAATATGATATTTCTTTTGATGAGGAAGCATGGTACAAAAGAAAGTGTGTTTACCCTGCAATCACAAGACATATGGGTTTAAAGGAAAAAATGTAGCTATTTGGGGATAATAAGGCCTTTTGTGAGCTCATACCTCCTAGACATCAGTCTTATTGACCACTTTGCTATAGGACATAGGCCAGTTCAGTAAGTATGCCATTAAGTAGGAGGAATAAATTATCTTCCAATGAAACTCTAGAGCTCAAATAGCTTGTATGGCTATATGGTTAAGAAAAGCAATATCCAGCAGGTATGAATGGTATCTCATCTTCCTAATTTAAATTTTTGTAAGCTTGTGAATGCAGTAAACTACTCTCTTGATATCAATGAATAATCTTATTATTAGAATAAATAATTTGTTTTTCATTGGGCCCTCATATGCATTTGTAATGAGAAAAAGAAAATGAAACATTGAATTTTAAACATGCCCAGAGCTTTGTTGTGTAGGATCAACTTGGTCTAGCTCATGTATAAATGTGGCTCTGATGGAAGAAGATGGACTTCTTAAGTTCTTTTCCACTCCTGTGATTCCAGGATTCTTATCATTTTATGTCCCTCTGTGTCCCCTAAGTTAATGACATACTAAGCAACTGTGTGACCTTGAAAAAGTCATAGGCTTTCTCTGAAACTCAGTCTCCTCATTTGTTACAATGAGGAGATTGGACTAGATGATCTCTAAGGTCCTTTCCAGAACTAACATTTTGTGAGATGGTAATGTTAAATACCAATGTGTGATGTTTCAAGATTACATAAAACTTTGAGTTCACAGAGCTGTAGCTTGGGCAAGATGGCTGGAACTTTGCTCTGGAGCAAAGAGAATATAAAAATTTATACCACTTGAGCTCCTGGTATGCCTTGCTTCTGCCCCAAGGCTTGACCTCACAGTTTTCCATAGTCTCTCCTCCTACCTACCCGTCTCCCATCCCAGTGTTTATTTGCAGGTATGTTTAGCATTGCTTATCATAGGCATGGCTTAATGATGTTTCCCCTACAGTATGAAAATTGTTAATTATGACTCTGCTGGTTTTAGTACCTTGATCTACTCAGTTTACATTTTTAAGAATCAGAGTTTATTTTTAAAATGGTGAAAAACTATTTTTCCAAAATTTATTTATTTTTAACATTCTCGTTTTAAAATTTCAGGTTCCAAATTCTCTCCCTCCCTCTCCCATTGAGAAGACAAGAAATGTGATGTTAATTATACATGTGAGATCATGCAAAACATATTTCCATATTAGCCATTTTGGAAAAAAAAGTAAGACAAGAAAAATGAAAAAATTATTTTTCAATCTGCACTCAGACTCCATCAGTTCTCCCTCTGAAGTGGATACCATTTTTAATCAAAAGTCCTTCTGAATTGTCTTGAATCATTGTTTTGACCAGAAAAGCTAAGTCATTCACAGTTGATCAACATACAATATTGCTGTTACAGTATACAATGTTCTGGTTCTGCTCACTTCACTTTGCATCAATTTATACATCTTTTCAAGTTTTTTTCTAAAACTATCCTGGTCATCATTTCTTATAGCACGATAGTATTTCATCACAATCATATACCACAACTTGTTCAGCTATTTTCCAATTGATGGATATTCTCTCAATTTCTAATTCTTTTCCACCACAAAAAAAATGCTGCTATGAATATTTTCATATACATAGATCCTTTTCTTTTTTTCTTTGATTTCTTTGGGATACAGACCTAGTAGTGGTAATTCTTGGTCAAAGAATGCACAGTTTTATAGCCCTTTAGGTATAGTTACAAATTGTTCTCCAGAATGATTGGATCAGCTCACAACTTAGTGTCCCAATTTTTCTACATCTCTTCCAACATTTATTGTTTTCCTTTTCTGCCATGTTAGCCAATCTGATGGGGGTAAGGTGGTACCTGAGAGTTGTTTTAATTTGCTTTTCTCTAATCAATAATGATTTAGAGCATTTTTCATATGATATAGCTTTGATCTTCTTCTGAAACTGTCTGTTCATATCCTTTGACCATTTATCAATTGAGGAATGATTCACATTTTTATAAATTTGACTCAGTACCCTACATATTTAAGAAATGAGGCCTTTATCAGAGAAACTTGTTTCAGTTTTTTTCCCCCAGTGTCCCGCTTTCCTTTTAATCTTGGCTGCATTGGTTTTGTGTGCAGAACAATACTGTATACTGATTTTTAAGGCAGCTAGTTATTACAGTGGATAAAACAGCAGGGCTAAAGTCAGGAAGACTCATCTTTCTGAGTTCAAATCTGTCTTCGGTCATTTATTAGCCTTGTGACCCTGGGCAAGTCACTTAACCCTGTTTGCCTCAGTTCCTCATCTGTAAAATGAGCTAAAGTACTCCAGTATCTTTGCAAAGAAAACCCTAAATGGGGTCACAAAGAGTCAGACATAACTGAAAAAAAATGACAACACCCTTAACATACTGACTTTTACACCCTATTCATTTGTCTAATAGCATAGGAGTATATTTTCATATGAGAAACTCTACCCACTTCAAAAGTAAGCATAATTGTCCTCACTTTGCTTTTGAAAGACAGACTCAAGTTTTAATTCTCACTTTAGGTCAAACAACTAATGAATAACAAACTCCAACTCGTAGTTCATTTTTTTCACCTCTAGATAACCAATCTGAATTAATTTTTAGATATCAAGTCAACACACATTTATTGAGCAGTACTATGTGCATAGCCACTCACTGGGTACTGGGGACATAAAGGGGAAGAAAAATAAACAGTCTCTTTTCTCAAAGTGGTAGCCGCCTAATGTGAGGGACATGCAAACAACTATGCACAAAAAAAAAGATATATACATGATAAACTGGAGATAATCAATAGAGGGAAGGCACTAGTCTTAAGTGGAACCAGGAAAGGATACTTGCAGAAGGTGAGATTTTAGCCAAGACTTGAAGGAGCTCAATAGACAGACATGAAGAGGGAGAACATTCCATGCATGGGAGATAGTATAAATTCCCAGAGTCAAGAGATGGAGTATTTTGTGGGAGAAACAGCAAGTGTCACTGTATTGTAGAATACATGGAGAGGTGTATAGTAGGGGGAAGCCTGTGGAGTTTTTTTTAATAAGAAGGGTGACATGGCCAGACTTGCACTTCAAAAAATTACTTTGCTGAGTGGAGGATAAGCTCTACCAGGAAGGGACTTGATGCAGGGAAATCAACTAGAAGGCTATTGTAATAATCCATGCATGATGTGATGAGAACCTATACCAGGGTGGTGGCAATATCAGGGTGAAAAGAGGGTATTTACAAGAAAGGTGGGAAAGATAGAAATGACAAAACTTGGTAAGAGATTGGTTATAAAAGAGACTGAGGAGTTGAAGGTGACCCTAGGTTGCAAGACTGGGTGACTGGGAGAAAAGTGTTATTCTGGGAGGATGGCAGTGATGTCTAAGCTATGGGACATCCCATTCAAGATGTCCAGTCGGCAGATGGAGATGCAAGGCTGGAGGTCAAGAGAAAGGTTAGGACTAGATAAATAGATCTGAATATGTGAGAATCACAAGCATAAGACTCTGTGGAGAATCTGGGTTGTAAGGTGAGGAAATGATCTATAGAAAAATTTCAAAATATTAGAAAAGGAAAAATTCCCTGAAATCCCTAAACAGACGAGACATAAAGAATGCATACAGCCAGGCACTATAATTTCAAAGGTCTATGCATGTTGTTTATTCCAGTAGAAGTCTAAAGTAAATTAAATGAGCCCCATACCTACCCTAAATCTCTACAGCTCTTGTTTACATGATTGGGAATTCTGGGGAAACATCTAAAACAGCACTATTCCTGACAGTCATTTCATGTGTCAATCCAGGCAATTAATTGAATGTGATATCCACCATCCTTCCTTATTCTGAATTGTGGTGGGGGTGGGAGGGGATTTCTTTCATAAATGTGGACCCTACACAGTTTACTACAATGGCTGTAGTTAAGTGGTTGTTCCTTTTTCTTCTTAACACATAAATTACATAGAGAAGTCAAGATCTTAGAACAAAATTTCAGTCTACGCATGTATACTCAAGTCAATGAACAGGCATAAAGGAGGAGGAGGTCAAAGAGGCAGCTCTCTAAGGGCAAAGAAAGCCCCTTTATGTCTCTGACCCCAGGTTCACGGGTTTATGATCACCATTTGAGGAGGACAGCTGTGAAACCACTTAAGATAAAGTAGTGGTCTACGTGATTATGCTTGTACCTATTACCTTATTAGTACACCCAAGACCTTATGAGGGTGTAGGAGTACAGGGAACTCTTAGGGGGACACTGAGTTTAACATCATCATCCACTAATTTATGAAGTTTACATCTCCCCGTAGTCTATTCAAGCTGTTTATAGTATAACTTTAGATTCTGAAAGTGCAGCTCTTAATAAAAACTGCAGTATTTGACTTCCTGCTAAAACATTACAGTACTATCTTGTATAATTATACAACAGGAGAGGGTATTGGTTTTTGTCTCTCCAGTAACAAATGGAAAACACTGCTTGCAATTGAAAATACTTCATTAGATTGAGGATATAGAGTATTTTTCATCCGCTACGTTTGTGTTCAGTAATTCTAATCTTTGACTCTTTATTAGAGGTGGACTGCCTGCTCCTTAGAAAAAAGTGCCAATAATGGTAGAACAACTTGGAACTAAACTTTACTTGAAATTAGTGATTTAACATTGGTCCTTTGCTTCAGATGATATTAGGAGAAAATGTAGCACACAATAAATATTCATTTAGCATTCATGGCCTTATTGTGGTAATTGGTACAATTTCAAAAGATGAAATGGTCCTTCTTAGAGTATTATAATTCGAATTTACATTAAAATAATTAGCTTGTTTTGCCACTCAGTAAAACCTTGTGAATAGGTGAAGCTTATTGAGGAATAAAATTTTCTTCTTAGGTGACATAAAGCTTTCTAATTGGGAGATGGGGTAACTCACATATAAAATGTGGCAAAATAAATGAGACCAATTTGGGGTTTGAATTATTCAGTAACCCTTGTAGATGTCTTAGCTATCTTAACCTATATATGTGTATATATATATGTATATATATATGTATATATGTGTGTGTATATATATATATTTGATATTTTATAATTTCATTTGTTTTATTTCTCTACTTAAGAAAGATTTACCTTTTAAAAAGTCACGTGATATCTCTGTTATTTTTATATACCATGTGATATTTTTTAAATCTGAATAAAACAAATAGTGATACATTTGGCAAATTTTGTGAGGAAAAAGGAACTGATACCACATTCTTATTATTTGAAGAAGGATATATGCATATCCCTGCATTCTTATACCAAATATTTAAAGGGAAAATGTGTTCAGTGGGATGTTGGAGTCAATTCCATTGTAAAACTTCATGATAGAAATATAATTTCCTAGGAATTGATATTTCACTCTATTTTATACAGTCAATGATCTTGATGAAGGGAAGGGCACCCTTTACTACACACATACACAAAAGGGGGGAAAACAACCCTGCAATTGTTTCATATTAAAATGAGAATATTTTAAAACAAAAATGCAAATTTGCTTTGGTTACTCACTGCAAAATTTTTAGTATGTAAATGTAGCACATCTGTGTATTTGTTTTGTTGCAGACATAACCAGCAAGAGTTTAGTGATGAAATCTGTTCTTAATTATGATAGCAGCTGTCGGAGTAGTAGCCATTTTTTTTCTTCCTGATGTGAAGTTGCCTGATTTACTCATTTTTGTCTGCATTTGTCAGGGCTGCCAGTGCAGAGAGGGAACTCTTTGTGAGTGGTTGCAATTTGTTTTCTGTATGAGAGCCAGTGCAAATTGACTAAATCTGCACAGCAGGGTAGTTTTATCTTTCCTCCTTGTGCATTGCAAGCTGCTGTACCTCTGCTCTAGCACAAGAGACCTATAAAACCACCAAACAAATGAGGGAGTTGTTAAGTGTTCTGGCAAGTATCTTAGGTAGCAGTTCATGTAAATGAACTATGTCCTGATCAGAAAAAAAAAAAACACCAAAAAACAAGTGAGTTGGACCTTACAGAACTGGAACAGAAGGTAGTAACATACTATTTTGTTTCAAAGTTTATAGATTTCTTAATGCTCCTCATTTTCAGTTCTACTTATTTTTCCATCCTTCTGAAAAGTTATTAAAGCTGAGAGTCACTATCTATTGGATCTATGCAAAGCTGAACTTTTCACTTCATCTTCCATGGTTATAAGTCAACTTAGAAATGTTGTGTTGTTGTTTTTTTACATCAAAACATTAGGGCACCCTATATTATTTTTCTAAGGAGATTTCATATTGTAGTGAACAATGATAGGCTTTGAATTGATTTGAAAATGGAAACTGAGAGGACTAACATTTTTTAAAACTAGAAAAGACTTCTATTCCATACATAATTTATAAATTCCTTGGGTACTTTTAAAAATATTTAAAATGTAATAAATTTTTTCATATAAAATGATCTATGCTTAGTTTTATTTGAATTTTAGTTCTTCAGCTCCCAAATCACGTCATTTGTAGCCATGTCCACCTTTTCCCTTTTGTGATTTTTGGGTAAAAAAAATGAGTTTGATATTCTTGCTCATGTTCTTAAAGGTAATTGACATTGTATCATGAAACTTAAAAATAACCAAAGGAAAAATGAAAAGCTGTGATACCTCAACACATTGCATTTTTATGCTTCAGACAAATCTGGAAACAAAAGCACTATTTATTCTTTGAGTCTTATTTTATCATTTAAAAGTTAAAAATCAGAATAACCAATATATAGATTTTATTGATGACTTTCTGTCTTTTGGGGGTTATGCCATTGTTAAATTTTACAATAGCCTCTGTCCAAAAAGTACTACATAATAGGTATGTGTTGGGAGGATTGACATATATATATATATATATATATATATATATATATATATATATAATATATACACATTTGTATTATTTATATATGTATTGTGTGCTTCAAGGACCTCTAGTTTCAATGATTTGAGTATGTCCTTCAACCATGAAGGCTAGAAAAAAAAATGCTTGCAGGCCACATTCTTATGATGATCCCCTTCTCATTTAAGTGGGTTAATCACTGGGTGACAAACAGAATCCCTTGTTGCATATGTAACTGAAGCTTTTCCACCAGAAATTGTGCTCTGCAAGTATAATTTTTGAGACCCCAGGGTCACTTCCAAGTCACAATAAGGCATAGGGTAGGAATTTAGTTAGCTATACGTGTGTGTATAAATGTATGTATATGTACATACCTGTATTTTAAGTTAGCCATAGGCACATGTATGTACATGTGCACATATACACATGCAGCCAAAACATATGTCTGTATATGTATATAAACAAATATAGCTAGCAGAAATATACATATATATGTAGGTACACTTATAGTGCATACATATGTACATATATACATGAACTTATAGTCACTTTGAACTATATCTACTTATATAAAAAAGCAATTAAAATTAATTTAAGTTTTAGAATTTATGATATTTTTTGAATTAGAATTTCTTGAAGACCATATATACTGTTGTAAATTTTGAGTTGAAAATAATTGCTCTAAATCCTTTGAAACAAACTACTTCCCTGATAGTGCTATGTACTACTGCATTAATTAAGTTTAGATCTAGATAGTACAAATGTCTAAATAATTTAATCTCTAAAATTTCTGTTTTTTAAGAAATTCAATGAAAACTAATTTCCCCTTCCCCCAATCTGAATTGTTAGTTCTGCTTTTTAAACCTGGTGAATGGGTTAAAATAAAAACAAACCAAAACAAACTTGAAATTTTTCTCAGCTATAAAATGAGAGGTTAGACCAGGTCACCTCTAAGGTCTTTTCCAACTTTAAATGTATGGCCCTATGATCTTGTCTTTCATACAAACCAAAAAGATCCCAAATTCTTGAATATAGAATGAAATATTTTTGTGTCTGATAAGATCTGATGCATGGTGACCCATTCATTAAGACTTTAAGTAATGATAATCACAGCAATTAACAATGTGAGAATTGAACAGAAAATATAATTACACAGTCGTGTATTTAATTCAGAAAAAATAGTGGTGTGATGTTTTTGCACTCACATGTATCTATGTTTGTATGCAATGTGCTCTTACAGATTCTAAGAAATTAGGGATAGAATAAACCTGTTGGTAATCTAGTGCCTTTACTCAAGTCTGGCTTAAAATAATTCAGGTATTGAACAGGGAAACAGCATACACACACACACACACACACACTCAAACAATCTCTATTTTTAGGTCTCTAACTCTACAGTAAGTGAACTTGGCCTGTGAAATGTCATTGTGTATATGTGTGTGCATGCAGATGATGGACAGACAGACAGAAAGACAGACAGATAGATAGATGGATGGATATATATCTCACTCCCAACAATGAGATGACAAAGAAGTCGTGGACTTGTTCTTCAAAGAAACCACTGGAAGACTTAATATCTGTATTCTTTGAGTAAATGGACTAAATCACCATTAAGCTTATTCTACTTGTGATTTTTTTAGAACTTGTAACAGTCTTTTCCCCCTTACTACTGATATTCTTTTTTTTCCCCTATCAGTAGCATTTTTGTTGTTTTAATTCTTTCGGGTCAGGGTCTGGCGATTAAGCTTAAGTCTGGTTTAAGCTTAGAAATCATGTAGTGTATTTTAAACCTGTCATAGGCTCTATGTAGGCCTAATGCCATCAGTAATTCCATAAAACAGAACTTTAACTAGGAATTTTTGTACCTGGCACAAGCACCACCAACTGTGGCTGGGTCAAGAGGTGTCCCCGGGGAGGTACAGCCCTCTAACAAGTACTGAGCCATTGCCCCACTTTCCCTGCATTGTCCCCCAACCCAAGGGCCTTTTATTTTCCACAGGCCAGACCTGAGGAGAGTAGATAGGAAAGGGCTGCGAAGAACAGGGTTTGAGTGATCATTATCATCTTTATTGAAAAAAAAATATATATATATATATGTATATTTACATAAGTACATACACACACATATACACAATATATTCACACATATATATACACACACATATATACAAACACATATACACACATGCACATAAACACACATGCACACACACACACATATATACACAAACATGCAAACACATACACATGCATATATATTGTTCCATGCCTAGTAAGATGTGAACCTAATATTCTAAGGCAAAAACACCATCCTTGCTCTAAAGAAGCTTATTCTCATTCTTGACTTGTTTGGCTAAGTGAATTTGGTCAATGAAATATGCCATTATTTTCCTCTACTAATGAACCCTCTCTTTTGGTTCAAAGTTGTTATTATTTGGTCTTTCAGTTAGCCTCTCCAACCCTCAGTTTCCTCATCTGTAAAATGGGGGAGCAGCTTGCTGGTGCAGTGAATTTCCATTCCATACTGAACCTGGAGTCAAGAAGACCTGAGTTCAAATTTTACTTCAGACATTTCCTAGTTGTGTGACATCGGGCAGTCACTTAGTCTATCCTAGTCTCAATTCCCTCATCTTCAAAATGGAGAAAATAATAACCTCTACCTCCCAAGATTGTTGTGACAATCGAATGTGATATTTAGAAAGTGCTTGGCAAACCTTAAGGTAAAATATGAATATAAAATAAAGCTGTTATTATTATTATTAATTATTAGGGTCAAATGAGATCATGTATGGTAAAGCTTTTTGCAAACATTAAAACCTACACAAATATGAGCTAATGTCTCATCCTTTGATTTTTTCCTGTTTTCTTCTACCCATTTCCTTTTTTCAAAAAACACTATTTTATGAGATGTTCAGTGTTTAGAGTTTTCATATGTGTATGTGTAAGTGTAAACTAACCATCATGTTGCAAACCAGTGAAACAAGTTGGCATTTGAAGATAGGAAGCTAATGAAGGCATGTCATCAGGATCTCTCACATCAGAATAAAATTCAAAAATGCAAGTAACTTGATGAGTGTTTGTGGTTATAGAGCCTTGACCACATTTAGCTGTTGTGTTTATGCTCTTCGAGTCTGTTTAGTATTGGTACAGTGTCTGTTGCCTTAGCACTCTGTACTGAATTTCCTGAGCAACAAGCTTGTGGTCCGATATGATCCTTGGCTGCCTACGTATGATTCTCCCTGATTTCAGAGGGAGAGCTGTGCTTGTATAACATCTTCATTGTAACTCTTTGGGGCACTGCGTGATTTCTTAGCTAAAGCTTAATCACCAGAACCCGGGATTGTAGCCAGCAGAAAGGCAACTGAAATGACTTGCATTTATGGTCTTCCTTTGGTCTACAGTCACAAAGTGTTATTTTTAATAACTTTGTAAATTTTTTTCGAGGTTAGTTCAGAAAGAAGGTAGCTATTTACCGTTTCTCTGAACTAATGTAGCCCTTTATACTTTATTTATCATACTTGTAGGTTACATCTAGTTTTGTAATTAATTGCGTACATATCCTACTTGTTCCTATCAGATTGTCAATTTCATAATGAATTTTTTATTCATCGTTGCATCCTTCATCATTCCAACCTAGTCCAGTGCCTTGCACATAGTAATCATTCAATAAAGTATTTTTTTAATGAATGAGTGACATGATTAGGCAGATTATATGAGAAGCAGGTAGGCAAGAAATCACATTTACTGAGGTTTATTTTAAGGGGGAGAGACAGTGTGATATTAATAGAGGATTGGAGTCAGGAAGACCTCTGACATATAGGAATGTTATTTACCTCTCAGTACCCAAAGCACTATAGATTACAAAATGAATTGAAGGACTATATCAATGGAGAAAATGTTCACACTATGAATTTCCCAGGTCAATGAAACCACAGCTCCGCTACCTTCCAATAAAAATATGTAAATAAATAAAATGACCCATGCATTCCCCAATATAATATCCAGGGCTACAATCTGCTTAAAACCAATGACTAAACCACATAGTTCTCTATAAAAAGAAATAGGGAGAGATTTTTTAAGTTGATTGCAAAGCAAGGTTCAGATCAGAAGAGAACACCTGTAATCTGTCCTTAAGATGAATTAGTATAGTCATTGTGGAGCCAGGAAAAGGAATTTCCAGAAATCTGACCCTTCCTAAGAAAACAACCATCTATTCCTTAGAGGACTAAAAATACATTGCACATTAGTAAATAGATTTCCTTATATTTTTCTGGGTGATTTAGGTATAATTGCTTCCAATGATTATCCCCTAACAACCCCCACCTCTAATTTCCAACCTAATGCACAGCCAGTATTATGTTCAGTACTAGTGTGAGTATATGCCAAGAGTGGAGGAGAGGAAAACATTGACATCGTGTCTTTGATGGCTCATCATGTGTCTTCTGTCCTGGCACTAGAGCCAAGCATGCCAGACAGCCCTGGAGGCTGAAATGAGGTTGCTGAGCAGCCGGGGAAAAGAAAACAGCAAAATATTTATTTCCTGAATGGATGTTACAATTATGAATAGAGCAAAAACTCTATTAGCTTAAGTCAAGCAATAGCCAGGGCTGAATAGCATGATATAACAGTAATGATGCTATAAACCCGAGGACATTGTCATGTATTTTTGCATTTTAAAAAAATTAGCTAGCAACTTATACTTAATTAAGGGCACATAATTATGGTGAGTAGCATGCTTTAAAACCACAGATGGTAAGAAATATAGACAATGAGGTACTCAGAAGTGTTTGCTTATCTACATTCACATACTTTATATAAAATGTGAATTCTTGGGTGATCATTTGATTGTGAAGTGTGCTAGAAGAAAGAAAATATTAAATGCGAAAGGTGGACAAGACCATGTAGTGGTTTCAGAAGAAGGAAGTAGACAATAGAATATAGAAAAAAAAAGTGATCTCTCCCTCGTGCCTTCAGCAAAGGACCTCAGAAGTCTTTTTTGCCTCTAGAGCACACATATAAACACGCCTAAATCCTTTTTTATAATAATAACAATAGTCATACCATTTACACAGCACTTTAGGGTTGGAGAGCGCTTTACAGTTATCATCTCATTTAATCTTCATAACAACTCTGAGAGGTAGGTACTATTATTATACCGATTTTACAGATAAGGAAAATGAGGTGAACCTTTAAAGGTTAAGTGACTTGCTCAGGATCACACAGCTAAATAACTATCAGAGATAGGATTGGAAGTCAAGTCTTCTTGACTCCAAGTCCAATACTCTGCACCACGCCTCCTCGCTGCTGCCTCTAGAATGTGAATATCCTTACTCGGGTTTAATGGGTGTAGTGTCTCATAATCTAATACTATGATATGCAAACTATTCAGTCAGGAAGGAAAGAGAAACATGTATTAAGTGTTTCTACTACCTACTAGATGCTGTGCTAAACACTTTAGAAATATCATCACCTTCGATCCTCACAACCACCTCGGGAGGTAGCTGCTGTTGTTATTCATATTTCACAGTAAATTAAAGCAGAGAGGAGATTGAGGTTAAATGGCTTGCCCAGAGACACACAGCTTATAAGCATTTGAGGCTGGATTTGAACTCAGGTCTTCCTGACTCCAGACCCTATGTTCTATCCACCATACCAACTAGCAACCTATCAAGGAGGCAGATTCAGGGAAGCAAGTGCTTCCTCTGATCCCTCTGTGCCTTATGCCCCAGAAACATTTTTGTTAGGGAACCCCTTCAAACAGAAATGTTCCCTTTTCTCTGATTCTTATCCCAGTGTGGACATACGTTCAAATGTATTTGTAATACTTCCCTACTAGAAAAAGGCCTAACTTCGGGGACCATCCTTCATCATATTCTACCACTACTTAGGGGTTCTTACCCTGGGGTCCATGAACTTTTGACAACATATTTTGACAACTGTATTTAAGTAGGATTTGTTTCCTTTCTAATTCTATGTATTTTATTTTGTGCTTTTAAAAACATTATTCTGAAAAGTGGTCCATAGGCTTTACTAGATACCCAAAGGGTCCATGACACAAATGAAAAGGTTAAGAAACGCTATTCTGGAAATACTTCATCCAATGCCACTACCTTGATATCTAGAGCACCTGCCCCAGGGGACTTCATGGTATTTCTAGTAACTTAGTTTATACCCTCTACACATTCTAGGGCAGGTATGGCTTTATTTTATAGATCGTCCCTTAAAAAGAGGTATGTACACATCTAAAATTTGGTTTTTTGCCTTCCGGAGAGTGTTACCTTCTTAATACTAGTAATTTGAGTACATTTTTCTTGCTGTTTATCTTAACCTAATGTGGTTACAGTCTGAAACAGGTTAAGAGCAATTAAGAAATTGAGTGCGTTTTGTTTCCACATCTATTCCTAAGGGTAATTATTTGTTTGTATAAAGGTTCTAACTTAATATCAGGCATTAATAATGGAAACTGCCTTTGGATTTTACATCTATGTCTGACGTTCACAAGTCTTGCATGGTATAAGAGGAAGCCAGGTATAGGAAACATAAGAATTACTAGAATAGTTTTAAGCCCATCACCTATACAGCTCAATATTCTGTTTCTAGCAGTAAAAGAGGAGGATGTAGTATGGACAAGTAGGGTGTAGACAGGTAGAGTTTTAGAGGATCATACATCTAAAATTGGAAGGGATATTGGAGGTCATCTAATCCAACCTCCTTATTTTACAGATGAGGAAATGGAGGCATAGAAAGATTAAATGCCTAAGTGAGGCATATATATATATATATATATATATATATATATATATATATATATATATATATATATATATATATATAGCAATATAGCTCAAGGTCACACAGATTTTGTAGTAAGCAGCAGAGTTGGGATTTCATCTCACATCTCATGATCCCACATTCAGTGGACAAACTCAATATTCTTTCCACTGTACTATACTGCCTCTCTTCAATGTCAATCATACAGATTAATTTTGTACCCCAAGCATCCTAATTTCCTGTTATATCCCTTTTTGGGTCCGTTATTCATTCATTTGGGCTGGATGTGTTTAAATTAATAAATTAAAATATACAGGGTTACAAGAGTTAACCAATTACACTGAAAAACAGTTATCAAAATATTTTTAAAATAAATTTATTCACCTCAGGTTAAGAACTCTTGCCCAGGATGCTCACTTATTGTAGTAGGCCAAACTTTGGTAAAGTCTTCCGTGTTCATTATTTATACCTCTCATTATTTAAATCATGACTTGTACCTTCTCCATCCTCATTCCTTCTTCAGTCTTTCCATCTTTGCCTTGTATTTATTTGTATATATTATGCACGTACTCGCATTTGTACATGTTTCCCCTCAATGGAATGCAAGCTCATTAATGACAATAGCTAGTTGGTTCTTTGTAGCCCCAGCACCTAGGACAGTTCCTAGAACATAATAGAAGTTTGACAAATGCTTATTGATTGTTTGATAGATTCTTAGGATAAAAGCTTCTTACTTTTTAATCTGTCTTCATATTGTAGCCTCTTGATCTCCTTAATCATTGTATTGCTTTGCTCTGGACTTTTTGCAGTCCATTCCTGTCTATGTTGTGATAGCTGAAGTGGTACATGGTATCTCGGGTATGGGCAAACTATTGCTTCAGACATGAGCAGAATAATATTCAGTGTTTCTGTTTCCATAGCATTTCCTGATGATGCCCAGCATCTTGCTGGCCTTTGGGGCTGAAGCAGCACATCAAGTTAATGTTTTCAGGGAATAGTCTGTAATGATGCCTGCTTTCATATGCTGACACCTCTAAAATAAACATAAGACCTTTGTTTAGTGAATAATTAGTCTTGACATTAGCATTATTAGTAGAATCATAATTCATTAATTTACTAAATGTTTTTCCCTTCAGAGGGTACTAGCCTATGTTGGCACTTTAGCCACAAAACAAGTGTATTGTGGGCATGTGTATGCATACACGCACAATATCAAGACGGTCACTCTATTTTGACAAAATTCAACTTGTTGTTTTCCTAAACTTAGGATTTAAGCATCTGTCACATTATCCAAGTACATAATTTGGTAATGATTTTTCTAATTCCCCCCCCACACAATGGTAAAATAACGTATTTATCAAGAATCAGTGTGGTAAAGGGAAGAGAGCAGTGATCCTAGTAACAGGAGGTGTGTGTTCAAATTGCATCTCAGGTTCTTACCACTTATATAACCTTGGACAAGTTACTCAGCCTTTCTGGGTCTCTCATTGACAAGTAGAGAGTGTTGGAATAGAATCTCTGACATCTCTTCCAATTCTAGATCTATGTGCTTATGAACATTTGTCCACATTTCATAGAGAAAGGGAGCTGCCCCAGAATCCTTTCTTTTCATGTCGGTGCTCTCTGTTTGCACCAATTCTTCCTAATCTTTAAATATTTCAGTGAGAGTGTCACTGGTTTGTAAGATGTGGACATAAGCAAGAGAGAGGAAGGCAGAAGCAAAGTGGTTTAAGAGCAGGAGAGTTTTGCCTCCAACCTTTTAAGATATCTCCTCAAGGACCCTATTACTTTAGAGTAGTTTTTGGGTCAGATCTGAAATCTGAAGCTACAGACAAATGTCTCAATACTGAGCTTGAAAGGGGAATGAGCCACTGCCACAGAGGACTGGGAGAAAAGAAAAGCACAGACTGGCAATGATCTGCAGACTGTTGGTTTAGAAACATAATATTAGACTTCTATAAAGAGAAAAAAAGAACATTTGGGAAAAGTTAAGTAATAGTGAACATAATTGACATTTGTATGCTTCCTGGTACAACTTTAATTAATCTAGCTCACCTGAAAGTATGTAAATTATTCATTTTTATTGATGGAATGCCAAGTGGACAAAGTTATTCAATGCCACTATGATAGTCACTGCTTAGCTCAAGGTGGGCATCAAAGAGTACCACACTATTATTCTGGGGTGTGTATCTCCCATCAGTCATAAGTAGTAGAGTGAGGAATTAAATGAACTATTTTACTGCAAGGTGTCCAACTTTACTGAAAAGTAAGCATTGCTATTCATTTCCCTTTATGACAGCTCCCTGCATTACTCCTCTGCTCCCCAAAAATATAGTGGGGCAATGATAACAGGGGTGTGAGGGTTTCTGATAGTGAAGCTGTCAAATAAGACTCCTCTTTCTGTGCAGAATACTAGCTAAGCAGCATAGAAAGAAACCTCACAACAAAAGATGCTTATGAGATAGATTTTGTAAGATCTGCTGGCTGATTATAATCTGGAGAAGCCTACTCTACAGACTTCCTAGTCTAATGTTCTTGCTACTACTAAGTTACTCACACTCTTAGAACTACAGCTGGAAAGAAAACATCAAATGTAAAATAATCTGCCTGATCTACAAGGAGAGGGGTACTTCAAGAAGAATGTTAGATCTGGGATCAGAAGACCTGGGTTCATTTCCAGCTTCTGATACTTGTTACCTATGTTACCTCACTTAACTCTATCTTCAATCTCTTCCTCTATAAAATGAGAGGGTTGTACTCAATGACCTTCCAGGTTTTTCCCTCCTGTTAGAATCTGTGGCTGTGTAAATGGTCTTGATCATTCTTTTTGATGTTTAAAACCCATTCTATGACGCTGTTTGTTTTCTATTTTACCTAGTTTCTATAAATTTCAATTCTGAGACCTTGACTCACATTGCACCAATACCAGTTTCTAGATCAAGTGACTATTTTTTTAAAGATAAAATTTCTTTATCTATAGAATTGAGATAATATATGATACATTATAACATAAATAATATAACTTTACAGAGTTGTCATGAAGGGCAAAGGAAATAATGTAAAGTGTTCTATAAATGTTAAAGTTCTATATAAATGCCATTGCTATTATTACTATCTTCATCATCATCATGATGACATTATATCCTAAGTATAGCCAGTGGTTGCCAGATTATTATTGAGAATACTTCATGTGTTTCATGATCCCAAAGAAGGTGACCCCAAGACATTTCCCCAAGATGACTAATTCCAGTTCCATTCACTTTTCCTCCTTGACTTCTGAAGAAAAAGTTAGCAATAGAAAATTCAAATCAACTTAATATATTTCTTTTCCCTTTTGAAAAAAAATTGAAATCATTTTAGTGACAATAGCCAGTCATTACTTCTTCCAGACTGGGAGCTTCCTATCAGTGAAACTCAAATTCGCTGAAACGAAGAAGAAAGTTACTTATTCAGTTTTCAGTGCTGTATCATCATATTCTTTCCTTTCTCACTCAGAATTGGTTTCTATTTTTTAAGTAGGTCATGGAGAGTTGCTCTAAGTACTTAAAGGCAGTTATCTAAGCTAAAGAGAGTTTTAAGATGCTTAAAAAGAAAACCAAGAATTTAAGCTAAAGAATTGTGTGGTTTTAGTGAAACACCAGCTCTAGCTATATAGAATTCCACAGGCTCATAATGTATGACAGCAGGAAAAAATAACATAAAAACAGTGTTTGCATCACCACGGATTCTATCACATCAAATATTTAACATTTTATTAAAAGGTGGAGAAAAGATAATTTTGGTGGGGTCTGTAATCTTGCTGGAGTATAAGTGTCTGATGATGATGACGAAGATAATGATGATGACAGTGTCTGGCCCTGATTCTAAGATGACCCCTAGAATCACAGAGGGAGGGAAAAGTCATATCCTGACTGAGGAATTGCTCTTCCAGTTTAAGAATGAGTTAAAGAATGGATGCTACATAAAGAATCATTGAATCTAAGAGCTGAAAGGAACCCTGACATCATCTAATTCAATAACTATTCCATGAATCAATTCCTTCTACAATTTCCTTCATAAATTATCTTTTTCCTTTGTTTGGTCTCCTCCACTGATACACTCTCAACCTCATAAGGAAGATAATTTCATTTTTATTTTACTTATAAGTTTTCTTCTCTATCATGAACTTAACCATCAACAAACATGAACTGTCCACTATTCTAAGAACAGAAAAGAAGGTTGCACATGAAACTAAAAATGTCTGTTGCAGTTTATTTTTAAGTATATATTAAATTTGACATGACAGTAATCAATTGCTTGCCTGTGTCCCCTTCTGAATTTTCTTTTCTCCTCTTCCGTATGGTTAAACAATAATTCAAGGATATACTTTTCTTGTATCCTTAATTTTTTGTAATATTATTATGACCCACCCATCAACTCACTGCTCCCCAAATAAATGTATATCCTTGTGATGAATAAGTATAATTGAGGAATATAAATCAGTGTATTAGCTATATCTGCAAATTTATTTCTCTTCCTCCACCCCTAGCTTATTGTGTCTATCAAGAGGTGAGAAAAAGGCTTAATCATCACTCTTTTGATGTTCTATTGCATTTTAATATAGCTATTATTGTTAGGATAGTCTCACTTATTTTGATCAAAAATCTGTTCCCTTATAATTTGTATGTTTGTATTAGTAATAATCTTACAAATAATATTAACTTACATTTATGTAGTATTTTGATTTATAAAGTGCTTTTCCAAAAATCTTATGAGGTAGATAATTCTTCCCTCTTAGGAGAAGCAAAACAATTCTAATCCTTCTAACACATGATAGCCCTTAAAATACTCATGTTTCTCATAAATCTTCTCTTTTCCAAGCTAAACTTCACCAGTCATTTGATTGCTCCTCCCTTGACATGGTTTCGGGTTTCCTTACCATAATAGTAGCTGTTCTCCAGATCTGTTCCAGCTTGCCAATATCCTTCCAACATGTATCCCTTATACCTTAAGACAGTATTCTGCAGATGATTTGTCCATTCTATCACCTCTTTTAATTAATAATAGTAATAATAGTTAGGATTTATATCATGCTTTTACGTTTGCAAAGTACTTCATATGTTAACTCATTCAATTCTATTTGATCCTCACAATACCTCTATAAGATAGAGTATTATCATTATTCCCATTTTATAGATGAAAAAACCAAGACTGAGAAAGATTAAGTGATTTGCCCAGGGTCAAACAACTAGTAAATATCCCAAGCCAGATTTGAACTCAGATCTTTCTGACTCTGCCCTCTACTCCACATACTGCACCATCTTCATCTATTAGTGAAGTCTAAGATCACTTTAGTTTTGTTTAGCAACCACATCACATTGTTGGCTTATATTGAACATGTAATTAATTAAAACCTTCAAGACTTTTTCACATGAATTTCATTTAGCTACATCTGCTGTGCCAAATTGATTCTTATAAAGGCATCACTAAGACCATAGTAATTCATTAGTTTAAAAAAATTATACATTCAATTGGTAATGTAGTTTTCCTTCATGACAAGAAACAGTGATGTGTGAAAAATCAAATTTAGTCATTATAGTTTATATTTACACTATGATGTAAGGTTTACAGTGTGCGTGCTTTCCAACAATCCAGTGATAGCGGTAGTATGGGCATTATCTCCTCTTTTTTTTAGATAGAAAAATGAGGCTCAACGACTTGTCACATCACAAAGCTAAGAAGTTTTAGACATATGATTTGAACTCAGGTCTTCATACTCTGAATGTCCTATGCTCTTTTCATTGTGCCACTTTAAGGATTAATTCACTTCTGGCTTCTTTTAAATAACAAGCTTCTGTCATATGTTATTTGATTTTATTTTTAAGCTGTTTTATTGATAGCTTTTGTTTTTATGTCACTTTAATTTCCAAAAATATTTTTTCCTCTCCAAGATGGCAAAACATTCCTTATAAAAACCAGGGAGAGAGAGGGAGGGAGGGAGGGAGAGAGAGAGAGAGAGAGAGAGAGAGAGAGAGAGAGAGAGAGAGAGAGAGAAAGAATTTTGTTCAACAGCCAAGTGTGATAATATTTTCGGTATTCCTTGCTTATAGTAGTCCTCCACTTCTGCAAAGAAGGGAGGTACATTTTCTTATCTTTTCTTTAGGGTCCAACTTGATCATTAAAATTACGTATTATTCAGTTTCATTTTCTGTTGTTGCTCTTTGCATTTACCCTGTAGTAGTTGCATATTTGTGTATGTAATGTTTTCCTGGTTCTACTATCTTTCCATTCTTCTTTGTATTTTTCATATTCATGATTTCTGCCATTGATTTTCCATTATATCTATGTAATGCAATTTATTTACTCATTCCTCAGTCAACAGAAATCTATTTTGTTTTCAGTTCTTTGCTACTACAAAAGGAGTTTCTATAAATATTTTGATACCTATGGAATCTTTTCTTTAAGTTCCTTAGGATATATGCCCATCAGTGGGGTTCTCTGGGTCAAAGGACAGGATTCAATTTTTTTAAAAATTAATTCATAATTACCTTTTTAGGAACACACATTTCACAAAGTAAGATGTACTTACAAGTATTTCATTGAGGAAACCTTCCTGTATTTAATTTCAATTTTTCTCAAGTTGCCATATTTTCCTCTTCTATAACAATATCTATATGTCATCTATAACAATATATCAGCAGATTTCTCTTTTATCCATTCTTTTTGTTTTCCTATTTTGTCTGATTTTTTCTTTAGTTTTTTTCTTCTGCTGCCATGTTAAGATCTGAAGTGAAAGGTCAGCAATTCAGTAAATATAGGACACTAATACACCATTGGTGGAACTATGAACTGAGCCAACTATTTTGGAGAGCAATCTGGAATTACACCCAAAGGGTTATGAAACTGTGTATATCTTTTGACCCAACAATACCGCTATTATGCCTGTTTCCCAGGGTGATCAGGGAAAAGGAAAAGGATCTATATGCTCTAAAATATTTATAGCAGGTCTCTTTGTTGTGGCAAAAAGCTGGAAATTAAGGGGATGCCCATCAACTGGGGAATGGCTAAACAAGTGGTTTGTGGTGGAATACTAATAGGCTATAAGAAATGATGAACAAGTTGACTTTAGAAAAACAGGAAAAACTTGCATGAAACAATGAGGAATGAAATGAGCAGAACCACGAGATCATTGTATACAGTAACAGTAATACTGTTTGAAGAATAACTGTGAACAACTAAGCTGTTCTAAGTATTATAAATATTCAAATCAACTACGAAGGACCTATGAAGGAAGATACCATCTGCCTCCAGAGAAAGAACTGATATATGGAAATTTGCATAATATAGTTTATACATATACATATATAATGTATAAACATGTATATATGTATGTGTATATGTGTGTTTTACATGTGTATATGTGTACATATGTATATGTGCATGTATATACATGTGTGTGTGAGTGAAATGGTGTTCTTTTCTAGTGCAAGGTGGGGAAGAAGGGAGAGAGACAATTTGCAATTTAAAATGTAACCAAAAAAGTAAATTTTAAAAAACTGTTTGGTAAGTATGCTTGGGTTTAGTGCATAAGCATAGGTGAACATATTCTCCTGCAAGTACAGCAGTGTCTTTCACCAACCCATGCCCATCATTAGATGTGAGAGCAGAGCTAAACCTTGAATCAAGATGCCTTAACCACAAACTGATCGATATGATTCCCAACATCAAGGCTACATATGCTTTTCAAGATTCTTATTGTAACTATTGACTCTATTACTCTAATCACAGGTCAATCCTATGAAATGTCTGCAAGTGAGTGAAAAGGCTTACTGTTTTCTCTGTGCTAAGCACTAGGGATCAGGGCATAAATTTCAGATTCATTATTCAGTCACTACCTTGGATTGCAACCTGATGATGCTTCTCTCCAGTGTCACCATGCTACCCTGCCGCATGGTGATGAGTTTCTCACATCGTTATTCAACTTGGCAGCACGATGAATATGTTACATGTGTCACAACACTGCCATGCAAATATATGGGTATTCACTGTGGGTACTCAAAGGGAGGGTTGGATGAGGAGATTAGATTCAAATGAGATCTCATTAATTGGTCTTTTATTTCTATAATGCGATGACAAATGTCAACTTTTAATTTGTTTCCTTCAAAATCAAACCTTAGCCCCAGAAGAAACTGGTCACTACCTACTAAATACCTAATAATCAAAGTTCTTTACCTCTTCTCATTGGTCAGAGAGACAAAAGCCTGGTGGGCTGGGTTGGGTGCATTTTTAGTACAATTTAACAACAGCTGGTAGGTTGCTTTTGGACTACAACTCAGAAATGACAGCATGGACATGTGGAAGTGTGCCTCCTTTTATTATGATGTTTAGTTCCTTTCTGAGATTATTTGGTCATAGATTCTGTGGTTGTACCGCCAGACAGTGTCAAAATTGTTGAGCAATGTGCTTACTTTTGTGCTTAAGTACACTTATTGATAAGCATACAGCTGTTAAAATAGATTGGTTTCAATCTGTTTCAACGAAGTCACCAGGCATCAGCTAAGCCTTTTCCTAAAGTCTAGGATACAATAAAATGAAAGCACTCAGTCAGTTTTAATCAGATAGCCATTCAAAAGAGTTACTTATTTTTTTGAATTCCCCAAAACATTTTAATCAATGGTTTAAAAAAAAAGCAAGGAGTAAGAAAAAGTATAGATGAGAAAGATAGCTTTTATGGTGCAAGTTAACTTTAGCTGTGCATATTAACATTATTTTAAAGTGCACAACATGTAACCTTTCCATCATGCTCCTCTTCTTCCTTCATTTCCTACTCTGAAAATTATAGTCAAAGTTAAATTTCTTCAAGAGTGATGTTTAAATGTAGATCAGAAATAGGACTCCATATACGAATGAATATTTCTGCTGGCTTGGATGTCTCTGATGCTCTGATTACAGTCTTAATGCAATTTTTTAAATGCCTCGGTGTATCCCTGTCTCTAGAAGAAAAATTCTCAATAGACATGCTCTGCCCCTACCCCTCAATAGGGTCACAATGCAAGAGCTCTGTCATAACCACTTTAAAATGAAATGGAGCCAAGCAGATGAATATAACAAGAGATATGGAAGCTGAGTAAGCTATGCTAGCCTCAAAACTGCAGCAATAATTTCCCTCAAAAGGCTCCTATGTAGATGAATCTACTTGAAAAAATAAAACAAATGAGAATCATGTGTAGGCAATTTAAAAAGTACAAAATTTGGGGGGGGTTTGTTTTACCTTCTGCCCCTTCCCCCACCATCCTCCTGCCAATGACCTGGGTAGAGTCCTATTATACATCTTAATATGTTATTCCACTTCCTTCTTTAGTTTGTAACAGATATAAAATAGTCTTGTTATTTGAATTTCTTTTCTTCCATATTTGAAAGTTTTTCTGCTGGCTACTTGCAGAATTTTTTGTTTGTTAGTAGAATCGTTAACTTTAATCACAACCTTGGAGTTTACAACATAGAGTTTTTTTTTCTTAGAAGCAATCTGTGGAGTCTTATGATTGGTACTTTGTTTACTGTGTTCAAATATTCTGGGAAGTTTCATTTTATTATTTGTTACATGTAATGTTCAGGTTTTTGACCCATCATGTTCTTCATCCTTAAGTTGTCCCAACTCCTCCTATCTTCAAGATCAAGATGTTTTGCTTGTATGGAGAACATATTTTCTTTAATATTATTACTTTTTGGTTATCTCTTCTGTTCTTACAGATTGTCTTTCACTTATGTATCTTTGCATTCCTAATCACTTATTCACTCTTTTGTTTCTTCCGTGACTTGTCACTGTGGTTTCAAGTTTTTCTGTTCTGCCTATTATCTCTGTTGTGCAGACCATACATTTTGCTTTCACATTTCTTATTTTTATTTTAAATCATTCAGGAACAGTCTACTATGGTTCCATGCTCATCTGACTCAGTAGATATTGCTTCATTTTTCTTTGTTTTGCAATATTTATTCTTAGATATCTATTAAATGTAGATCAGAAATAGGGTTTCATAGATATCTGGACTCTCCTAGCTAATCTGAAGGCCATATTCCTTTCTATTATATTTTTCCTGTTGGTTTATCTATTTATGCTCAAGGTCTTTAAATGAGTTTTATTTCTCCAGAGATCTTTGAGACCTTTTTTTCCTCTTCTACTTCCTTATTGCTCAGTTTCTAACTCCTTCCCCTTTGATGCTGGTTTCTCTGGGAATCTGAACCCTAAAGCTTTCTTTGCCTTTTTCCACACTGAGCACTTCATGTTTCACTGGTCTCAGTCTCTGTCCCAAGTGAATCAAGGAATGTGGGGAGAAACAGAACTGGCCCTAGCTGGATGCTGGCCTTCTTCCTTCAGGTTTGATGGAGTACCACACAGTCATACACACTTAATATCTTGCCACAGTTCCCTTTGTTCCTTAGTTTAGGGACTGAGCTCTGTTGTAGTATAGGGTGCTGCCACTCTCTTTTCCCAACCAGAGCAAGCTCCTGCCTTTTGGTTTTCCATGATCCTGAAGAGTTTTGTTGCAAGCCTGTGGGTAGCCTTGGACAGTCCAGCCTGAGCATGGTGAGTAGTAGGTGAGGGCTACTGAGTGAACACATTACATCTTAGGGATAAGCCTTCTCTGTTATTCATTGGGGTTTTACATCTTTAGGGTTCTTGACATCCTAGACTATAAAGGCAGATGAAATTGCTTTATCTCTTGTGCATCACTCCTGTCTTAGAGAGGTTTGGCTGATTGCGAGAAAGAAGCTAGAGTGACTAGAGAAAGTGTTTAGTTGACCAAATGACCACCTTAATAGTTACACGACTCAGACCTTCAGAGGTATTTCAATAAGATGTCTTATATTTAGAATGGCAGGATTTCCTCCACACAGACTTAGGAAAATTGAGGTCTATTTTTAAAAGGGTTTTTTCATCCACAGTGTACTTAAAACAAAACCATAATTAATAAATAACTCTTTATAATTGCAGTTCCCAAGCTGGGAAAGAAAATTATTTTCAGGGTATAGTTTATTTAAATGAATGTAGGAGAGAAAAAAGCCAGAAGAAGCCTCTCTTCCCCTAGAAAAAAACCAAAACTTAACATGAGTAATGAGGAACTACCTCCCATCCCCTACTACTTGCATCCATTCTTAAAAGAAATGTACTTTTATAGGGGTACAATCATGATGTGGATGAATTTTCAAGGTATATTTTGTTCCGCCAGTGCTAAGATTTGATATAATGGATCAGCGAGGGTTAAGTGTCACTGGAGAATGGTGTAAAAAGCTAACCTTACAGCAGCAAATAATCAATATATGGCAATTAAAGGCCATGAGAATACAGATGTTTTAAAGTTGCACAAGGTAAATTGAAAATGGCTTGAAAAGTTTATAATCAGTCACTATCCAGATAATAAGAACTGAAATGGACTTTCATGATATGTCAGCTTATGGACCATACTGTTGTGATGGAAAGACTGGTCAAGGAAGGGGTCCAATCAACACCATTTATTAAGCACCTTTTATAGTCAGACACAGGGAATATATGCACACAGAATGAAGTAATTTCTACTTGCAATGAAGGTCTAATGGGGGAGCCAACAAGTACATGTAAAAATATATACAGCATAAATAAAAAGTAGTTAAATAAGATAGAGTTTGTTAATGAAGGGCTCTGGCAGTTGGGGAAAAGGCTTTATGTAGAAAATGTTCCTCAAGCTGCACCTTAAAGAGAAGAGAGGAAATCTGAGGTGAAGATGAAAAGGGAATACATTACACTTGTGTGGGGTGGCCAGTACAAAAGTACAGAAATGGGAGATGAAGTGCTGAGTCAGGAACAGAAAGATCAGTTTACCTGAATTGCAAAGTATTCATGGGGGAGTAATGTCTAACAAGGCTATACAGATAGAGGCCAGTTTGTCTAGGGCTTTAAAAGTTAAATAGAGTAGTTTGTATTTGTTTGTAAAAACAAATAGGAAGCCATTGGAATTGGTTGATTAGGAAGTTACAAGAGGTCCTCAATTGTTTCTAGAATGAATTAGAGTAAGAAGAGACTTAAGGGAGGGAGACCAATTAAGAGGCTGTTGCAATACTATAGGTGAAAGAATATGATAGTTCAACCTAAGCTAGCACTTGTGTGAATAGAGAAGAGGTCAGATGTTAGAGATGTGAAGTAAACCCAGCAAAATTTGGCAAGTGTTTGGATATATGGGATACAGGAGAGTGAGGAGTATAGGATAATGCCCATGATATTCTGGAAGAATGGTGACCCTTTAGAAAGAAACAGGGAAAGTATAGAAGAAGGGCAGGTTTAGGGAGAAAGAGAAATGGGTTCAGTTTTAGAAACTTTGAGCTTAAGACTTCCAATAGGACGATAGGATGTACAACAGACAATTAGTAATACAAGATTGAAGCCCTGGGAAGAGACTGCAGCTGGAAAGTTTGATCTGAAAGCCATATGCATAGAAATGATAGTTAAACCTATGGAACTGAAGATCTTGCTGGAAGATAGTAGAGGGAGCAGAGGAGATGACCCAGGGCAGAACCTTGTGGAACACCCACAATTAGATGGCATGATATATATGTATGATGAGCAAATGAGATTAACAATGAGTAGTCAGACAGGAAAAAAGCAAACTAAGAGAGTAATATAATAAAATGCCAGAGAGGAAAAAGCATACAGGAATAGAGTCTTTGAATATGAGCAGATATTCTCTGCCTGGCTCTAAGCCAACACTTGTGGGGAGGAGACCATTTCCAGCCTTACGTGTCTGAGTAGTTGACATGGTGCACTGATATCCACCCAACTGGCTGGAAAAAGGTCCCCCAAAGTTCCTCATGTTAGTGTGGGAGAAGGCAAAGAATATCTATGCATACTACATTGTTAAATAAAATCCTAAGTGAAAATATCACATGTATGCATATGTCACTTGTCATAGATAGGTATGTCTATACAAATAGCTAGTCATTGGTGTGGTAACACCCACACTGTACATCCCCTAAAGTAAAGGACCAATACCTAGAATGTTGCTATGCTATGATACAGAAAATATATAGGAATTATATGGTTAATTTATAATTACTATTCTCTAATACCAAAAACGTATAGGAATTTCACCGGAAATTTTCACTGGACTCCTAAACATATCTGAATGATTATTTGAGGTTGTGGGGTTATTCAGGTCCAAATTGGTATGGGTGACTGAAGGTGGGTAGAGTGTTGGGGATGGACAGTCTCTGGAGAGATCAGCAACCCCTACACATGGTTCTCAGTCCAAAATGAGATTCCTAGATTTTGGAGTTGTTCTAGAGTAGAGTTCAACCCGGTACTGTTCCATCAGTCCTCCAGCTTATCCTGAGTCAAAGTTTCCCCTCTAACAAGCCGTAGTTTTCACTAGCTCCAATTCAAACCTGCATGCTGAGAATGTCTGGGAGGCTCTGGGTATACATAATAGAATAACCTTCTATCTAGCTTGAGTCCTAAAAAATTCAAACTGGACATACTGTAGACATGATGTGTTTAAGTGTTGTCTCTCCCATCAGAATGTACCCTTCAGAGCAGAAACTGTTTTGTAACTGTTGTTGCTGCTGCTGCTGCTGTATTCCCAGTGCTTAGTTGTGCACGTAGTAATAAATAAATCCTTGATGCCTTAATTGACTTGACATTCTCTTCTAGCCTCTGCTTACCTACCATACAATCATTGACTCTTAAGCTAGGATTTGAAGTGCTAAGTTACAATCAACCATTGCTATATTAAGTTAGGAATATCTAGTGGATTGATTATGACCTGAAAAAGTCATCATCTGGACCTTTGCTGAGAGATTCTAGTGACCATTGGGAGGGCTCTAGGCTGATATGGATCCAATTTGAGTTTTTTTTAATGTGTTAATGAATTTAGGTATTTTTTTTACCATTAAAAATCACAGATACGTCAGAATTTTGAAGTTTAGTGTAAATGAATTGGGTAGTAGAAATCAATCTAAATCTTTTTTCTCTTGCCATGAACTTGACTTCAGGAAACAATTCCAAATGAATGCTCCTGAGCTATAGTCTCCAACCATTCTAACTATTATATTTATTTACAATATGTATTTATTGATTGATCTTTATATCTTCTTCCTGACTACCTAATGCAGAACTAGATTCTTGGTTATCCTTGAACCTAGAATAATCCCAAATATCCATCTTGGGTATAACCTATACATTCTGTTTAGAATTAGATTCAATTGATTAGCATATAAAAATTTAACATTTAGTTATGTAATATGGAAGATAGGAAAGAAGAATAATACATAGTTCTTGATCTCATAGGATCTAGAATTACATGGGATTTCATCAAACTATTTCAAACCCCTCATTCTACAGAGAAGGAAGCTTAGACCCAAGGAGGTTAAGTCACCTTGCCTCAGTTCACACAGCAGGTAAATCTGAAAGGCAAGATTTGAACCAGTATTTTCTGACTTTAGAATCAGAGCCTTTCCCATTGTTCCACACCTCCTCTGAGACAACATGTCTTGAACGATCTTAAACTATAGTTGAAGAGGAAAGGATTGTGTACATTTGGAGTAGTCCAGAACTTAGCATAGCACCTTACCAAATAATGGGCACTTAATAAATGTGGGTTTACATTGTAGCATAGTAGGATAGTTTAACTATAAAGGTAAGAGGACTTTGGTCCTTATCCTTTAGGCAATAGGGAGCTATCAAGTATTTATGCACAGATGAAAGGCATAAAGTATTTTTAGGAAGATTAATCTTGTGGCAATAGGGCAGATTAGAAGAAGAAAACACTGAGAAATGTTAGATCGGTTAAGGAGCTATTATGACAATTTAAGCATTAGTAGGTAGGACCCTAGTGGGGGAAAGAAGAGAAGGAATATTTATGATTGATTTCTTAAGAAGAAACAGGACTTGCATGTTAATAAGATTTGGGAGTAAAGGAGAGGGAAAAGACAAAGATAACTTAAAGGTTTTGAGCCTGAATGATGGAGACCACACACTTTTACGAGTTGTACCACTGACAAAAATATGGAATACAGGAAGGATGCCTGTTTATGGGGTGAATAATAATAGTAATATCTTCTATTCCACACGTACTTCAATCAGTGTTTTCTAGAAGTCTATAAAACAACAATGGGAGGTATTAATTATAAAGAAAATTAGTTTCAAAGAGGTTGACTTATCCAAATTCACACAGTAAATGGAGCTGAGACAAAAGCTCAGATCTTGCTTCTAGTCATGAAGCAACAGGAGATAATGAAACTGCAGGGTTAGTCAATCAACATTTTTAACTGCCTCCTATATGCTAAGCACTCGAGATGCAAAGAAAGGCAAAGGAAAGTCCCTGATCTCAAGGAATTTACAATCTAATGTGGAAGACAACATGCAAACCACTATGTACAAATAAGTTTTATACAAGATAAATTAGAAAAATTCAACAGAAGGAAGGCACTAAAATTCAAGAGGATTGAAAAAGGTTTCCCAGACACAAGTGAGAGGTGAAGACTAGAGATGTACATTTGGAAGTCATCTGTATAAAAGTGATAAGTTGGCGCTATGAAAATGGATCATACAGAAAACAGAGATTCAATGACTGAGTCTTGGGTAAAACCAACAGATAGGGAAGGATGGGAGCTAGTGAAAGAAACAGAGGGAGATATCAGAAAAATAAGAGATAAAATCAGGATCCTGATAAAGGCAGAGCCAAGGGACAAGAGTGGTTATAGAAGGAGTTTGTGATCAGTGTCAACAGGAAGTTTATAGAGAATGAAGGCCAAGAAAAGATCTTTGGATTTAGCAGCAAGGAGATATTTGTGACATTTGTGTCAATAGTATGAAGAGATTGATAAGAACAGAGGTTGTTTATCAGGGAAATGGAGACAATGGGTATAGACCCATTTTACCACTGAAAGGAAAGGAGAAAATAGAATAATATTTCAAGGAGACAACAAGGTCAAACAGAAGCTCTTTAAAAGCAGGGGATTCTGTGTATGTTTAATGGCAAAGGAGAATGGGTCAATGGAAAAGAAAAGACTAAAGGCTCTGGAGAAGGAAGTTATAAGTACAGGAGCTAGATATTGAATGAGTGGCCAAGTGATTGCATCTACGTGTGGGTAGAGGCCTTAGCCTTGGAAAGGAAAAAATATATTTCCTTTTGTTTGATATGGAATGAAATATTCTACTAGAATTATAACTCGTTCTCATCTGTGGATTTAAAAAGGCCCATAACTTCTATTTTGTGGTAGCACTTGCCCTTTTCTCCGATCCTAACCCCTATCAGAAAACGATATTTCTTCTCACATAGCAGGTCCACACTTTGCATTCTGTCATGCCATATTTTGTTTTTCTTCATGTGGTGTTTAGAAATGAGTACAAAGAGAATTGTTAGGAGGTTGAAATGGATAACATCTGTAAAATGTTTCATGCTTCTTAGAGAAAACATAAATGCATGATACTATTGTGCAAATTCCATGTGAATATTGCCAAAGATTATAATAAATGGATCTTCAGGTTTAGAAAGCTTGAGTTTATTTCTTTACATCTCTAGCTTTTTGGTATCTCTCTCATTCTCTAGGATCTTTCTAAAGTGCAGCCCTGATCATGTTACCCTTGTCCCTCCACCTCTAAATTCAGTAAACTCCACTGGCTCCCCATCCCTATCACTAGGATCAAATATAAAATCTTCTGTTTGACATTCAAAGCCTTTCATAACCTGACTCTCTGTTACCTTTCCAGTCTTCTTACACCTTACTCCTCTCCATGTACTCTGTGATTCCATGACACTGGCCTCCTTATTATTATAAGATTCCATTTCCCAACTCTGGTCATTTTCACTGCCTCTCCCCCATGCACAGAATTCTCTCCCTTATCAACTCTACCTCCTGACTTTCCTGTATACCTTCAATCCTAGTTGTAACCCTGCCTTCTGAAAGAAATCTTTTCGCATCTCCCTTAATGCTTGGGCCTTTCCTCTTTTGCTCATCTCCAATTTTATCCTGAATCTATCTTGTTTGTATCTAATTATTTGCATGTTGTGAACTGCAAGACTGTGAACTCTTTGAGAGGAAGGACTATTTTTTACTTTTCTTTGTATCCCCAGTGCTTAGCATAGTGTCTAACAGACAGTAGTCAATATTTATTGACCAGCTGGCTGTCTGATTTGTTATTAAAAGTATCTGTCAACTTTTAAAATTAAGTCTTCCTCCTCTGAGAAAAATGGACCAGACTTCCTAGATGCTGCTGCTACTTCTACTAAAATCCATCTTCTACGGACAAAGATAATGCTACTAATGATTCATGATTAGGCTGAGTTGAACGAGCATAGTTGTTCAATTATATTAGTAAATATAATCCAAAGTGAATTCAAGGTCATGATTTGCAGTAAAGGAAATTGAGTTTGGTGTCAATACACAAAGGCATGACAGTGAGTCAAGATGTGTAACAAGCTTGTGATCAAACACTAATGAAGAGTCATGGATGGAAGGGGAGGTCTTGCAAAACATTCCAGCGTCTCACATACCACAAGGACTTTCACCCAAACAAAAGGGGAGAAACAAAAATCATGCTGCTGACCTTTGTCTCCCTCTCCATTCAGCACATGTTGTACATGGGTTGGCGATTCCGGTCATTTAAGTTTGATTTTTAGATCACACTATTACTTCCATTGGGGCAGTGAGGTGGTGGTTAGAAACAGGAAGACTCATCTTCCTGAGTTCAAAATTGACCTCAGACACTTACTAACTGTGTGACTCTGGGCCAGTCACTTATCACTTAACCCTGTTTGCCTTGGTTTCTCATCTGTAAAAATGAGCTGGCGAAGGAAATGGCAAACCACTACAGTATCTTTGTCAAGACCACCCCAAATAGGGTCATGAAGAGCAGTATACAACTGAAAAATGATTAACAATAACAACCTGATGCTTAACCACCTGGATGACCTTGCTGTAAGTGTCACTTGCTGTCATTTGAGTTTTGTCAGCTATAAAACAGGGAGATAAAAAACAAAAGTAACAGTTACTTTCATTCAATTCTCTTCTATTTACTGTTCTTAAATCCATAGTCCCACCCTCTTGCCTTACTAAGTCAAAGTACATATCCATCTACATAGGGTATTATTAGTGCTGGATAGAATACCCCTAAATTCCTGTTTTCTTATACCTCTTTTTAGTATAACAACAACAAAGCTAGAATTTATAAGGTGCTTTGAGGTTTGCAATGAATTTTACAAAAATCATCTCATTTGATCCTCCCAACAAGCCTGAGTGGTAAGTACTATTATTATCCTGATTTTACAGATGAGAAAACTGTGAAGAAAGGTTAAATAAGTTGTACTCTTTCCCTTTGAAAAGGAAAGACAGGAGGCAACATGGGTCAAATAAGTTAAGCCCATGCCACCACCTTGACCATCATCTCCCCTCAGACGCCAATGGAGTAGGGGTCTAAGACTCTGACCCAAGAGCCTTGGGAATGGCAATGCTTCCAGCCCAGTGCCCTCAGTCATCATCCGGTGATGCACCCCCTGTGCAGATGCCGCCTGGCACCTGTGCCAGCAGGTGCTATAGCCACTGTTACTGAAGGCACAGAAAAGAAAGGTTTTGACACTATTCAATAGCTCAGTGTCAGAAATGGATATGATTTTATCAGTGGAAATGATATTAAGGGAGAGGCATTGCCATCTGTTTTGCTGCAGTACCCCAAGGACCATGAGACCTTTGCATATGACTTGCTGCTGAAATCTTCCATGTGGGAGGTCTCCTTCATTAGAATGTGAGCTTCTTGAGATCAGGGACTGTCTTGGTTTCCATTTGTATCCCCAGGACATAGCACTGGGCTTTGCACATAGTAAATAACTAATACATGTATTTTTATTCATTCAAATAGTTAAAGCCTTTTAAATAACTAAGAAACTTTCCCTTTTTGAATGCTTTATTGATGCCACTTGTTTTTATATCACAGCTATTACCTGGGTAAATTCCACCCCACCTGGGGAGGGAAATATTAACATCTTATTTTCACACAGGAAAACTATTAAGCAAAAATAACCAATATGCTATTTCTGACCAGGGATACAACAGCATACTGTCCCCATTGTTCCCTGCTTCTCTGCTGAGAGGAGGAAGGTATATTTTATAGTATGTTCCCTGGATTTGCCGTTACTCAGAGTTTGCCTTCCTTTTGGTGATATTTTCATTAAATAATTTTGGCTATCATGTAGATTCTACTTTAAATCCTCATTTTATTCTGCATCAATTCACATATATATATGTATATATATATATATATATGTACATATATATATATCTGTACATGCTTCAATAAAGTTCTCATAGTTATGATTACATTTGGCACAATATTATATTAACATATTTTGAATATATAGATGTATATATACATACATATGTGTGTGTATACACACAAGAATATACCTATGCACATGTGATCTTTCCTGATAGGATGCAAACTCTCTAAAGTCAGAGACTGTTTAAGTTCATCTTTGTATCCCCAGAATGTAGCAGAGTAGTAGATATGTTACACCATACTACAGTAACTCTAAGCACTACATAGTAGACACTCAACAAATTCATGCTTATTTAGCAATCTTTGATAAACTACATTTTATTCAGCCATTTTAACTGTTTCCAATTCTCTACTACAACAAAAACAGTATTGTTAGGAATACTTTGGCATGTACTGACTTTGTGATTCTATCTTTGACTTTCTGGGTGGTATATGCCCATTCGAGTGGGATCACTAAGTCAGAGGATATAAATAGAGAGTAATATTAATTATCAGAAAAGCATAAAAGATAAAAATTTTTCCAGGATGGGGATGAGGAGGAAAAGCCAGTGGCGAGAGCAGATCAGGTAAAGGAAGAATGGTGGGAAAACATCATCAGAAAAAAACCCTCCTAACCAAAAGCTGTCGTGGATTACTTACAAAAAGTCTGCCATAACAAACAAATTCCCTCTAGGGTACTTATCATACTGTTGCTTACTTCATGTTTTATCCATTACTGGAATATGATGAGGACATTTATCCTACCTTGTTTCTAGAGATAACTACATGCTAAATTGTTTTATTCCAAGGTATGCAAGAGCAGAAATGTCAACTAAGTTTTCTTTAGAGAAATAATTTTCTTTTTTAAATGATAAGTCAACTAAATGGGTGGGGATGAAGGATAGCTTCTTTTAATTGCACACATTTGAAACACCCTCCTTGGGGCTGAACATTTAGGGTGGGTATTTCTAACTCTGAAAGTGCTTATGGTTGAGAAATCTCTTGGAATAGTAATGAAATGAAGAAAGCATACAGTTGCAAAAGAGTTTTTCAAAAGAGGAGACCAGAAAAGCCCCATGACTAAAAAATTGAATTGTGGATGTATGAGGAAGTCAGTTCCCCTTTCACTGGGGTTAGAAGGGCATCAAGAGTTCCACCTTGCCATTCCCCAATTGATAAATGGTCAAAAGGTATGAACAGGCAGTTTTCAGATGAAGGAATCAGAACCATCTATAGGCATATGAAGAAGTGCTCTAAATAACTTTTGGTTAGAGATTTACAAATTAAAGCAACTTTGAGGTCCCACCTCACATCTATCAGATTGGCTAATATGACATAAAAGGAAAATGATAAATGTTGAGGGTGTGAGAAAGTTGGCACACTGATGCATTGTTGATAGAGTTGTGAACTGATCCAACCATTCTGGAGAGCAATTTGGAACTGTGCCCAAAGGGCAACCAAACTGTGCATATCCCTTGATCCAGCAATACCACTACTAGGTCAAAGAGATCATAAAAATGGGAAAAGGACTTACGTGTTCTATATTGGATTCCATACAGTCTTGGGGGGTGGAGAGGAGAAGGGAGAGAAGGGAAGAAAATTTAGAACTCAAAAACTTGTGGAACTGAGTGCTGTAAACTAAAAATAAGAAATCTAATAAAAACAATAAACAATAAAAAGGACTCATGTTCAAAAATATTTTAGCAGCCCTTTTCATGGTGGCAAAATATTTGAAATTTAGGGGATGCCCATTAATTGGGGAACGTCTGAACAAGCTGTAGTTCATGAATGTAATGGAATACTGTTGTGCAATAAGAAACAATGAACAGGCAGACTTCACAAAAACCTGGAAAGACTTGCATGAATTGATGCAAAGTGAAATAAACAGAACCAGGGAAACATTGTGTCAGCAACATTGTGTAATGATCAACTACAAATGACTCAGCTCTTCTCAGCAACACAATGATCCAAGACAAGTACAAAGGACTCATGAAGGAAAATGCTATCTATATTCAGATAAAGAGCTGATGGACTCTGAATACAGATCGAAGCATATTTTTTGCTTATTTTAGTCTTTCTCATGGCTTTTTTCCCTTTTGATCTATTTATTCTTTCACAACTGTTGACTAATATGGAAATATTTTTATATGATAGAACATTTATAGACTATATCAAACTGCCTACCATTTTCAGAAGAGGGAAGGGAATGGAGTGAGGGAGAAAAATTTAGAACTCAAAATGTTGTAAAAATGAGTGCTAAAAATTTTCTTGATGTGTAACTGGGGAAAAAATAAAATACTATTAAATTTTTTTTAAAAGTTCCATCTCTTTCCCTGTTTACAAGACTGTGATCAAACTGTATTTTTTTAAATCTAATCTTTCATTAAAAAAAGAGACTAGACAGCATTCCTTTGGAAAGCATTTCCATTGAATATCTCATAATTTTTATAGTCAAGTATGGTTGTGTTTTAAGGCCTCATAAAGTGATCTGATCTAGAGACTTGGTTGTAAAGTCACATTACTCACTTACATGGTAATGGATAATATCTCTGCCCAGAGGCAATGTAGTGGTATAGTGGATAGAACACTGGACCTGGAGTCAGGAAGACCTAAGTTCAAATCCAGCTTCAGATACTACCAGTTATGTGATACTGGGCAAATCACTTAACTGCAGACAGCCTCATTATCCTCAACCATAAAATGGGGATTATAATAATACTTACTTCCCAGGGTTGTTGTGAAGATCAAATGAAATAATATCATAAAAGTCTTAGCATAGTGCCTGGCATAGAGTAGGTGCTTAATAAATGCTTGTTCCTTCCCATTAGGGTTATTCATGTACATTTCCACTCTACCCCTTCAGACGTAACCATTACCTGGATCCTTTTTCAAATGTTTAATCACTTCACTTGCTTTTCACTTGAGTGGTTTTGAAATTCTCTATATCACGTCCTTATTTCAACTCAAGTAAGTATTCAACTAAAAATCTAGGTTAGAGCTCAGTGTGGAGAATTACCATAGATTATCTCATGATTGCTACATTTTAAACTTTTATTTATACATTACATTATAAAGTTTGCATTTTAAAGTTCAAAGCTTAGTGCTGGCTCACACTTATCTTACAATTCACTACCACTACCAAATATTTTAAATACTGATCTGACACTCTCTTACATAGATGTAGATTGGGTTTTTTTGCCCTAGTCAATTACTTTATCTTCATTTTCATTGACAATTATTTTTTAAAAATAGATTTATATTGATATCTTTTGTTTTTGCATTACCTAAATTTCTGCCTGTATTCTTCTCCTTCCCAGATGATGCAATTTATTATAACAAATACTTCTTTAAAAAAGAAAACACAAGAAAAAAATGAAGAGAAAAATCCAGCAAAATCAACCAATGCATTGAAAAAAATGCATATGCCAAGTTCCATACCTTTGGACCTCCTATTTCTGCCAAGCAGAATTGTGTGTGTGTTGTGTGTGCTGTTTTCTGTTTACTTCACTTTGCATCAGTTCATGCAAGTCTTTCCATGCTTTTCTGTAATCACTATTTTTATATTTTCTTATAGCAAAGTGATATTCCATTGGATTAATGTACCAAAATTTGCTTAGCATTTCACAAAGGATGGGTGTCCCATTGATGTAATTCAGTTTCTAGTTTTCTAATTTATGAACATTTTATTTCTGTTCCACTTGCCCATAGGAATTCAACATCCTTAGCTACCTGCAATCTCTGCTACCAGAACAGAGAAGTCCTTTATCTCACTGCAAAGGCACAAGGAAATATGTTCTAATGTACTACTTTATAACATGGAACATATTTTTCCATGCGATTAATACTAGTTTGTTTTTGTTGTTTTTGTTTCAGTCATGTCCAACTCTTTGTGATCCCATTTGGAGTTTACTTGGTAAAGATACTAGAGTGGTTTGCCATTTTCTTCTCCATCTCATTTTACAGCTGAAGAAACTGAAGCAAGGAGAGTTACATGACTTACCCAGAGTCACATCTCTAGGAAGTGTCTGAGGCCACCTAGCTTCCCTTCTAATACTAGTTTCTATAAGACTTCTACTATTAAGTTAGTTTAATTATATAATATATTAAAGAAGGTTTTATGGGCTAGCCTGGAAACGCAACCACCATTTGTCACATTTATTCATTGAAAAAATTCAGTCCCAAGTGCTGAGCAGCTAATTCACAAATAAACTTTTGAAATACTTCCTATTAGGGATTTATATTTCAGAGTATTCCAGAATCTCTGAGTCAGAAAGGATCTCAAAGGTCACCTATACAATTAAGCAACTGTAATGTTAATGGGATATAAGATCTTCCCTATCCATTAATAGGCCTCACATGGAGTCCATTAAGGGACTTGGAGGAAGGCTTTCATACCTTTTGGTACTATGCTAATTAGGCACTGACTCACAAGGGTTGTGATGCTTTCTGGCTCTGAGCCTGTTAGTCCAAAGTGTAAATATTCTCTGAGGTGAGGTTTTGCTTTGGGGGCTCACTTATGAGAAAGATCTTTTGATTCCCTGGTCAAGGTGATATATTCAGAGCTCTCCAACTGCTCAGATGTAAAGGCTCTCTCATCCAGTGATGTATGTAAAGTATATAGCAATATTGCTTTGATCGCGTAGCTAGTGTTAGAGCTCTGTCTGCTGGTCTTTGTGCTAATTTCTCTTCTTGTATTTTCTCTGGCATTTGGGGTGCTGACCTTTCCCCAGAACTAATAATGAATGTAATTAAAAGTAGGATTGTTAACCCCTTTTTGAGCAGTCTTTCCTAAAAAAGCAGATCAAAGAACCTGTGCTAGCAGGCCATCCTGGGTATAGTAGGGTGCTTGCTGTTACAGTGACATAGTGGGTAGAGCACTAGACATGGAGTTTCACTACCTATCAGCTGTGTGACCCTGGGAAAGTCATTTGACCTCTGTCTACATCAGCTTCCTCATCTGTAAAATAGAGATCCTAATAAAAACACCTGCCTTCCAGGGTTGTTGTGAGGATGAGATAACATTTGTAAAGTGCTTTGCAAACTTTAAAGTGATGTGTAAGTGCTAGTTATTATTATTATTATTAGTCCAACATGTGGCTGAATAGGAAACCTCTCTAGAATATCCTTAATAGGTAGTCTTCCTAGAGACAACCTACTCTGAGTAATTTAGTAACTTTTACATTTTTGATAAAATGCTCCATTAAAGAGCAGCGAGTTAAGAGGAATTACATACTTCAAGAATATTCTTTGATGCTAATTGTGGGGAAAGTTCTATGCTAAGTACTCTGAAGGATATAGTGATATAAGGCTTAGTTCTCACTCTTGAACCATTTAATATATAACTGGAGAGGCAAAGTATAAATACATAAAAATATAAATAATCAGTGGATATGTAAGTGCGTCTGTGATTCTATTAATGTGGGAAATTTGCTCCAATGGAGCAGGTCACAACCCATCTACATCTTCCGACGGACACATCTCACAAGTCCTCCACAGACATTCAACTCCACTCATTAGAGGCATTTCTCTATTTCTTTGAAGTTTCTATGGGAAATAGTACAACACCCAGGCCAGCAGAGATCATTTCCCCATTGTTACTATGTGAAAGGCCCATCTCCTTTTCCAATTATAACTTTCCTGAATGTTATCTTTTACAATACAAGTAAACATACTACAACCTGACAATAGGTGAATATACAAAACCGTAATTAATATAAGAGTTAAATGATAGCACAAGGGAACAAAACAAGATGCCATGAGGCAGTCCATGATTAATTGCTAAATGAATGTTTTAGATACTAAGTGTTATGAGTGTCAGGAAGGAGAGATCAATATGTTTCCCAGTCTGACACTGAACTATTAATAACTACTTTTTGGAAATGAGCCTCCAGCTACTTTTGCAGCTGATAATAGCGTGGACCAAGATGAGCCATAATTTCCCAGCTTCTTCTAAAGGAAAGCCAAAACTATCCTGTAGGTTCCAACTTCATCAGAGGTTTTCTGTCAACATTAACAGTTTCTCAGATTTTTGGACTCATTGGTTCATAGATTTAGAGCTGGAATGGATCTTAGATTTAATTAAATCCAACTATCTCATTTTCCAGGTACAGAAACTGAGGCCCAGAGAAGTTAAGTGTCCGAGTGACTTAATAACTGTCTGACATAGGATTCAAACCAAGGTCTTTCTGATTCCAAATCCAATACTCCATTATTTCTTGGTGTCTCTTATATTCACTCAGTCCTCTTGAAAATACTGACTACAGAAACAGGAAGTAACATAGAAAAAGAGCTGATTCCTTGTAAGATTAGCTTCAAAATCTTCCATTACCAGGTTCAACTTGGGCCCCTAATTCCTGTGTCACTGGGGAGGTAGAAAGAAGGGTTGTCAGATGTCAAAAGAAGATTGTAGGGGAAAGCTTTTATGGAAAGGCTTTTAAAATACCTATGATATCTGAAAGCAAAGTCCTACCACCAGAGGAGAAGGTGACAGGCTCAGTATGATTTCCAGTTTAGCAAGCAGGTGGAATACCATGTGGAAGGGCATGTGACTGCAGTTCAAGCCAGAACTCCAAAGCTCTGTGTAAATGGGTCACAGATTTGGCAGAAAAGCAAGAAAGCTCACAGGAAAATAACACAGCCGTAGAAGAAAGGCAAGTAGAAGAAGCTGGAGAACAGGGCCTGGCATGATACTGTTAGGGAGACAGAGCCAAGCAAAGGTTATATGACACACTGTTTATGTCCCTAAACAATCCCTTGATTCTGGTTCTCTGGGGGCCAGATCGCCACCTTCTCCAACATCCCATTCCAATTCTGCACCATCGCTTTGGGGAATGATGATGAGACAGGGAATAGAATAATCTAGAAAAGGGTATAATTAAAAATCTTTATAGAGTGATTTGTGGGATAAACTAAACTCTGATAGGAGAGGAAATATTTGGGGTGAAAGGGAGAGAGAATAGCATTTTGCTAATAAAATGCTGCATCCCAGCAGGCTATTTGTGGGCCAACCCATCTGGTGCTGGTGGTTTTCTCTGTAAATATAAAGCATAACTGTAAACAGAAATATCAAATGAAGTCTCAAAGAAACCATTTTCCTTATAATAACCAAGAAAGTGTAAAATTATATATGACCTTGTAATTTCTTGAAGTATTTTCTTATATCTTGTATCTAAAATGGTAGTAAACAGCTTTTTAAAAATTGTAAGAAAAGAATATGATTAAGAATGGAGGGAAGGATGACAGTGTGAATATGGGTTGCTTAAATATGAACAAATGATTACTAGTATGAGTTGGAAAAACAGAAAACTGTGACACGTAGAATTTCAGAATCTATTTGCAGTCAACTTGTGATTATCTGTAAGGGGAGGGGATTATCTGTACTAAGTGTCATAAATAATCCCAAAGAATAGATAATCCAAAAATCAAACCTATTTGATTTGAACATGTATTTATACTTTTTAAAAGGCCAACTTGCCTTCTAAATGTTTTGCAAGGGATAATATAAAATTATTTTATTCTGGTGTCTGAACACACAGCTCTGAAGGTAAAGAGAGTCCAGAAGTATGGTGGACAATAGGAGAAAACCAACTTTTATTAAAAAATATTTTGCAGACAGCTCCCAGGCAAATAATCAAGGGCTTTTGCAAAATAAAAATGCAGCAGTTATAAAATAAAAATATAAGAACAACTGGATAAAGAAGGAAAATTTTATGGCAGCTTTTAAAGGAAAACTAGTTTCAAAAATGCTCACAAATTTGTTAATTTGAACACCAGATATTGGAGGCGTTTTTCCATTTCTTTTGGCATTACTACAAAACAGATTGAAACCCAGGACCTTGGGGTACAATCAATGTGCTTCAGTTTCCCCATGTAAGATGTGGAGCATAATACTAAAATGAGGACTACCATGGCAAAGTAGTGAGACAGCTGGCCTCAAAGCCAGAAATGGCTGACTTCAAGTCATGACTCTGATAAGTACTGGCCAAGGCACTTAAATTTCTTGCATACAGGGATAGGTACCTTTCCATTTTGTGTTTGTCTCTCTGTCCATCTCTCTCTCCCTCTGTCTCTCCGTCTCTTTCTGCTGTGTCTGTGTCTACACACACACACCACACCACACATTTATTAAAAAAAAAAACCAAACCCTAAAAGCTATGTAATTATAATGACCCAGCTTGGCCTGGGAGAAGAAATGAGAAAGCACACGCTGCCAGGCATGGTGATAGATACTCGTAATCACAGATATTGGTGAGACTTAGTCTAGTGGATCTTTTGAGCTCAGGAGTGCTGAAGACTTGGGAGTGTAGATGGATTGGGTCTCCCTACTAAGTTCAACATTAATATGGTGAACCCCTGGGACCAGAGGGTTACCCTGTTGCCTAAAGGAGGGGTAAATTGATGCATGTCAGATTTGGAGCAGATCAAAGCACCTGTGCTGATCAGAGTGGGATCAGAACTGTCACTGGTAGTTTCAGCAGTTCCAGCCTGAGTGAGGTAAAGAGGGAGGGAGGGAAGGAAGGGAGGGAGGGAAGGAAGAGAATGATGGACAGGAAGAAGGGAGGAATGAAGGAAAGAAAGGGAAAGGAGGGAAGGGAAGAAAAGAAGGAAGAAAGGAAAGGAAAAAGAGGGAGAGAAAAGAAAGATGAGGAACTATGGGTAAGGAATAAGGCAGTATAATATAATGGAAAGAGCCCTGGCACTAGAATCAGAGACCTTGGATTCAAATCCTGTCTTCAGAAGAACACTTGGGCAAGTCACTTTACATATCTGGGCCTCAGTTTCCTCATCTGTAAAATGAAGCAGCTGAATTAGATAGCCTCTAAAGCCCCTTCCAGATCTAGATCTATGATGTTATGAACACAATGAGGTAATGCATTTGTTGGGTTTTGCTGATCTGCTACTTTTTTCTCTTTCTTTTTTATTCTTTATTACAAGGGATAGTTTGCTGGGGAGGGAAAGAATACATTAGGAAATCAAAGTCATATAAAAACAAAATATATCAATAAAAAGTTTTAAAATGTTTGTAGAATTGCATAATCATAGAAGTTTGTTGATGAATATGTAATTGAGTACTATTAATAGTATTTTACCAGGAGTGCCTGATGAAATGAATATTACGGATATGGATTTTTAAAATGATAAAATACATCTGTTCATTAGAATCATAAAATCTAAGTGGTATGAATTTTAGATGTCATGTAGGATAAACGCTCATCCAATGTAAGAATCTCCTCTATAATAGCCCTGATAGATGTTGTAGATGCTTATCTTTATTCTAATTGAATAATTACACTAGAAGGGACCTCACAGGCTTACAAGGTAGTCCATTCCTTCTTCAGAACCACCCTAGCCATTAAAATCTTCCTCCCTGTAACTTTTACCCATTGGTCTTATTCCAGGACTTCCAGAGCTAAAAGAATGCCTACTTTCTTTTCCTTATAATATCCACTCCTGTTTTTGAAAGAGCTATTATGTGCCCCCCAGGTCTTCTCTTTTCCAGGTTAAAAATTCCCGGTTATCTAAGTCTAAGCCATTCCTAATATAACAGGGCAATAGATCTCATCAGTGTGAGTACTGAAGTACTGAGTACCCCATAACCAGTGCAGACCCCCAGGCATCCACTCATTCAGTGCAGTTCTCCAAATCTTTCCATAAATCCTCTATAGAGGAATATACCCAACAATGTGAAGGGTGTCTTGGTTCTTTTAAGATCTCATGGATACCAGTGCAACCCCAGACTGATATATCTCTTACTCTTGCTATGTTAATCAATAAACATTTATTAAGTGCCTACTAAGTGCCAGGCACTGTGCTAAGCTCTGGGAATACATATATGAAAAATAAACTCCCTGCCCTGGAGGAACTTGCAGTCTAATTGGAGAAAGACAACACTCAAAATGAAGCTGAAAAGTAGGAGGCAGAGTACCAATAGAAAACTCAGAAGTAGTTCCACCGGGTGAGAAATGAGATGTTCTGAACCGAGTTCCCTCCTTAAATGGAGCTTTTAGAGTTCACAGTTCCACCTTCCAATTGAAGCGGTAGAGAGTGGGTGAAGAGGTAGAGTACCAAGACTGATAGGCTCTTGTAGGATGATGAGATTTTCCCAATAATGAGCTGCTAGGGGCATGATGGGTGACTGACCCACTTTTTTTCTGGTCATATATTTCCTTTGATAATATTTTTGTGACACTGCAGATCTGGCAATCACTATTAGTCATAGGCTACAATGCACTTACACCCAACATGAATCTTTCTGTTACCTTTTGTATTCTCTGCTATTGTGATTCTTATGAGATCGCACATTTCTAGTATCTCACTTTGGCATTCAGGATGACCCTAGATTCTTAAGGGCTATGTCCCCTGTGGCGTACAAGCTTTATCTGACTGGTTCTGTCCTGCTGAAAAGGTGTCTGATGTATACCTGGTGAAAGACTGTGCCTGTGTCTAAAGACCAGCCCAACTGAGTACAAAAAAAGCTCTTCACTAGAAGGTTGGATCCTAGGTGAGGATTTTTTTTTGTCATAGCAACCTATTTATCAGTATTCCAATTAAAATTTAATGCCCAGGACTGAGCATAATACTCCAGCTGTGGGCAGACCAGTGCAGAGTACAATGGAACTATCGCCACCCTATCTCTAAGCATAATACTTTTTATTTATTTAGATGAGTCCCATTTATTTGGGGGTTGGTCAAATTAAGTCAAATCACCAAACATTTATTTAGCACCTACTACATGCCAACCCTTATGCTAGATGCTGTTAGTCAAGAGGCCCCTACCAGCCACAGCTGCCATCTATAATTTGTATTGTCTTTTGACAGGGCTATTACTATGCCTCCTGGCTTGTCGTCTTCTCCTGTGAATGTATGTACAGCTGTATCTTTGAAAGACTGACTTGCCTCTCTCACTTCAGATGCAGAAAATACATCAAACAATAACAGGAACTTCCTTTTCTTCCCAGATCCTAAGTGGATTTCCCTCTGAAAATGATTTAATGTGCAGACTTTATCTCCCACAAATCTTGGCAGCCTGACAGTTTGTTTCTTTATTGCCAGTAATGTGCTATTTTATCTGAAAGATCTTTCTAACCTGAAATGGCCCAGTTGGTCCTTTTAAAACTTCAAACCATCTTTGGAAGGAACACTGCTTTTTGAACACTCCGTGGAGGCTGACAGATTGGGGAGTTTTCTATGAGTTGATGCTATTGCTTTTTCACTGTTAAAAAAAAAATAAAACAAGTTATTCTATCCTTTGCTTCTCTTTCCCTTTCCTACCTCCTTCCCCACCCAATGTGCACATATGGCTACATTTTCTCATTTGGCATCCTATTGAGGTAATTTTAAGTAGCATGGAAAACCAATTAGTGTCTTTTGATTTTAATCAGTTTCTGAACAAAACCCCCAGGTTTGAAGAGTCACTCCCCTACAAGGGTCTGATGAATTATTTTCAGGCATTCATGGACTTTTCCTAAAAATGATCTTTCTTAAATATGCCACACTTAATGAAATAGAAGAGTGATTACTTCTTAATGATGATACAGGGACCTAGAAATCTTTAAAGATCTCTTGATGAAATAGTTTAACTCTGAAATAGTTAAATCCAATAAATCATAACTTTACAGGTAGGAGTAATGATTACAGGAAGTAACTTATTTTATACTTAGCCTCAGTTTTAGATTCTGATTCACATGTTTATAGGGCTCATGTTTCAAACCGAGCCAAAGTTGGCAGTGGACTATTATAATGTTTCTTTCATAATTACCAATTTCCTGTTCTGTTTCCTGCTCATCTCACAGAACCTCGCTACCATAACTTCTCTGGGGTACTCTCCTATGGTAATAACATGGAACAATATATGAAAAAGCATAAGTGCACATGTAACATGTCAGCAATTTTCTTAAGTAGTATAATTTTGAATTATTCAAAATGGGCAGGTTTAAGGAATTTTTCATAATAATTAAATCTTGTGCTAAAGTAAAATCAAGGCATGTCTAATTTGGGATGATTGTAATTTCTTATTACTAGGTAAAGAAGCAATATGGTTTAGTGCAGGGGTGGGGAACCTGCAGCCTCGAGGCCACTTGTGGCCCTCTGGGTCCTCAAGTATAGCATTTTGACTGAGTCCAAATTTTACAGAACAAATCCTTTTATTAAGGGAATTTGTTCTGTGAAGTTTGGATTCAGTCAAAGGGCTGCACTTGAGGTTCCCCACCCCTGGTTTGGTGGATAGAGACCTAGCCTCAGACTTAGGAAGGTCTGGGTTTAAGACTGCCGAAAAGAGTGTTAAGTAACAGCCTGTTAACAGTAATATGACTATTAAGCTTCCTCTTAGCATATACTGTCTGTGACTCTGGGCAAGTCAATAAACTTCCAAGTGTCCCAAGAAATTCTCAGATTTTCAAGGGCATAGGAGGTACCAATATTTATTGCTAAAGGGATTTTCCTCTTTGGGACTCCCTTAATCTAATGAGATCCATTACCTATTAACCTACTTCAGTTAGTACAAGGAACTGGTGATTCCATGTGAGTAGACATTCCTTTCACCAATATAGATCACAACTCTTCTAATGACATGACTGTAGGGAAAATTACAAATAGCTGTAGAAATTTTATTTTAATGCTGATATATAAAGAGCATTCATATGGTTTTGCATAGCACAATTATGATGTCTCTCAGAACCTTGGTAGATAAAATACAAAGCAAGAAAGAGAATATTGGACTAGAAAGAAAGTATTTGTTCAGTTGTGTCTCTTTGTGACCCCATTTGGGTTTGGTTTCTTTGCTTTTGGCTTTGGAGGCAGACAGGGTTAAGTGACTTGCCCAGGGTCACACAGCTAGGAAGTGTCTGAGGCCAGATTTGAATTCAGATCTTCCTGGATTCCAGGCCCAGTTCTCTATCCTAGCCACCCAGGAAAGAGGTAGATGACCTGGTTTCTAGTCTTACCTCTGCCTCCTCATTAGCTGTGTAACCTGGGGCATGTTTCTTTTCCTTTTCATAAAATACCAGCTCTCTAAAGTTTTTTCAGGTCTACATTTCTTTGATAATTCAGTGGTATACTATAGTTTGCCAGTAAAGTACAGGTTAATCTTCTTCCCCCATTAGTTCAGGGGTCTGTTGGGACTAACCTTAAGTGGCTGAGATCACATTGTTAAATTTTCAGAGTGCATTGACACCTCAGAAATCAGCAATTGTTACAAATCAAGGCTTGATGTATTGTTTTGCTGTTCATCTCTAGACTTTTAAAAATGTTAATAATGCAGAATAAGCTTAAAACTATGTGTCCATACATTACCTTCCCTCATATCCCCAGACCATCCCAGGACAATCCCAGTTGTTAAATATTTGTCTGCATACCCCTTTTTTTGTTGTTTTTTTTTTGGAGGGGGGAAGGCAGGGCAGTTGGGGTTAAGTGACTTGCCCAAGGTCACACAGCTAGTAAGTGTGTCAAGTGTCTGAGGCCGGATTTGAACTCAGGTCCTCCTGACTCCAAGGCCGGTGCTCTACTCACTGCGCCACCTAGCTGCCCCCATACTTCTTTTTTTGCTTTATAAATATCGCTTGAGCTCAGCAGGAATGTATTGGAAGGTTCAGACAACGAAGTCATCACCAGACTGGAAGCCTGGAGACTATAATAATAATGATGATAATAACTGGCATTTATATGGTGCCTTAAGATTTGTAAAGTGTTTTACATTCATTATTTCATTGGAGCCTCACAATACCCCTAACACAATTGGGATAAAGAAATTCCATGTTATTTCTAAGACTGGATGCTTTGTTGCTATTCCTTCCTCCCCTTTTCTGAATCTCCTTGTCCCCAACATGGATTTATTACTTAATGATTTCAGTAAATATAGTTTCATATTTCATTTTATTAAATGCTTCCACAATAGATTAAAATAAAATTGTAAAGTACTGCAGTGAAAGGAACATGAATTTTGGAGCGCAGAGGCAGAGGACCTGAGTACAAATTCTGGCTCTTGTCAGTTACTGCCAAGTAATAACTTGGACAAGTCACCTAATATCTCTGGGACTCAGTTTCCTCACCTGTAAAATGAAGGAGTTGAACTAGATTACCTCTAAGGGCCCTTCTCGTTCTAAATCTATGATCCTAAGATCTGAAGAAGCTCAATTTCTACATGAGGGTGTCTTCTCTATGATATTCATTCATCTTTATCTGACTTTAAGAAATAAGTTCATAAGGAAAAAAATAAAATATTTTTAAAACATTTCATTTTCTTTTTAAAAAGCAGCATGACTTCACTGGCTTATGCTGGCCAGTGGTTAATTTCATTAAAATGCCTTATCATATTATTCACCAACATAATTATGTAGCTTGGTTTATCATATTTTTTCCTACCTGAAAACTCTCTTCTTCTAGCAGAGATGTATAAATGGTGTGAGATTCAGTTTCATTTACTCTTCCCACATGTCATTGATTTTATGATAGTATTTACTGGGAAGGTGCCGAATAGTACTTAGGACTTATTTGGAGACAATTCTCTATCAAACTGTTTTGGATTCACAATACTAAAGAGTCACAGAAGAATCTTAACAGTTGTCTATAAATTTAATAGCTGCACAGCAATTATTATGTCTACAGGAAAGAATACTATACATATATATATTTATATATATATATATATATATTTTATCACCCTTAGGTTTCTCTTTTTTAATAGGGGTACTGTGTTTTGTACAAGTCAATTATTTTTGATAGTTACAGTAATTAATGTTTAATTATATTTTATTAGTCTCATTTTTGTTCAACTACCTTGGAGCTAATCCAAGCACTTCTAAATACTGTGCTTGCGATGTTTTCTACACATGGATCCTTACTTATCTTGTGAAAATTTGTATACAGATTCACTATTTTATTTGTTTTTAGATCAATGCATATTGATAAAATATCACATAAAATCATCCTCTTTGTGCTTCAGTGGAAAAATAGGCTTTGCTATTTTTGAATCAAATTCTAAAGCTGGGAAAACATCTAAATCATGCATTAAGTTGTAGTTATTAGATTATCGAATTGGTCTTAAAGTGATTTCTAACTCTCCAATATATCAATTTTATTGATATATTATTGTGTTTCATATATAAAGGTATCACTAATGATGTCCAACATTATCTATATACCATATCCTTTGTGGTGTTTTCCAGGAGTATTATTGGATTTGTGCCATCGACACTCTGTAGACCGGATGTAGATATCTGTGGCCACAGAACAGAGCAAAGCTAATTGGCCCGTTAGGGATCAAAGCCATGACCTTGGTCATGTCACTATGGTGTCTCAACCAACTGAAGTAACTAGCAATAGACTTGCTCTGTTTGCTGATCACATCTTATGGTTCCCCGTTGATGCGTTACAGCCCTTTTTTTTTAGTGAGATGACCTTCTTACCATCTGTGCATTCACTTAACAGTTGTGTAATCCAGAGAAATGCTTCTTGAATGAAGGGTTGTTATCTGAATAAAATTTTAAAAAGAATTTGGAAGCTGATCATGTAGACTAGAGCTATGGAACTCCCAATAGTCTTTTAGTAATAATAGAAGCCTAGTTTCATACGCTACATGTTTACCATTACCCCACTTTCCTCTTTTTTTTCTAGTGGCTTTTTTAAAGCCTCACTAATCCTATTTTCCAACATTATAAATCAATATCTACTTGTTCTTGCTCCTCTCTTGGGAATACTTTGTTACTTCAAGAATCTGTAATTTCAAAACTGTGGGCATACCCCTCTACTAATAATATCCCAATCTCGTTATAATTCATCACCATGAGACCAGCCTAAAGATTGTTATTGTTGTTCAGTCGTTTGCAGCTGTATTGGACTCTTTGCAACCCCATTTGGGGTTTTCTTAGCAAAGATACTGAAGTGAGTTGCCATTTCCTTCTCCAGCTCATTTTATAGATGAGGAAAGTGAGGCAAACAGAGGTAAGTGACTTGCCCAGGGTCACACAGCTAGTAAGCATCTGAGGCCAGCTCTGAACTCAGGAAGATGAATCTCCTTGACTCCAGACCCGGCACTCTATCCACTGTGCTGCCCTTTTCCAAACCTGACAGTCTGGTCCTCTGACCATGGACATATTCATCACTGGGCCCATACTTGAAACTTTTCTAGTTAGTAGTTTCCCTACCAGAGAGGGCATTCTATTGGTCTAGATTACAAGAAATCAACATCAACTCCAAGGCACTATGAGTCATTGTTGTAGGGTAAATATATAAGTAAAGGGAGTTGAGGTTATAGCCTCAGGTAATAAAAGCAATAGTGGGTCTGGAATCAAAAGGCCTAGATTTGAATCCCAGATCTGTTCCTTCAATCCTGTTCATTTCTCTGCATCTCAGGTTCATCACTTGTAGATTACAGGGATCTCTAAGGTCCTTCTAGCTCTAAATTAGGTGAAATGGAATGGAATAAGCAAAAAGTGACTACTATGTACCAGGCAATGTGTTAAGTGGTTTACAATTTATTATTGTTTATTAATTATCATTAATTAATATTATCACAATTATTAATTTTAATTAATTATTCATATTATACTAATATAAATTATTAATGTTGTGATAATTTTAATTAATTATTAATATTATGTTAAGTTTAAATTAATTTTAATATATTGATTTTAATTTATTATTAATGTATTAGTTTTAATTAATTAAAATTTTATTATAATTAATATTTATCATTACAGTTACAGCTATGTCCATTAATAATTATTAATATTAATTATTGATTAATGTTAATTATTAATATTATTGTTGCATTTAATATTATTATTACAATTTATTCTTGAAATAACCTTGGGAAGGTAGATGCTATTATTATTCTCATTTTACAGTTGAGGAAACTGAGGCAGACAGAGATTAAGTGACTTGCCCAGGGTCACATAGTTCATAAGTATCTGAGGCTGGATTTGAACTCAGGATTTCCCAATGCTCTTTCTACTGTGCTTCTTAGTTACCTCTAAATCCTCTGGGTTCTCTCAATGCCTTCAATCTCTCTGTTAAGTTTGCTTCAATATTTCCAAGGCCTCCTTTCTTATGATGTCTTATGAAAGACATTAGTATGTTACTTTTTTTTCAGGATCAGTGACTAATTTTGAATCTAAAGGCCCACCAAAGTCAATTAGTCGTATCTTCTACTTAACCTGAATCTATAACATTTGTGAGAATAGATTAAATTAATTGGACTGTACTTGTCCTTAGGCTCAGAATCTTGGAGCTGCCAGGGACCATGGAGATGACCTATTCTAGTCCCCTTTATTTTATGGAAGAAGGACACTGAAGATTAGAGAGGAAGCTTCAACTGATAAACGTCACCCATAGTTAGTGGAAAATGCCTGTGTCTAGTAATACTATTAAGTATTAGTTATAAAACTCCTCCTTGACTCTCTGTTCAAGAAGAGGGCCTAGGTCAGATACCCTCTCCTGGCTGCAAGACATCTTTTCCCTTCTCTCCCACTTACTGACTTCTTTTAATGTCTGCTGCGTTAGATAGAGGGCAAGGAATGCCTTTTATTTTTCTTTGTATCTACATTGTCTGGCACCTAGTAGGTGCTTGATAAATGTTTGCTGACTTTTGACTATAAAGCAGCACTTGTTAATATCTTCTAGACTGTTTGCAAATTTAATTTGTGGTCATTTGTTTTCTAGGTGTAATTACACGTACACACACACACACACACACTCACATGCAGACATGCATTTAGCCATTACAATATCAAAAATAGTTATTTTGTTTACCAGAACAATAAACGTAAAAGAACAAAAGCCGAAGAGGAATTTATCTCAGGACCATTTCTATCTCAACGTCATGAGAAAGATGATGGAATAACAATAGCAGCTCCCATTTATCAAGCATTTTAAAGTTTGCAGATTTACATACATTATCTCGTTTGATTCCAGGAGAACATAGAAGTTGAGCTTCTATGACTTAGAGTCATTCCTTTTTCATTTTTGAAGCAAAGATACTAAATTACCTTTTTTCAGTCTTCAGGTAGCTCCTCTGTGAAGGCTGCTCACAGATAGAATGGTGTGAACGCCAATGGAACATTATTTCATGATTCCAAAATAGCATGCTTGACAGTTTGTCACAGTATACAGAATTTCTGTCCTCATTCCTCTTTCCTAAATCTCAGAAGACCTCTGTTAGAAAGGAAATATACTTTTTAGGAAAGGAATATACAATAAATACTAAGTAAATAAATGAATAATAAAATAAAGGAATATACAATAAATAATATGGTAAATCATCAACACCTTTGCACAAGCAATTTTATTAGATAAACTAGCCTATTTACCTAGCAAGGTTCTGCAAAAAGGAGATACAAAATAGAGAAATGTTGGTTGGTGCTTAATAAAAAGTCAGGCACCAAATGGAAGGACAGGCCTGGGTGGGCTACCTCTTGGAGGTGGACTCTGGACTGCAAAGAACTTTATGAACATAGTGGGTTCCTAGGATGCGGGGAGGGAACTACTGAAAACAAGGGACACCATAACATTTCTGGAACATTTAATTAGACAATTGTATGCTGGCTTACACTGTGTCTCTGTTGTTTGTTATGATTACTCATGTACCTTCAGTCAGTCAGCAAGCATTTATAAAACACCTGCTACGTGCCAGACACTTTGCTAAGAATTGGGAATGTGAAGACAAGTGGAATGAAAGACGTTCTCTACCCCACCACGTTAGAGAAAGTTAACCCATTTGTTATAATTCTTCTATGCAACATGACTAATGTGAAAATGTATTTAATAGGAATGTATGTGTAGAACCCATATAAGATTGCATGCCATCTTGGGGAGGGAGGGAGGGAGAGGAAGAAAATTTTAAACTTGTGGAAGTGAATGTTGCAAACTAAAAATAAATTAATTAATTTTTTAAAAAAGAAAGTTCAGAGTGCAGGCTGGAAAAGAATGAAGATATGGCTGTCCTGTTCAACCTTCTTCAATTAGCTGTCCAATCAGAGGGAGAAGCCACAGGGACAGAAGATATTTCTAGTGTATGAGTTCCAGGAATGGAGTGAACTTCCAGCCTCAAGAGGTTTCCAAGGCATGGTGGAGGAAGTCTGGAACACAGACGGGGAAGGAATGCCTGCTAACCTCCAGCTAGACAGTAAATTCCTTGAGGGAGAGGACCTTGGCTTATATTTCTCTTACCAAAGGACCTACTATCCTGTAGGTTCTCCAAAAACAAACAAAAAAGAAATTTAAAAAAATGTGTAAGTTGATTGATTAGTGTAGACTCTGATTCTCTGTAAAGTTAAACATCTGTCGTGTCAAGATTTCTGGTATGGTAGCCTGTAGAGTCATCTAGGTGGCTCAGAGGATATTATATGGGTTTGGAGTCAAGAAGACCTCATTTCAAATACTGCCTCAAATACTAACTGTGTGATGTTGGACAAATTACTTGTCTCTTTGCCTTCATTTCTTCAATTGTAAAATAGGGATGATAATAGTGCAGGGTTGTTGTGAGAATCAAATGTCAAGTTCTTAGCACACTGCATGGTACATATTAGGCACTATATAAATGTTAGCTATTGTTGCTTTGTAGTGTTATTGAATTAAAAGTGTACCTTGTCAGGATGTTGGCATTGTATTATGTATGCATAAAATTGAAATAATGATACCTTCCCAGTATTCTCAGTGGTAGGTGGTATTAATATTGTTACAAATGGAACATAGTGATTTTGGAATATCGTGAAACCTTTTCCCATATGACCACACGTAACTAAATTTACATCTCATTTTCAGAAGAGGAGAATTAGACTCAGCATGTATGTTCTTTCTCTTTCTCTCACTATTTCTTCCACGTATACAGTGTTCTCGTTTCTATTTGTTTGTTTCGTATTTGACAGGGAATAACAAATTAACAACACAACTGCAATCCGGTATCCTGACCTCAAAGAGTAGAAACACCTGACTAAGAAAGGAATGGGAAAATAATGTGTTTAATTGTGCTGTTATACTTCCTGCATGATTAATCATCTAATTGTTTGACCAATTTGAGTTGACGCAGTTGCACATATAATTACAATTTAGCTAAAGTCACTTCATTAGTAATGCTTTGTTGTCCATTTCATACAAATCAAATTACTTTGAGAGATTTGATCTTTAAATTTCTTTGCACTATCTAGAAAACTAATGACAGGGGAAGAGTTTTTTGAAGTACTGAGGAACTCAAAGTCTCATTACATTGTACGGCATAGTAATTTGAGAGAAATGAGTGACGCATTCTAGGCCTTTTATTGATTTTTTAAAAGAAACTATCAGGTTGAAATGATGTAGAAATGAAAGTTAGGTACTTCATATTTCTTATTTTCACTCATCTACCAGAAAAAAGTTAAATTTCAGCCTCAATATTGTCTTTCCCCTACTTCTAGATCAATTAATTCAATTGACAAATATTAAGCATCTGCTATACCCATGACACTGGGTAAAATGCTGATCATATAAAGATTAAATGAGACTTAAAGTCTGTTAGGGAAAATAAGGAATATACAGAGAAAAGACTATAATAGGAGACAAAAGTATTGCTTAAGGTAGTGCAAAGGATAGGGCAGCCAAGTGGCGTCCTGGATGGAGTACTAGGTCTGGAGTCAGGAAGACCTAAGTTCAAATCAGGCCTCAGACACTATGTGACCCTGGGCAAGTCACTTAACCCTCTTTGCCTCAGTTTCCTTATCTGTAAAATGAGCTGGAGAAGGAAACAGCAAACCACTCTAGTATCTTTGCCAAGAAAACCCCAAATGGGGTCACGAAGAGTCAGGCATGACTAAAAAATGACTCAAGGACAGTGCAAAGGATAGATCCATAGGCTGTAGCCAATACGTAAAATCTCATAAAGGACAGGTATGACCAGAGACAAAAATGGGCCATTGTTCATACAGCAAGAAAGGGAACAATAGATGAATGATTCAAGAGTTGCACTGGTTTCAATGATACATTAAAAGAAGGCTTCCAATGTATTGGGTAGATATTCTATGGATCATTTATGGATGGATATGGCAGAGTTACACAGGCAGAGAAGGTATAAATGAGTGGCATTCCATACTGGTAGAGGGATGACTACATAAATGAGATCATAGATCCATAAAGCATTAAATTGTGGCCAACTAGAGGGTGTGTGTGTGTGTGTGTGTGTGTGTGTATTTTTATTCTTGCCTTAAAATAGAGATGACTGGAAATCTTCCAAAGGATTTCCAAAGAAGTGTCAGAATAGTTCTGTTGGGTGATTTAAAAATTTTGATGTATGCGAATGTTTCTGGTTATTAAACATTCCAGTTTGTAATAAAATAAAAAAATAAGCAATTGATTTTTGTTAATTTACTGAAACTGGAGCTAGAAATAACATAATAGAAAATTCTGGCAGTCCCCTAATTGTGAACACTAACTGTTATACAAGGTAGAGGAGGATAGGCTTAGGAAATCTAAGGTCAAATCTTGCTTCAGGCACTTAATAACTCTGTGATAATTCAGCTGACCTCATAGCCTCAGTTTCTGAATTTGTAAAATGGAGGTGATAATATAGGCAACACCAACTCCAAACTTTATAGTGCCAAGTAAACGCATTACTTTATTAGTAATGAAATTCTTTAATACTTTCATATGTCAAGAGTGTCGTTGGACTTAGACTCTAAGTTTTAGTGTTATATGATACTCTAGTGATCATCTATTAACCTTATCATTCTGTAGATGAGAAAAATGAGATCAAGAAAGTTTGAGCAGCTTTTCCAAAGTTACATAGTTTACTATGTATTTAATTGGTAGCCACAGACATTGTAGTACCATCTTTTGTATGTAACCCCAGCTGCTAGTGCCTTTTTGCCAACATTATCTTGTATCCATTTGTTTATATCTACAGACACACAAATGCACGTGTATTACCTCTCTGACTAGACCTGTAAGGTCCTCAGCAGCAGGGACCATTTCAGTTTTGGTTTTGTATCTCCTTCACCTAAAAGTTGTCTCTGGAACATAGTAAATACTTGTTACATGGTTGATTGATTGAAGGAAAGGAGTGCTAAAGACAGAGATGAGGAAGAAGTACGTTCCAGGCATGGGAGATAATCCATGAAAAGGTACGGAAATGGGAGATAGAATATCACATGTGACTTGGGACAGCAAATGCACCATAGAATATCACATGTGACTTGGGACAGCAAATGCACCATAGAATATCACATGTGACTTGGGACAGCAAATGCACCAGTCTGTGGGGCCATAGAATGCATAAAACTGGGAGAAGGGTTATTCTTGGTGAGTCTGGAAAGGTAACTTGGAGACAGATTGTGAAAGATTTTAAATGCCAAAATGAAGAGTTTTGTGTTTAATCCTCAAGACAATATAGAGCTCCTGCAGCAGGGAAATAACATGGCTAGACCCACACATCTTCTTCATCTGCTCTTCACAAAGTCTCTTTTGCTGTCCTCACCAGAAGGGTTGTTTTGTTTTGTTTCTCTTAATTTCCTTATTCAGTAATCAGTTTCAGATTTGAGCTCTGCTCCTGACTGTGAGCAATATGGGGGTCCAATGGGGCTAGGACATTATATCACTTAGTTCTTCTTATATGTTCACTGAGCTGGGGGATTTTCATCAACCCTTTTTTCTTCTGTCTTATACTTTGTTCAGAAAGAGAGACGTTGACCAGAAAAAAAGAGCTAAGGAATTCCTACTCCTGTTTTCTGACTTAATACATTCTTTGAAAGAATACCTAAGCCAGTGAGTCATCCCGATCTATATCTTGTCACTGGACCCAGAGAGAGGCTAGTGACTTTGCACAGCCCTCCCTCACTTAAATCCAATTCACTTGCAAGTCATGGCACCACCTTCCTGATGTCATGGTCCTCTTCGAGAACAAAGAACAAACAACAACCTAAGGCAGTAATCTTGGCTCCTTTTTGCATCTTACACAGGCAGAAAGGAGATTGATGAAAGATCTGACTTCAAATAAAGGACTGACTATGCAGGAATGAATGAACATTTCAAAAAAAATGTTAAGCGTGTTCCATTCACTGTGCTAAGTGCTGAGGATGCAAATAGAAAGAAAGATTTTCTTGCCTTTAAGAACTTCATACTCCAGTTGGAGGAGAAAACAGATATAGGAAAGTGTAGCTTCAGGGCAAATGGAAAGGCTCAAAGCCCCTACTGCTATAGATCCAATTACCCTTCTCCATGAGGTCGAGATTACGTGATTTCAAATAAAATTAGAATTGTGGAAGACTGACATGCCATGATTCTTCTGGCATATTTTCAGATTATGCAGTTTGAGAAACTTGAATGATGTTAAGAGTTTTTGTAAATTGAATACCACTGGTTTTTATTCTCAGCTGTCTTCCTAATAAGGACTAAATAATTTACTGTGAGGTAACTATGTTGTTTCCAAAACCCTTTTCTAGCTACTTGAGGGACCAAACTTTTTCTTTATCGCAAGAAATATAACCACTATGCTTTATTCTCCAAAATTATATCTTTAAGTATGAGTTTGTCAATCTTACATAGAAGGGAATCCTTCAGGCTATTTGAGAGCAGAAGGTCCACCTGAGGTTAACAAAATAGCCTTCAAGTAGCTAATAAAGGCAACTAATCTCTCTTGTTTTGGACAAGACCCATGTATTGGTCTACTCCTTTTTCCAATGCATTATTCCCCTAGAAAACAAGAATAAGGTAAAAAAGAGGTAAGACATAAAATTCTTATGTAGTAAAACGTGTCAGCACCAATAGAAGTCTAATATTTAGGCAAAAAGAATGGTATCCTAGACTAATTTATAAAGTAGAACTTCATGTAGGTTCAAAAGCTCATCATCTCCAGATAAATATTCTTTACCTCAGATTGGAGGTAACCCTAGATTAGACAGATATTCTTTACCTCAGTTTAGAGTTCAACCTTAGAATACAGGGCTCTGAATTTAATGCCTGGCATGGGATGTGGAATCAGTTCAAGTCATTCTGCAACCCAACCTTTCAGAAACAGTAAATAAAAAGAACAAAACCCAGCCCGTAGACCTTCATTAATTCAAATTAATGTGGCAAGGAAGATTGGTCTGAATAAGTGAAAAGTTTAAATTATCAAATATTGTTAAAGAAATTCAGTGTTGCTGCTTTTAAGCACATAGAACAACTTGAATTAAATTAGTAGAATATTACCATGTTAGAAGTCCTTCAGTAATCTGCTTTAATGAATAGATAAAATAATATCTAATTCAAGGACCCTCCAGAACCAGATGGGGTCATAGAGTCAGAACTGTAGAAAACTCAGAGGTTTTTTGATCTGATTCTCTCATTTTCCACATGAGGAAAATGAGTGCAAGAAAGGTTAAATAATAGGTCATATAGATGGCATGAAACAGAGCTGGGATTTGAATCCAGGTCTTCTGACTCCAAAATGCAGTTATTTTTACACTGCATCAGGATGTCTTCCTAATTAGCTTAGAATTCTATACATATAAGGATTTTGCTAAGGTGCTTGGAAATACTTTGCTCTCTTATGTGGGTCAGATGTGCCTACTCTCCTATCTTGTTTCTGCCATTATTTTCCTTTTTTTAAAATCTGTACCTGTTAAGGCTATTTGTCTATGGTGTTCTTAGTGAGGCAACTCCTTCCGTTGATGTGGATTTACAACTGTTTTGCAATTTACACTCTCCGAATTGTCTGGGTATTCTGAGAGGTTAAGTGATTTGCCTAGAGCCACTTGGCCAGTATGTACCAGAGGTAGATTTCAGGGCCATGTCTTTCTAACTGAGATGCCAACTCTATTCATTACCTCCCTCTATATGGCCTCTTAGTAGTTAGTCTACTCTAAAAACCCATTTTAGAGAATAATCTCAAGACAAATATTGCCCTAGCTCTTATCCAAAACTTCACTAAATGCTAGATTTGAATTCAGATGTCCAGGCTTCAACTCTACTCCTTATCATCTGTATGACACCATTTAACTTTTCTGGATCTCAATCCCTTTGTTCATAAAAAGGAAAGGCTAAACTAAGATGACTTTTAAGTTCCCTTCTGGCTCTAAATCTATGAATGTCTTAGGTGCTAGTGTTTTCTCTGTCCTCAGCGAATCAACAAGTCATTTGTGATGCCAAGTCTGAGGCCGGATTTGAACTCAGATCCTCTTGCCTTCAGATTCTACACTCTACTATACTGCTTGGCTCCTCTTGGATTTTTTCCAAGAAAGACAACTTTAATCTACTCTATTCTTTATATTTATCTGAAAGCACTAGCTTGATTGTATGCAAAACCAAGACCATGCCTCAGTATCTTAGCCACTCCCAAATCAAGATGTAAACCTAGTAGAAAGATATGATCTATGTTCTAATACACATTCAGACTTTTCAAACAGCCATTTACCCAAAGCAAGTAACAATCTAACATGGGCAAATAAGACTGCTAACAGTTCACTTTCTTCCTGGCTTGACTCCACGAGGGAAGGAAGGTATGCTAACAAAAAGTGTGTGTGGACTGATAAATTTTTGATACTTATTAACAAGGCTGTCATTACATTCTTTGCACATTAGTGAGTGATGAACAGAGTGGAAATTAGGCTCAGAAGCCTCCCTCAGTCATTTGTTATTCTCTGGGGTTAAGATTAACTGCTCTTTCCATCTCATTAAAGACTCTTCTGAAGACTGCTTCAGTTGGTTTATACTTTATTAAGTATAAATTCATGTATGAATCCATTGTTCTTCCGGAGAGGTTTGCGTAAGGTCCTAAAGGCAGGGAAGTAGACAAGTTGACCTTTTAAGATCTCCGCTAGCCCTGTACTTCTGTGGCTTAGTATGTGGGAGCTCTATGTTTATCATTCACCTTCAGGTACACATGGGTAATTGCTGAGACCTCATTAACAACATTGCTACCTTGTGCCAAGAATGCCTTGTATTGACTTCATTTCATTTGATGTTAGTGTTACTCCAAACATCTTGGTTGAAGGATATATGGAGATACCTGATGGGAATGTAAAATATATGAGTTTGTGTGGAGGTATGAATAGTCATTTTCATAATTTGACTCATTCACCATGAGCTCAAGGAGTGGAGCTGATAAAGGAGAAATGCCACTTTAGGCAGTATTTCCTCTTTTTTTTTCCAGAGTCAGTAGGGACGAGCTTGGGAAAGATGAATAAAAGAACAGACTGTTCCCAAAGTCTGTTCCTCATCTACTATCTTTATGAAAATGAGAGACTGTTAAGAGTGAAGCAGAGAAAAAAAGGAATAACTTGGTTTACTAGTAAGCATCATGCCAAAGATGAGCAGTCATGCTGGGCCAGGTGCTAAGGATACAAAAATGAAAATCCACACAGTCGTCTTCTATAGAGACCCTACAATTTAACAGATGTAACGGTCTCATCCACTCTAATAGGGTTTCTTAGTTAGTATAATAAGCATCAAGGAAAAGCTAGAGTAATCTCTTTTATCCCAACAATAGAGGCAAATAATAATCTTTTTTAGAAGAAAACTCAAAATTTGAAGGCATTTTCAAATAAAAATTGATATTGTCACCACTCAGAGATATAACACCCATGATTTAGATAGACATATATTTCACATTTCACATTTTTAACTTAACTGATTACATTTTCTAAAAATTATTCCAGTAAATACCTAGGCAAGTCTTTGCCTCTGCTTAAGTTAGAGTAAAATAAGTAGTCTTTTTAAATGTTGTTTTATTTTTATTTATGTTTTTGTCATTATATCATGTTTGTTTCCAAAGACATCACTTCTACTTACCGCACACAGTAAACCATACCTTGTAACAAAAATTGAAAAAAGGAAGAGGGAAAAAAAAGCAGCTCAGCAAAATTAACCCTTGATTTGTGTCCAGCTGTATGTACAATATTCCACACCCATAATCTCCTACTTCTGTAGGGAAAGGAAGGAGAGGCATTTTCTCAACTCTTTGCTGTGGCTGAACTTGGTCATTTTAATTCCACAGTGTGGTATCATTTCGTTGTTGTTTTTCTTTCCATTTATGTTGTTTTAATTTTGGCTCATATTTTCCTTCACATATATTAGGAAATTACTGAGTCCAGATGTACAAAAGTACCAGTAATAGAACAGATAATACATATAAAGAACTTTAATTTTGTCCTGAAAAACAACAATAACCAGCATTCACAAAGTGGCACATATGACTCTCTCTCTCTCTCTCTCTCACTCACTCACATATGTGTATGTATGGCTTTATTTGTATCCCCAGTGCTTAGCAAAGTTCCTAGCACATAATAAATGTTTAATATAGGATTATTATATATAATATAATATAATATAATATATTATAATGCTTAATATAGACTGACTAATCAACACCACAACAGGCTCACTCAGATTTTAGAAGATAAAGAGAAAAAAGACAATATAAACTATATTAAGGGATAATATAATGCACAAAAAGCACAAGAGCCATATAATCAGAGTCTTTATTCAACCTAAAAGACTGCCCAAACAAAACTGGAAATGGAGACCATGATGGAAATTGGTATGCTACCTTCAGATCAAAATACAGTGCCAATTTGAAACATAAAATGGCAAAATCAACTGAAGACTATACTCAACTGTATCCAGATTCCATGATTAAATATGGACTATAAAATATGAGCAAAAGACAGCAGATGAGAAATTTATTATTCCTGGTTCAATTCTTCTTAATGAAGAGCATTAAATTAGAATTAAGTAATAATTACACAATTATTGAATTTAATAAATCTGTTTAAGGATGTTAAAATGAGGAAAAATTTACACATTGATATGCTAGGATTTATTTTTCTGGAAGTTTAGGGGAAAATCTAAGTTAGAAAATTAGAGTTTTTTTTCTTCTTTCGGGACATTTTAGGAAATAAATTGCTACCAAGATATATAACTCATGACTAATTCACCTGGTTGGCCGGTGTCTCTAAGATAGTGACCATTGTTCCCTGAGAACATAGATATATGAAATAAAGGTAAAGCTGGAAAACTGCTTGACCCCGTATTGCTGACCACAATTTCATCTCCAATCCTCCTAAAATCTATTTATTTTTATATAATTTGGGTGTTACATAAACCTAAAAGGGAGACTTGGAACTTATTGAATAATAATAGCTAGCACATACGTGGTACTTTAAGGTTAGTCAAGCATTTTACATTTTACATATGTTATCTCATTTGGTACTCATAACAGCACTGTGAGGTAGGTACTATCGTCGTAAGGCCCATCTACATCCAAGTAGAAGTCACATGTGGCTCAACTTGGAGATCTTTAACTCTTGAAGTGTACCTAGGGCTCTGTCTTCGGACCTGTGCCATTTAATGCAGATAGAGGGCTCAGTGAAAAGAGTGCTAGACCTGTAGTCAGTGAGACTTGAGTTTAAATTTGGCCCCAGAAACTTACCAGCCTAGTTGTGTGGCCCTGGGCAAGTCACTTAACCTCTGTCTGTCACCATTTCTTGATCTACTAAAAATGATTATAAAGGGTTTTTGTGAGGATCAAATGTTATATTTGTAAAGCACTTTGCAAAACATAAAGCTCTATATACTAACAATTACTCGGGTGAAAGCAAAGATAACATGTTCATGAAATCTACAGAAGACACAAAAAATGAAGGGAATAATGAAAACATCCTAGAGTCAGGATGCACAAAGTTCTCCACAGGCTAGAAGGATACTAGAGAACTAAAAGGTTATCAGAGGTCTCCACTGGCTAGAATAAGTCTGATCTTATTAGACTTAAAAGAGAACCAAGTATAAAGTCATACCCTAGGTTTAAAAAAAATCAACTTCATAAATACGAAGTCCAGGATTGGGGTTTTTTAAGTGGATTTCAAGCTCATACTAGGTCAACATTGTCACATGGTGGCCAAAAAGTTGAATTCAGTGTTGAACAGCTGCATTAAAGAAATGGTGTTCAGAACACAGAAGGTGATAGGTCCACTGTGCTTGGCTCTGATCAGACTACATCTGGAATATTGTTTTCAGTTCCAGGTAACATTTTAGAAAGCACATTGACAAGTTGGAAAGAATCAAAAGGAGAGCAACCAGGATGGTGAGGATGAGCTATAGGAATTGAGGGTATTCAGGATTGTAAATGGCCTCTAATGGTTACCTTCATTTATGTTAAGGGTTGGCATGTGAAAAAGGTATTCAGCATTCTTTTTGACCTCATGTCCAGAAATAGAAGCAACAGGTAGAAATTGCAGAGGCAGAAAGATCTAACAATTAGAGCTGTTGCAAAATGAAATAGGTTGCCCTGGAAGTTAGTGGCACCCACCCACATGTGTTGGAAATATTATAAAGAGAGTTTCTGTTCAGGTATAGGTTGGCCTAGATAACCACTAGAATAGATTCTGTCATTATTTAGCTAACCAATAGACCTTGAAAACTTATGTTGCTATTCTCATAGTTAGCTTATACGTTTTGGGGTAAACATTATTGAGAAAGCTCAAATCTGAGTGTTTACAAAGGAGGATACTCCTAGCCACTTCGCACCCAATTATGGTATCTATTTAGCTATTCTCTCTTGAGTCTTCCAAAATTCCCTTCAAATACCTTTAAGAGTGCCTCCCTCACCTACCCAGGGGAGGTCTATTCTTATATACAGTAAAAAGTGGATAGGATCATATGAAGTAGTTAACCTATGACCCATAAAATGGTACAGCTTCCTAGACTATAAGCTCCATGATAGCAGGGACTAAACATTTTATCTAAACTTAATAATTCCCCCAGTGCCTCTGCAATCAACAAGCATTTGTTAATTAAGCACTTGCTATATACTAGTCACTGTGGTAAACAGTGAAAAAGACAAAGAAAGTTAAAAAAAAAACAAAAAACCATAGTCCCTGCCCTCAAGAAACTCACATTCTAATAGAGACAATAGTAAACAACTATGTAAATAGAAAATATGTACACTGTAAATGGGAAGTAATCTCTGAGGGAAGGCACCAGCATGGGAGGGTGGGGGAAGATCAGGTTGGTCCTTTTGATGAAGATGGGACTTGAGTTAAATCTTAAAGGAAACTAGGAGGCAAAGGTGAGGAGGAAGACCATTCTAGAGAGGTGTGTTGGAGGGGACACACAGCTAGGAAAAACACACGGAGTCAGGGATTGAATATAGTGTTCTTGTAATACTAAGAAGCCCAGTGTTGCTGGATGGTTGAGTGTGTGACAGTGAGTGATTTGCATATTAATAAATATTTGCATGTGTATGTATGAAAGACTGAATGAATCACAGCATAAGAATTAAAGACTTCCTTGACAGTCTTTTGATGAACAAGCCATTTTTTCCTTTCTTACTGTCCCCTGTAAGAAAAGGGGTTGCTGAATTTTCTAACTATGAGATTTAAACTCTAACCAAATCTCTTTACCCTATTTTAGAAATCCTTCTATACTGCAGTATTGTTTTCCGTGGGCCTCAAAGACACTCACTAGGGATGAGACTAAGAGAATTCTTGTCAGGCATCTGGTTTCTATTAAAGTAATAACACTGGGATTTCCATTCGTCCCTTCTCTTCCCTGTTATTCATTGCCAAAGACTCCCTTTTCAGGCCCATTCCCATTACTTACTACCACAGAGACACTACCTCTGGGTCCCAGGCTTGGTTTTCTTGGCTTGCTATCAACTTCAGCAGTTATAGTGGCCAGCAGAGGCTTGTCCTAAAAAACAACAACAAAATCACAGAACAGACTTTAAATTCTATGTTTATTAGTCTTATAGAATTTTAGTGTTGAGGATACTAATTTACCATCACCACTATTTGAAAAATGTTAACAAACATTTTCATAGTACCTTTATGGTTTGTTGGCGTAGAAAGGAAAAAACCTAGATATTAAAGCATGAGAGGCAAGATAGAGGCAGATAAAAGCAAATCAAGACTATTCTCTTGACTCTACCCCTTGATTTGTGACCTTGCACAAATTATTTTCCTTTTCTGTGCCCTCTTTGTAAGATCAGGAAAGAGCTACTCACCTCAGAGGCATGTTGCCATGATTAATTTATGCAGAGCACTGTTACGGTCACAGATGAAAGACTGTAAAGAAATATTAAGTGTAATGTCACATAAATACATAGAAGAACCAGAGGATGTGTTTGCTAATTTAAGATTATAACATGAATCATTTACTATTTCAGATATATATTATACATTCTGGGGTAAACATTACTGAGAAAGCTCAGATCTGAGTGTTTATGAAGGAGGATTCTCCTAGCCCCTTTGCACCCAATTAGCTTTTAGTTCCACACTCTTCAGCCCATCTAAGTATAATCTTAATACCATAAGCCCCACCAGGACAGTATGGTTATCATTAAGAGAGAATTAAATATAAAGCCTTTATGTACCCTTACAACCTTAGAATAGAATTATCCCAGTAGAAAGCTGATAATATTGTCACTGGCCAAGTAATCCTTATTAGTGCCATAAACAGATAATGAGAGAAATGAAAGGGTTTTTTTTTTTAGTTTAAAATGCTTCATTAACTAAACAAAAACAGCCATAATATCAAATGTTTCAGGGAGCTTAGTTTTAACAAAAATAACCATACTTATTCCTGTGTAAAGCTAAAAAATTGAATAAGAACATTTGGTTGTACTTTAATGTGTTACAGTATTTCCAAAGTTCTGCACAGAAATTAGGCTTTCATCTAAGGTAGATTTTTCTTTCTTATTGCAATTGTTAAAACTTCCCTTTAGATATAATATCATCTTAAACTGAAACTAAGGTCTGCAAAAAGTGACTTGTAGGCTATTATGCAAAACTATGGTAATTTATGTAGTGATTTTCTTTGGCTTAAGAGGGTGGGCCTATTAAAAGCTTTTTTTTTCTTTTTTTTGCTACATCAGAGAACTTTTTATACTGCTTTCATTGTGCCTGTATACCCCAGATTAAAATGTGGTGCGGTGCAAAGAATGATGATCTTTAAGTCAGGAGAAAACTGAGCTCAAATCATAGCTCTGATGATTACTAAGTGTATGATATTGGGTAAGTCTCTTCCCTTCTTTGGGACTCAGTTTCTTCATCCGTAAAATGGAGGTAATGCCTTACCTCACACCGTTGTTTTGATAAAAACCTTTGGTAAACTTTAAAATGCTAGTGTGGCACAGCAGATGGAGTATTGGAGTGGTAGTCAGGGGATCCTGCCTTCTAATTCTGCCTCAGACACTTACTGGCTATGTGACCATAGACAAATCACTTAACCCTTCTCAGCCTCAGTTTCCTCACCTGAAAAATGGGGATAATAGCATCTCCCTCATAGGCTTGTTGTAAAGATTAAATGAAATAACAGATTAGAATTTACTTAAACTTGTTTTTATTCAATGTTTTCATTCATTTTTCCCCATGGTAACATAATAGCTCCGGACAAATTAAGCACGTCTACCTGAAGTCTTGTCTAATTTAAAAAAGTAAAACACAGGTCAGGATCTGTCAGGGAAGCAGCTAAGCAATCCCCCAAATGGAATAAGTGACTACTTTACATTCCCTTTCTTTCTTAAGCATCTAGGGGGAAAAAAATCAATCTTCTTTGCTTTCTCAGTTTTTCCAGAAGATAAAACAACAGAGTCAATACAGAAGTAACACTTGTACATACAACTTTAAATAATAAAACAGAAGTCCGGATAAGTTGCATATCTTCTTTGTTACTTTTAAAAAATAAAATGAATTTTATTTGTATCTTTCTTTTATCTAGTACATTCCCCACTGTACCCTTCCTCTTCCTCTATCTCGAAAATCCCTCCCTTATAATGAAAAAAAAAGCCATAAACCATGTCCAACTAAACTAACCACCATATTGAAAAAGTCTGATGTTACGTACAGTGTTCTACACCCACAATCTCCCACCTCTGCCAAGAATTGAGGAGAAATGTTTTCCAAAATCTCTTTTTGGGGGTCAGACTCAGTCATTATAATTTTGCAGCATTCAGTTTTGATTTTGTGGCTGCTGTTGCTTTCCTTTCTGGCTACATTGCTGTAGTCTTTCTGTTGATTGTTTTCCTAGTTCGGGTTACTTTACTTTGATTTAATTCATATAATCTTTCCACAATCTTCTGCATTCATTGTTTCTTACAGCACAGTAATATTCCGTTATATTCATGTAACACAATTTCCCTAACCCATCAGTAGCATTTGCTCTTCTTCTGGTTCTTTGCCACAACAAAAAGTGCTGCTAGAAATATTTTGGCATATATTGGACTTTTCTTTTTGTCACTGACCTCCTAGGTATAGATGCCCAGATCACTTAGCACTTGTGACTTTTGGAAGGTTTGGAGGATAGTGGGCTGGGTATTATTCACAGAATCACTTCAGCCTTTAGAATTTTACGGACAATCTAGGCATTAGGAAGAATGTTTCTCCCCACTCCACCTCACACGGCTGGACAACATCAAGGCCTACTACTTATTGGTGGTGAGGGGAAGACATAGTGTACCAACAAAGTGTCAACAGTATGAGGGGATCCCAGTATGGGCTCCTAGATGCAAGCCTACAGATCATCTTGTCCCTGCTAGCAGCATGGATGCTGTTGGAGGTGGGAGTAAGATGCTGAGTGAATGCTTTAAAGGTTAGCATTTTCCAGTCCTTATATTCATAAGAAGTTTACTTTAAGATTTTTTTCTTCTTGTGGATTCAGCTATAATCGGAGTGGGGCAAGCAGTGGCTTTGAAATCAGAGGACCAGGATTCAAATTCTACCTCAGATTTTTATTGCTTCTGTGACTTGGGGAATTCGTTTCCTTAACTATAAAGTGAGAAGGTTGGAGAAAGTGACCTCTGAGATTGATTCTAGCTCAAGACTTATGATACTATGATCTTATGCTCTACACATTGTACATAATTCCTCCTTTGTGGCATTTTCCTGATTTCCCTGGTAGGGTAGCTGATGTTTTGTTGAGCTAGAGAACTAGGAGAGTATAAACAGACAAGAGATGTGAAGGCATAGGGAACTGATATTCAGGAAGAGGAAGAAGAAGCATGTAAAAATAAAAGAGAGACTTTGAAATTCATGCCACTGTGGTAAATTGTCTAGTCTGCCATCTTGTTAATTCCATGACCCCCAAAACTCTGTTACCTTTCTTATTTAAACCCCTTTTTGTCTAACATAATAACACATGTCAATTGAACCTGGGGTCTCATCAATATGGTATTCCCTCCACATTTATATGGCACTAAAAAGTTTGCAAAACAATTTTCTGCTAACCTTCACGGATTTTCGTCCCCATATTACAGAAAAAGGAAGCTGAGGATTTGAATGAAAGGCTGGCGTTTAGCACTCATTCCACTAAAATGCTTCTACTATTACAGTGCATTGCTTGGGACTTAGATTTTAGTTTCTGAAATTGTTTCTACCAAAAATCCCTTCATGTTGTCCTAAATTTCATAGCCTTTCTTTTATTTTTATATGTTTCTTCTTCCCTGTTTTGGATGTCAGTTATGCCAGGCTCTTTAAGTACCCTGTCCCCCTCTTGATTATACGTGCTCTTCCAGGTCCTCAAACACAAAAATCATCTCCCTTATGGAAAAGATTGTAAGTATTTATTGAACTCCTATCCCATACTTAGTCTGGTATAACTTTCCTGTTCCATATTACTTCCAGCCACTTTTTTACTCACATTTTGAGATGTTATGGACCTATTCAAAAGCTCTCCACTAAATACTGATTTAGGTTTTCCTAAGTGGCATGATTGGAGAATATATCCCTGATAAAGATTGGATTCCAGTTCTTTCCTTGAGTAAAGGAAGACAATTTGTGTATTATACTTGTATTTAGCTTTCTATTCCAGAGATTGGTTGTCTATTTAACTAAGGGATTTGGCTTTGATGAGGGCTATTAGTACTTGAAAGTATGTTTACATTTCCATAAGTGTGTTTACACTTCACAAGTCTCTTTCTTCCCCCCTCCCCTTTTTAAAAAAAAAAAAAACCTTGAAGCCAGGTTTCCCAAACAAGCTGGATTTGCTAATTGTTCCTTCCTTTCTAGGGACTTGAAAGTTTTATATAGGACTGAGCTCCTTTGAAATGATTGATTGACCCATTTTCCTAGTCCTCTCGGCTAAAAGTTTGCATTCAGGCCAAAACTGTTTGCTTAAGCATAGTCCTTGAAGTGGCATTTCCTTTTGTCTGTACTGGAATGTATGAGGACTTGGCAGTAAGAGGCAACGTCTTTATTCTGTAATCCTTCTGGCAGTTTCTGAGGAAGCCTCTCTGGAACACAGCTGGCTTCCCTGTCCCTTTAGTTGCCGGGTGGTCAGATTAGGATAACACCCATAATCAAAGCCGTGCAGGCATTGCAGCTCAGCACATGAAACTGTCAGTAAATGATCCTCTAGATTTCCTTAGGACTCCTACCCAGAGGGCATCGCGGCACCAACTGCTGCAGATGAGGGATTAGCAGATCCTCAGCTGACTGAGTTCCCTCTCTAATCTTTCCACACCAGCAAAGATAGATTCCCCAATTAATACCTAGCTAACAGCTAAATCTATCTCTCCCAGGGATGGAGTCTCAGAGGGCAAAAAGAAATTTCTTCTCGGTGCTCCCACTAGCTCCATGAAAAACCAGAGAGTAGTTTTACAATGGTGCACCAATTATTTTCCCTTTGCATCCCTATCAGGTCATTGCTGCTGCAAACATTTGCATGAAGAATCAATAACATAAGCCCAGAAGCTAGCCAAGAAGCAGCAGAAAACACTTTTCTATATCTTTGGTGTACACACACACACACACACACACACACATAAATAATAATAAAATCTAGAGTCTTACTTTACAACAGCCTTTTCTCCTTTTGGATTTTCCTGGATAGTGTAATTATTAGGACCCAGTGGCTGAGACTTATTTATTAGAATGATGACTGGCTTGTTCAAATACCTGAGTTAGCCAAACTCTCTAATCTTAAATGCTCCATATGCTAACATGATGAAAATATGACATCTGTGGTTGGTTTCTTGGGATTTGTGGTTCAAGACCCACCCTTCCTCTAAAGCCTCAAAGAATGAATGAATGAAAAACATTTATTAACAATTTACTATGGGGGGCATCTAGATGGTGCAGTGAGTAGAGCACCAGCCCTGGAGTCAGGAAGACCTGAGTTCAAATCCGGCCTCAGACATTTGACACATTTGCTAGCTGTGTGACCTTGGGCAAGTCACTTAACCCCAATTGTTCTGCCTTCCCCCCTGAAAAAAAAGGAAAAACAAAGAATTTACCATGTGCTAACAACTGTGCTAAGTCCTGGGCATATAAATAGAAAAAATGAGATATCTCCTTCCCTCAAGGAATTTATGTTCTAATAAGGAAAGACAATGCATAAAAGAAAGTTCAACTGCAAGCAGGATAGGAAGTCCTGAAGTCTTAAGGGAGCAGTGATGAGGCATCTGGCAAAGACCAGGGGTTGTTAGGTGGTTTCAGTTGGTCAGATAACAGTGCCAGGGATCTAGAGGGCATAGAGGCAAGGCAGATGTTAAGGCCTGGCCATCTACCATCTTAGTACAAGGAATGGAGTTGATGACTCCCACCTAATCTCAGTCAAGCAGTCCTTATGTATTTTAGGAGGTGTGAGCCTGGAGAAGACAGGGAGGAAGAGAGGAAAGGGCACCCTTGTGATAGTGAGTCCTTTCTTCTCCCAGAAGTGCTGAATGGATTCTGGGTGGCCCAGTGGGAAAAGACCAAGAGAGGGAAAGGAGAATTCTTAATTGATTTATTATTTTAAGGATCAATTTTTATAGCCAAAGGATCTTGGTTCAAATCTTGACCCTGATACCTAGTACCTGTGTGATCTTTGGAAGGTCACTTTAATAATAGTAACTGGTGGTATGTACTGAATCAGCAGAAGCCACCTAGGTGTTGCTGTCAGGGCCTTTTGGTCCTAATATATGTCAATCTCGCACAAGTTCCAGATATCCACAGTTAAGACCAACAAAACACCAAAAGGCGCTGATCATTTTGAGATGATATGGACATGTTAACTTATAAATTTTACTGACAACTTTGAGATGATTTGGATCTGTTAATCAACTAACTCCAAGGTAGATATAGATAAGAGTTAGTCTGTTCCCTCAAAAACTCTATAAAAATGAAACTCAAACTTGCCCCCTAACACTCTCTACTTCCATTGGGTCCATGCTGCCTAGTACTGTCAACACTAATCTATAGTTACATGAGTGATACTCTCTACCTCTCCCCATCCTCATCTTCTTCCTCATACGACCTGCCTTCCTTCACCACTCCATCCCATCCCCAAAGCATCTGCACTCCTTTTGCCACTTGTCTCCATATTTTCTGTACGTTTTTGTCCCCACACTCTCTGTACCTAATTAAAGTGTGGTTGCCATCCCGTTTCCCACTACCAATAGTGTTTCTTTCCTGGTGAGCACCCAAAGAACTGGGCATATTGGCCCTGACTTCATAAATTATCAGTCACTTTTACAAATGAAAAAACTGAAACCATTAAATCATTAAGTCCTAGGTTCAAGTCTTAATTCTGGTAGAGACTGGTGGTATGACCCTAGTCAAGTCACTTAACTTATCAATGCCCAGATAATTGTCTAATACTATAAGGGACTGAGCAGGTACTAATGTGAACTGATTGATGGAGTTTTCTTTCTGAGACTTCCCTGTAACAATGAAATTGTAGGTCTGCTCTAAGAACAGAATAAGATAACCACACATAAAAGGTCCTATAAAGGGATATGAAAAAATCAATTTCTTTGGGTGGAAATCATGGGAGGCTTCATGGAAGAAGTAGAAACTAAGTTGATGAGATTCAACAGGTAGAAATGAACCTAAATTCTTTGATTCCAAATCCATCACTGTTTCTCCCAGACCACATTGACTGGCAGTCCTGTTAAGCTGAAGCACAGGGCTACAATGGGAAAGTATCACCTGTGGAGGGGAGGGCCTAGAATTGTACAATAAGGAGGCCAATTTCATTCAGTTGGAGTGCCATTGAAGGGTTGTGAGCTAGAGAGAAACATGAACAAATTAAGAGCATGAGGAAAATTAACCTGGCAACACTGTATGGGTTGGATGTTGATTAGGGTTTAAACTCAGAGAGTGTGACAATAGGGATGGAAAGGAGGAAAATGATACAAAGGCAAATTAAAAAAAAAAAAAACCAAAGCTTGGCCACTAAGGTTTTCCCACTGACAGAATGGAAGATGGGTCAGGAAACATTCCTTCTGTGTTTTGTGAGTGCCATATACAACTGTGTCACCTTGAGAGAGGCAGAATAAAACAGTGAAAAAAACAACATGGGAACTGGAGCGAAAGGACCTAGGTTCAGATTCTAGCATGGCCACTTACTAAGCCACATGACCTCAGGTCTACTCCTCATCTGTAAAGTGTTGGGTTTGGTCTCGATGGCCTCTAGTGCCCCTTTCAGCTCGAAATCTATGATCTTTGTTAGCAATAAAGGGAAGGCAGCATGGCCTTAGTAGATAGAATTCTGTCCTCAGAGTCCCATGCTGGCTCTGGGACCCAGAGCAAATCATTTAACCTCTCAGTGCCCCCAGGCAACTCTAATACTATAAATTGCAGAGAAAGTGCCATTTTATATTTGTAGAGGAAGTTCATCATGGGAAGGTTCCTAACCCCAGTGAAACCATAAGTCTGATAAAAAAAGAATTTGAAAAGTTAGAACTATATAGTACACGGTAGCACATTCATCCTTCAATCTTGAAAATGCCCCCATTGAGACAAGTCGGTGACAAGCATCAAATCATAGCTTGGGAAAGACTTCAGAATTGATGTAGATCTAGATATAGAGCCTTTTGAGCAGGATTATCATTAAATGTGATGCAAAGGAAATAGCTACTCAAGAGAGTCGATTCTATGGCCTACTTTGCTATTAATTAGCTATAAGACGTTGGGAAAACTACTTAAATTCAGTTGGCTTATCACACAATGGACCAGATGATCTCTAAACTCTCTTCCAGGTCTACCATTCTATGATTCCAAAGTATCATAGAGAAATGGTTGCCTTTTTTTTTCTTTCCTTAAACAGACCACTTCAGTACAGATCTGTTCCACTAATTGATTCTGCTAGCAACTCCCTTGTTTGGAAAGTACTTCCATTCATCTATCCTAAATCCCTCTTGATCCAATTTAAGACCAGTTTAGCCCCTTTCTACCTTTGCAGTCTTTTTACACCTTTTTATGTCTTTTTTACACCCAACTCAAGTACTCTTAGATCCAGTGACACTGACCTCCTGGCTATTCCACAAACCAGATACTCCTTGTCTTGAATTCTTTCTGGCTGTACATCATGCCTGGAATACTCTCCCTGCTCTGCTCCATGGCTCCCTTTAAGTCCCAACTAAAATCCCACCTTCCACAGGAAGCCTTCCTCAACTCCTTCTAATTCCAGTGCCTTCGCTCTGTAAATTGTTTCCTTTTTGTCCTGTATACAGCTTGTTTTCTCTATATTTGTTTGCACGTTGCCCACCCCATTAGATTTTAAGCTCCTTGAGAGCAAGAAATGTCTTTTGCCTCTTTTCTGTTTCCTCAGCATTCAGCAAGTGCCTGTCACATAGTAAACACTTAATAAATGTTTACTGAACTCAGTTGAATTGAAGTTTTCTTTTCTTACTCTGTCTTCATTATTTTAATATTATTCATAGAATTTTTTTCTGAACAATGGTATGCTGGTAAATGCTTAACAAACAGCCTTTTTTTTGGAGGGGGGACAGGGAATATATCCAGAACACATTCTTAAATCTAATTTGCATTATTAATATTAAGTCAAGACAGTGAACAAAACAATAAATCAAGCCCTGGTTTGTGGCATTTACTGTGTAAATGATCACACTGAAAATTTAACAATTGGTTCTCTTTAGTCACTGTTCTTGAACCTGACTGGATGTGTGACCTCAGGTAAGAATGGTAACTGCTCACTCAGTGCCCAGACAACTCTCTGAGACTATAAGGTGCAGTGCTGGTACTGATCTGAATTGGTTGAGGGAGTTTCTTTATTGGAAGTTTCTTATAACAATGAAGTCACAGATTTGATTTAGAAAATCTTTAGTGCATCTCAGCATTGCAGTCATTAAAAGGGAAACTGAGATGATTGATTTAGCTAGTTGAGAATGAAATTTAGTAGTGTGGTATGTCCGAATGAATCATGGACCTGTGGCCCAGAGACATTTTTCAAATATCAGCAAATCATTTAACCTCTCTGACACTTTTTCCTCATCTGTAAAATGGGGATAAAAATATTTGCAATGCCTATTTCCTAGGTTTGTTTTAAAAAGCTCTTTGTAAATTTTAAAGTGCTGAATAAACATGAGCTATAATTATCAAGGTCTAGAGCTTTGGCTTTGACTGTCCATTCCATCTTGCTTTTGCCTGGAAGTATAAATCTTATTTTATTACGTACTTATTTATTTATCATCTGACAAGCAAATTCAGTTTGCTTTTCTGTAAAATTAATGCATTGCAACTTCTAGATACATACTTAACATCCATAAAAAGACCTAATTGGAAATATGTGTACGTTAGTAGAGTCTGTGTGTTATGCTAAACAGCAGAGTGGAAAAGTCAAATGGCAAATGAAATTGACTAGGGGTGGGAGTCATCCATAGGATTGTATTTTAATTATTTACTTCTTAACCCACAAGTATTACTACTGCTACAACATTTATTAAGTGCTTGCATGTGCAAATCACTAAAGTAGGTTCTGAGTTAGAGTTATACCAGCCTTGGGCCAGGTGTAGAAGTGAGACACAACAGCAAGAAAAGAAAAGAAAAATGCTAGAGGAGGGGCTTGTTGACATGGAGGAAAGCAACAAAGAATGTCTAGAAGGGGCAGTTTGTTTAATTCTTTAAATCTTTGCCATGCTTAATATGTACCATGAGGTTTTATGTACTATTATGTAGTTTGTAGCCAAGTGGTCTTGTGTGGAGGGTGTCATCACTTCAACAAAGACATCAACTTTGACCTCTCATTGCTACTGGCTCATTTCTTCTTTAAGGTTTTCTTTGGGTTCAAAAAGAAGTCTAGAGTATTAATAGCTTCTGGAATATTATTAGAATTCCAGAAATTCCAGAAATCCAGACTTTCACCTCAGCCTGAGCTTAAAACTCCTTCCTGTCCTGTTTGTATGAGCTTCCCTTCTCTCAGTCCCAAACTGCATACGTTTTGGGTTGGACTCAAATTACTGTCAAGAGCCATATACTTTGATAGTAGTTTCAGATAGTATAGAAACATAAACAAGGATTAAAATAAAGCATGGAAAATGGGAATATGAATTGTAACAGTGGGATTGAATTTTCATTCCTTCCCTCCCTACTCTCCACATGTCAAAGTGGAATGAGGAATGAAGTGGTCAGGCAGGTAAAGGAAACTTCCCCACTGTGTCTTTTAGGGAAGCAGAGGAAGAGTGGGAAGGAGTTATGGATTAGACATTATCAGCCATGGTCTGTTGGTTTGTTTTAATCTGCTCTCTGCTGTCTTCTCCTGGGGACTGTTCTCCTCTCTACTTACCTCCTCTTGTATATCTCAGGGTTTCAGTTCCACTTGCTTTCTTGTCACAGGGGAGGTCCCCAGTCTTCCAAATCCCTAATGGCTCAGAAGAAGAATAGCAGACCAGGGTAGTTCATAGTCTGGGATTCTCTTTTGGAAGGAAGTTCTTTTCAAAATCATAAAAATTTCCTAACTTGAGGGACACTGGGGTAATGCCTCTACTACCCCAGCTTTCCCAGTCTGCTAAGTCTTTGAGGCAGTGTCTCTGGAAATAGGTTGTGATTTGGTACCCTGAGATATAAAATCATGCATACCTTTTTCTGGGACAATGAAAAAAAAATCTTCCCACAAGTACCCTTTGTGTATCTGGGGTAGGGGTCAGGGTTTGCCTGAAGACGGAGAGGAATGAGGGCAAGAACAAATCAACCCAGGGAACAAACTAATCAAATTAAAGAGAGGGAGAGGTACACTATCATTATAGTTGATTCTGTAATAAAGGAGACTGATCCTAGAATTACAGTATTCTAGAAGCTAATTTACCTTCTTGAGATCATAATCAAGATTATAAAATTGTTTTTAAAAAACAAAAACAAAGCCCTCCTTGTGATTTTAAAAAGCTCCTTCCCCAGGAATTTAATGTCTAAGTCTAAAAGTCTAGTGATTGCAATGCCAGTGCAAGTAAAAGCTTAGGCAAGTTACTAAATCATGCTCTGATCTGCACCGAGCACCATTATAAATGTGTTTTTTGTAACGTACACCTCTTGGCTCTCATTAAAGCCTCATAGAAATGATACACGGTGCGTGAAAACCATAGATAGGAAAATAAATACATTTGAGCTTGTGTTTTTGGGCTAGTTCCCTGGTTCCCAGTGGTAAACTTAGCCCATTAATGGCTGATCCTTTAAAGAAATATAAAAGCCCTTAGGCTAGTCTTGTATTGCAATGCATCTGCATAGCAGCTACAAGTATTAATCAAAGCTTTGGAGCTAAAGCAGCAGATTGCCCTTGATCAGAAGAAGTCTGTCCCTGATTGCAGGAGTTTAGCCTTTTTCTATGTTGACAGGATAATCTCTCCTACCAGCAATCACCTTCTTATGTCTTTTCCAAAACAAATTCTGCGTGTATTCCAAATGTCAAAAGGAATGATTTGATTTCCTTCTATACTTGGCCACTACTAAGGCAGGACCACCAAAAAACCCAAATTAAAACAAAACACCCTAGCACTGCAGCAATCATACCAAATGATCCTTACTCTGAAGGGAATGTCGGTTCTCTTACTATGATAATTTGAGCACTGTTTCACAACCATGGCTACCACAAAAATGTGTGGTGAAGGGAGGGAGTAGTTCATCCTGCATCGAAATTCATGGAGGCCTGAGGGTTGTTGTTCCCTTTCCAATTGTGCCCCCCCACCTTTTTTAAGCAAAAAGAAGAATATGTTAATATCAGAGAATAAATATTCATATTTTATCCTTACTAAAACATAGCGTTTAAAAGTAAAACTTAGGTGGTCCTGCAAACCTAATCTTCAGATGTTAAGCTCACTTAGCTGTGAATTAAGACTTGGAAAAAGCTCAGAGAGATGCCAGGTTTGGGGAAATTTAGCCCTAGGAATAAATTGGGGAATAAAAATAAGGTTTCCTTTGCTGTAGTCCAAAGATTTAATCCTTTTTGTGTCATGAAGCCTTTGGCAATGTGCTGAAATCTATGGACCCCTTCTCAGAATAATGTTTTTAAAAATTCAAAATCGAAGAAAATGATAAATATCATTGGGAGGTTAGGAAAAATAAGGGTATATATTTTTTCCCATCCAAATTCATGAACAGTCTGAAATCCATCCATAGACTCCTTTATCTTAACTTCTCAAGACAGATTGATTGATGTCAGCAAATCACATAATCCATTTTATGAAATTCAAATTCTATTCTCTGGATTTTATCCTGTCTCTCCTCACCTCTGTGTCTTCCTTGGCCTACCCATTGTTTATATCAAACCATAATTCTAAGTGATAATCATTCTTAATTAAAGGACTAAACAAACCACTTTGAAATGATTTCACCTTCTTCTTTTGCCCAGGGATATTATTTCATTTTTTCTGATTTTACATTTTGGCCCAGAGATGATATTTGGGTCAAAATTTTTGTATCTCCTGTTTAATTTACTAAAATAGAAATCTTCATTTAAATCAAGATACAGCAGTTTAGTGTGGTCCATCAGGATGTGGCATGCTTAAAGAAGGAATTTTGCTGTAAGAAGATACTCTTTTTAGCAGAGCTGCATTTTCTAGTGAGTAATGTGAGAAGTAACAGGAGACAAACATCAAGGAAACATTGAGGACAGGATAAAAATAATTTTTAAAAAACTAGCCATGTTCTTAGTATAAAATGAAGAGTTGCATCATTTTATCACCTTGTCACTGGGTCTTCATTTAGATTTAGTTAGTTCTGATTTTGTACCATAATTAGTTGTATACTTTCTTGGGATCACTTGAGTTTTGAAACTCTGTTTGATATGTTACTTCTTCGATTTTAACCAAAACACATCAAAATGTTATGCAAATAGGATTTTTTTCCTTGTTGGAGAGCTTTGGTAAATAGTGAGGGTGGTCAAGGGAAGGCTGATACAGTGTAACACACTTAGAGCCAGGAATATTAAGGAATAATTATACAAATCCAATAGCCAAAGAAGTGTGAAGTGCTAATATTTGAATTTTGGGGAAAACTGATAGCTCCCTGAGGATCCACAGTGTACATGATAGATTATTTTTTTTAATTTTAGTATATTTCTCTGCTGACAAGATTGAGACAGGAATTATCTTCCTTTGTATCTCCAGCACTTTGCAAAAAACCTGGAACATAAGAGGCACTTAAAACTTGTTGACTGACTGAAAATATAACACCTTGACATTTGTGAAGAATTTTAAGCTGTGGAGTTTAGTCCTAAATTTTGCTATTCAGAGATTATTCTGGACAGTGGCCTTTTAGAAAGTGAAGATGACCCTCCTGCTGATAATATTAATATGTATATCTATCTCTCCATCTGTCTTTCTCTGTCTCTATCTCTGTATGTAAGTGTGGTCAAGAAGGCTTGCTTCCAATGTTTTCCACACCCTGTCCACATAGGCTATCTTTTCTTAGGAGCCCTGGCCTGTCTTTGTGGTTCTTTTTCTTCTTTATGGCAGTTACCACTACTTCAATGAAAACAGAGCACCTCGTGCTGCTTTCTCAATTTGCTTGCTGCATACCAAGATTAGCCTGTTTGGTCATCCCCTTCAGGGTTTCAGCATTTTGAGAATTCATCAGAATAATATGGTGGCAATACTCCCCTACATGTACTCTGTGCTTCTTCAGACTAAAGGAGCTGGGAATGATTAGCAAAGAGAAGACTTAGAGGAGATGTGATGACTGGCTTCAAATATTTGAAAGGGTGTAAATGGAAGAGGGATGAAATTTGTTCTGCTTGGCCCCAAAGGATAGAACTCAAAGTAATGGAAGGAAATAGCAGCCAGCTAGATTATAGCTCCACATAAGGAAAATTTTCCTAATAATTACAGCTAGCCAAACGTAGAATTGCCTACAGGAGGTAGGTGTTGTTGTTCAATCATTTCCAGTTGTTTCTGACTTTTCACAATCCCAGATCCTGGAGTGGTTTGCCATTTCCTTCTCCAGCTCATTTGACAGATGAGGAAACTGAGGCAAACAGGGTTAAGTGACTTGCTCAGGGTCACACAGCTAGTAAATGTCTGAGGTCAGACTTGAACTCAGGAAAATGAGTCTTCCTGACTCTAGGTACAGCCCTCTTGCTGTACCTTGCTACAGGTACACCTTGCTGCCCAAAAATGTAGTAGGTTTCCTCATAACTGGAAGTCTCATAGTATAGTTGACCATTTGTCAGGAAAGCTGCAAAGGAGATTCCTGTTTAGGTAATGATAAAACACTCCCATCCTTTGGCTCTGGGCATTTCCTCTGGCTCCTGTCAGAATATTTCCTGAAATACTTTCCAGCCTCATTTCTGCCTTCTGATTTCTCTGACCTCCAAGTAACAGCTAAAATATCATCTTCTATGAGAAGTCTTTCCCACCCCCTCTTAATTCTTCCCTCCATGAATTATTTCCTATTTGTCCTGTAAACAGCTGGTTTGTACATATTTATTTACTTTGTTGCTTCCCTAATTAGATTGTGAGCTCCTTGAGGGCAGAGACTGCCTTTTGCCTCTTTTTGTATCCCTAGTGTCTGGCACATAGTAGGCCCTTAATAAAAGCTTATTGACTTATTGACATGAAACATTAATTATTGCTTGGTGAATTAATAAGTGAATTTTGGCAGATATAATGATATTCCTGCCACTGTTGATAGACCCGGAATTTCACCACGCCGCCTTCATGAAAAAATGTGAGAAAGAAACAGTGACATCTGCTCTGATGACTGTCACCACCTCCACTACCAATTTTGCAACCTATAATAGGATCATAAGCTCATAGATTTACGGATGAAAGGGACCTTAGAGGTCATCTACTTCAACCCCCTCATTTTACAGATGAAGAAACAGAAGACCTTGGAGGTTAAATGACTTTCCTAGATCATACAGGTAGTAATTGGCCGAGCTCGGATTCAAACTGAGGTTCTCTACCTCTAAATCCATCACTTTTCCCACAGCAAATAGACCTTACCCCTGAAATTCTTGTCCTTTTGAAAGTTGAGTGTGCTTGGTTATACAGTGTCATTGGTATTCAGGGCATGCCACTAAGGTCTTTTTCCACTTTAAATCTATGATCCCAACCCCTTCTCTACCCAAAGGTCTCTGTAGCTCATGCAAAATGTGGCAACTCTGCTGCTATTTCCCAACTATTAGATGCAGTCTGGATAATTTTATGGGATGAGCCATATGGTGGCCTCGTTCTTCTCATCACTCTTCTTCAGGTCATGATCCTGCATTATGAACTATTTAAAGCTATAATTAAATTTAGCAAGTAAATACAAGACTTAATATTATTTGTTGGTCACTTGTTTTATATAAAATGCCTGGTATGATTAAAATTCTCATAGGCTATAGCTATGACTACATCACATGGGCCAATGTGCCCTCAGGGGTTGAAGATGATCCAAGGATTATATTGTTCTTTCTCACGAAAACAGATCAAACTCTGTTTATAATATAACATGTGCTACTCTTGATCTATCAAAAGACCCCTAAAGTCCAGGGTAACACAATGACAACAGATGTCACTGGAGCTTTTTCACCAACTAGGAGATACCTTCAGGACAGAAGGCCCTTGGCTGAAATGACCCAATGGTAAATATGGATGTGAGCTTTCTACACAAGCAGCATGAGCCATCCATCAGTTCTCAACACCAAGGAATGGGCTACCAGGATCAAACACTGTAGCTTAGGTAGATGTTAAATCTTGACCCTTCACAAAAGGATAACAGAATACCTTAACACCAGGGTTGTGTAAACAATGAGGATTCAAAATAGGAAAAGGTGTAAAACATTTTAACAATGTTGAACAAAGACTGTTGTAAATAGTTGGGTTATGTTGGATCCTGCTTGGTACAGAATAGGAGACAGATGTGCAGAAGCACAAGAGGGATATTGGCTTAGCCTAGTACATCACTGGGTCCTACCTAGAAACCAATGACACCATTTGTGTTCTGGGTTTTCATCGTACATTTCTTGTCAAGGAGCAAGCCGACCGAGACTCACTTAGCTGGAGAAGTCTAATAGCAAGAGACCTCAAAGCAGTGCTATGTGCAGATACTGTGACTGGATTCTCTAGGAAGACTCTTTTGTCAGTCAGTTACAAGCAAGTTCCCTCTTGATGTCAACAAACAAAAACCTATTTGCTTTATTTGTAAAGGTACCATTAGAGGAGTCTGTGGTGTGAAGACAACCTATAAATATCTGCTTTTACCTATGAATATCGATGAGGATTTAGGAAATTTGTGTTCAAGAGAGGCTTCTAAGCTTTCCATGCTGCATATTAAAAAGACCTACAGCACAAAGCTATTTACCTTCAAAGCTGAAGTTTTCATTAAGCTATTTGGCCTCAAACAGCAATTTTCTTACTCCTATTAGTGTTTCAGTCACACCATCTGATAGCTTTACACAGTCTGAGATGTGAACATAGCCCTTCACAGTCCCTGTGATCTCTCAATAATAGCCAATTTATACATTTCACTGCCTCCTAGTTATTGGTGTGACACTTAGTATTTCTCAGGGTTAAAGCGCAGGATGGGCTCTTGTGGCTGGATTTGCCACTGACTCATTTAGTAACCTTTGGAAAATTACTTAATTGCTGTCCTATTTCTAGAGCTCTGATTCTGAGAGAGGAATGGGGGTAATATTTGCTGCCTGCCTAGACCACTGGGGATGTAGTGAGGACTGGAAAGGTAAAATGCCTATAGCCTTTTCACGTGTTTGCATTTTAGTTAACCAAAACAGGTAGAAATAGCCATAATACAGCCACATTAATTAGTGCATGCCTAGGTCTGAATGAAATCAAGGGGTGGAAATACCATGAACTGTGCCTCACTTTTCTAATACTCCTTTGTTAGGGTGTCAAAGGAATTTACATTTGTGGCATACCTGGACTATGTGTGACCACAGTGAGATATTTTTCTTTTAGGAGCTGCTGGATCTCTAAAATAATATGAGGAAAAGAAGCAAGATCAGATTGGCTAAGAAGGATTGGAGAGAAGCATTAGTTAGGATTCACTAATCCAACAAGCTTTATTAAGCTCCTACTATGTGCTAGGGCTAGGCACTGGGATTTGTGCTGTAGGGGTTTTTTGTATACAAAAAAGATACAGTACCTACTTTTAAGGGGCTTACATTCTACTGGAGGGAAACAGCATGTACACAAATAAGTCTTTACAAAATATATACAAAATAATTTCTGGGCAGGAAGGACATTAACAACTGGGGAGATCAGGAAAGGTTCACTGTAGGAAGTGGTACTTGAACTGAGGTTCTAAGAGATAGAGAGAAGGAGAAAACCTTCCAGGCCCAGGTGACAGCTCAGTTATAAAAGCAGGAAATGGAATGTCATGTACAGTGAACAGCAATGAGACTAATTTGCCTAGAATATAGTATGAGCAAAGAGGATTAGTGTGTGATCAATCTAGAAAGATAGGTTGGACTTAAGAGTTCATATTTGATCTTAGAGGCATAGAGGAAGCCACTGGAATTTCCTAAGCAGGGAAGTGACACGATCAGGTTGGTGTTTCACCAATTATGAGCTTTGCAGTTGTGTGAAGGATGGATTGGAGAGGGAAGAGACTGGAGGAAAAGAGATTAATTAGGATGATTTTCTAGTAATTCACATGAAAGGTGATGAGAGCCTTAACTAGTACTTTGATCATGTGAGTGATGGATATAAACAAATGTTTTGGGAGTAGAATCAACAAGATTTGGTGATAGGTTGGATGTGGGGAGTCCGTCCCTATGAAACTCTGGAGCCCTTGCCCTATTCTGATTAGCAATTTCTGATCATTCCCTGCCCCAAGGTAAACTGGAAATCTTTGCTGTGGCCAGCAATTTCTAACTGCCACTGTTCCCAGACAGAGATAGCTCCAGGGATGCGTCTATAATCCCTCTCTTTCTGCAGTTTGGCTATTCTGATGACCCTACAGGTGACCCTGTCTTGGGGCTGGGTCAGCTGCCTGCCTCTGTTGGTTAGAAGCAGCCTAAACCAATCCTGTGTTTTTTCCAAGAAGGTGCTATCACCCCACAATAAATAATTTGTGACCCACCCACTGTTCCATTGTTCTATCTACCTAGCTGTCCCTTCTGAGTGATTACAACTTCTGTTTGTAACTCCCCTCACTTCACTTCCCTGTCTGAGTAAGACAGTGCGTTGTTCCAGATTGCAATTCCTTGACCCTGAATAAATGCCTTACTTTATTTTTTGAATCTTGTTCATCTCAGTTTTTGTACAGGTTTAGGTAAGGGAGAGTGAAGTGCTAAGGTTGTGAGCTTGGATGACTGAAAAGATAGAGTGTCTTCAACAAGAAAGAGCAGTGGGTTAGAGTCACTTGTGTAAAAAAAATTGAAACATAAAAACTATATTTTTAAAAATCTACTTCAAAGTTCTATAATGATGATGATGATAACCTGTATTTATATAGAGTTTTAAGGTTAACTAAGTGCTTTGCAAACATTATCTCATTTTGTCTTCACACCAAACCTGAGAGGTAAGGGCTGTTATTATCCTGCTTTTACAGATAAGGAAACTGAGGAAGTAAGAAATTAAATGACTTGTCCAGGGTCTCACAGCTAGTAAGTATCTAGGGGAGCAGGGAGCATTTGAAATCAGGTCTTCTTGATATAGTTTTCAGGAGCCATATGTAGTAGCTGTATATAACACCACAACATAAAGGAGCAATAATACCTTGGGCAGTTCCATTAGATGTAAGCTCCTTGCAAACAAGCTCCTAGCATGCTGTCCTGCCAAAACAGGTGCTAAATAACCATGTATTGATTTCTCTGTAGGGGGATCATATTGCACATTAATGACACAGCATCCTGGGGCATGTGAAAAAGCAGTTCAGTGTCTTCCAAACAATACACTTTAAGCCACACTCTTCTAAGAGCCAATGTTTGCCCTATTTTTCTACCTCCTAATGTTCCCTGACTTTTAACACTCCTTCCTCTACCCCTTCACAGTGCCAGAGCCTCTGGTAATGTCAGGGATATGAGTACCAACTTAGGTCAGATGGTCTTGGCAGGGGTGGACTTGGTGGATGCGCAAAGGATACACACCCTTGGATACTTGTCCTGTGTGCAGACATAGTGGTTCCAGTGCCAGAGATCAGTTCCAGAACACAAATCCCATGAGCAGCATCTTTACTGTCTAGTTATGAAGGATTATTCACTCACCTTTCAAAATCTCTTTTCTTGGAGGAGGTTGCTTTCTCTCTGGCAATGGCAAAGAATACATCTTGTGGGAAAATGGCACTGGAAAGTTTGGCAAGATAGGGACAGTTTTTCTATGCCAATGTAATAGTAAACATTAAGTTATATCAGTATAAGCAAGATGAAAGCAATCAGTTAAATCAATAAATAAAACCTAAGCACAAGTATTCAGTGCTGTAACCCTAATTAGAATGCCCTTTTTAAACTGCATCAACCACATGATAATTAAAATCAAAGAATTTAGAATTTCTGGCACTATGGTTTTGATCTTTGCAGGCTCTAATTCTGGAATATAGCACATGACAGACTCAGCAACCTTAGGACATTGCTATTTTTGCTGGATCAATGTTGGAAGTTGTAGTGGAAAGTAAAGCTCTTGGAACAAGTAGGTATTACCAAAGACCAAAAAGGACTCGTGGCAATGGCAAAACTGATTAAGTAATGGATATGGAATCTTGGAAGCTGAAGAAGCTGAGTTTTCATGTTCATGGAAGTGAAAATCCTCTAGTATTTGAAGAAAAATGGCGGTGGGGGAGGGGAGAGGAGGGAAGGGAACTGACCACTGCTGGAGGTGGTTCTAATGCCATCACTATTATTTTAAGATCAATGTTGAGATGAGATGAGGCATCCATGCATCACTGGACAGATTACAAAGAGAGGTTTACCTCTTGCCACAACACACAGTAAGGGTATGCACCAAGGATACGGTGGCATCTCTCTAGATACAGCTCCCTCATCTCCATATGGACATGTATCTGGTCATCAGGGCAAGATATGGGCAATGACACGGTGATTTAACTGGTCTTCAGAAATCCACCAAGCCTGTGAGGCCTAGTCCAGTGGCTGGGACTTAAGTGACCAGGAAACTGAATCATGGAAGCTGGGACCAATGAGGTCCCCCAGGGAAGCTTCAATTTCTTTTAGGCAAAGCTTCTTCATGTGTAGGTGGAAAGAAAGGAACTGTATCAGGGAAACACTGATCCTATCTCAACTAATACAAAGGTATTATCTCTACATATTCTGTTCCTTTTTTTTCCCCAACAGAAACTGAACCTGCTGATATAATTATGAAAAAAGAAAAACATCTTATGTGAAGAGCTTACTGTTGATTAAGCTGAGGCATAACAGAGTGCCTGAAAAGGACAGAAGTAGTATCTTCTTTAAAATATCTCCTACATCTGTTCTTTTTATCTCCCACCACTGTCCCATCCTTATCATCCCACAACTGAAAATAAAACAAATTTCCTGAATGGCCTCCTTTCCTCCAGTACCTCCCCACCTCTCCCATCCCCTCCCTGGTATGTTGTAAAAAGAGAACTGAAGTAGGAATCATAAGATTGGATTCCAGTCCCAGATCCAATATTCAATAGCTATGTGGCTTTAAACAAGACCCTTTTGGCCCTCAGTTGTCTGTTCTGCAAAATGAAAGGGTTAAACTAGATGATGTCTAAGGTTCTCTTTAACTCTAAATCCCATAATTCTTAATATCTCCAAGCCTTATCTACTTGTTCATCTGTAAAATGAAAAATGTTTGAATAGATGGATTCTAAGGTTAATTTCAGCCTTAAAATTAATAGAAACATAGACTTTTAGATTTAACAGGGACCTGAGAGGTCAATCAATCCAAATCATGCTGAAATCATAAATCCTGTATACAATATCCTCAACGTGTTGCCATCTAGGCTTTTATTGAAGACTGGTAGTAGTCATTGGGAAATTCATCCCCTGTCACTATCATCTCCCTACTCCAATGCAATGCTTCTATTTTTAGATAACTCTAATTGTCAGGAACTTTTCCCTCTATGCTGATCAGAAATCTGCCTTTTTAAACTTCCATCTATTTGTGTTTACTTCTGATCTCCAAATAGAGCTCATTTTCTCCCTCTTCCACATAGTTGTTGTTCAAATATTTGAAAATTGCTTTGTTGTTGTTCAGTTGTATTTGACTTTTTGTGACCCATTTGTGGTTTTCTTGGAAAAAAACTGGAGAGGTTTTCCATTTCCTTCTCCAGCTTAAATGAGGCAAACTGGGTTAAGTGACTTGCCCAGGATCACATTGCTAGTAAGTGTCCAAAGCTAGATTTAAACTTAGGAAGATGAGTTTTCTTGACTCCAAGTCCAGCGCTCTATTCATTGCACCACTGTTTGGACTATAAGATGCATGAATGAAAATAATATTAAAAAGTCTAGAAAGGTAAATTGGAGCCAGATTGTGAAAGGCTTCAAAAGCCAACCATTGGAATTTTTTATAGTAGAGAAAGGAGGAAGCCACTGGCACTTCTTGGGCAGTGCCATGGTCAGACCTGTGCTCTAGAAATGTAAATTTGACATTTGTGTGTTGTATATGGATTAGAGAAGAGAAGAAAATAGAAGCAAGGGGAACAATTAGGAACCTACTGAAATAGTACAGATGAGAAGAAATGAGGACTATAGAAGGGTGGCTGTGTGAGTGGAGATAAGGGGATGGAGGTGAAAAATATTTTGAGAGTAAAATTGACAAAACTTATGAACTGATTGTATATAGGAAGTGTAGTAGAGTAAGGAGTTAAAAATTACTTTGAGGTTGTGAACCTGGGTGACTAGAAGTATAATGGTATTTTTAACAGAAATTTTTGACAGAGATTTTGACAGGAAGTTGGGAGAAATGGTAGATTTGGAGAAGAAAGAGGATGACTTCTATTTTGTATATGTTGTGTTTGAGGTGCTCATAATCTATCTAAGTAGAAATGTCCAATAGGAAGTTGGTATTACAGAACTGAAGCTCAGGAGACAGTGGGGATAGATATATAGATCCAGGAATCATTTGTATCTTGTAGAGGATAAATGACTTTCCCAGAATTAGCTAATGGCCAGTTCAGGTCCCCTAACTATCTAATGACTTTCTTCTCTACCATACTGTCTCTTGGCACTCAAAGCTTTGTAATTTTTATACCACTTTTCCAAACTTATCTGCTACCCTCTGCTTCACCAAGCTAATCTCTTCACTGTTCCCTAAAATGCTAGTTGTATCTTACTCTAAGCTTTGCTAATGCTACCCACACATGTACACATCTTGCCTCCAAATGCTATCCATCTTCCTTCATGAGGCCTTCTTTCCTCTAACCTCCTTCATTCACCTTGGCATTTTTTAGGATTATAGATTTATTTCTGAAAAGCACATCATAGGCCATTAAGTACAGAAATTGAGTCGCAGAGAAGGTAGATCCAGGATCGTATGTCTAGTAAGTTTCTAAGGCATTATTGGAACTCTGATCTCCCAGACTACAAGTTCAGAACTCTATCCTCTGCACCATGTAGATGCTTCATCAATTATTTGGCTCCATACTTTGTTATTTAACAGTTTTCATGTGTGTCTTATCTCCCTTATAAGTTCCTGGAGGGCAGAGATTGTGACAAGTAGATATGCATTTCCACCAACCCATAATGCAGTTAGGCACAAAGTAAGCCACTTAGTAAACAAAGCCTTGTTTGCTTGTTGAATAATAAGTTAGGGAAGTTCAAGGAGAAAAATAGCAATAATACTTCTCAGTATATCACTTTACAAATTGCTTTCACCTACATTATCTCTTTTGATCTGTCTAATAATAATTCTTGAAAGTAGGCTTCATTATCCTCATTTTTTTCATTGAATATTTTTTCCCAATCACATTTAAAAATAATTTTAACATTTGTTTTTTTTTAAGTTTGAGTTCCAAACTCTCTTCCTCACTTCCTCCTATACCCCTTCCCTGAGACAGAAAACAATTTGATATAGGTTCTATGTATGTAATCATGCAAAACATATTTTCATATTAGTCATGTTGGGAAAGAAAGCACAGACAAAAACAATCCACAAAAAATAAAGTGAAAAATAGTATGCTTCTATCTGCATTCAGACTCCATCAGTTCTTTCTCTGGAGGTGAATAACATTTTTCATGAGCCTTTTGAAATTGCCTCAGATCATTGTATTGCTGAGAATAGCTAATTCATTCACAGTTGATCATTGTACAATATTGCTGTTACTGTGTACAGTGTTCTCCTGCTTCTGCTCACATCACTTTGCATCTGTTTATGTAAGTCTTTTGAGGTTTTTCTGAAATCCTCCTGCTTATCATTTCTTATAGCACACTAGCGTTCCATTACTTATCTTCATTTTTAAGAAGAGGAAATGACCAAAGTTTGGTCAGTTTCACTCACTATGGAACTGGGACTAGAATTCTGGTCCCAGGTCTTTTCCCCTTGTTATGCTGCTGCTTCAAGGTCCAATAAAGTTCATTGTCAGAAGTCTGAGTCAGATCACTAACTTTTCTTAGAATATATAGGGCTTTAAGGTGTACAGAGTGTTTTACACATGTAAACTTATTTTATTCTCTCAACAATTATACAAGGTAGGTGCTATCATTACCCCTGTTTTACAGGTTAACAAACAGGATAGGGAGTTGTGACTTTACCAGGGTCACACAGATAGTAAAGGTTAGAAGGTAGGAAGTATTCTATTCACCACCACAGTGCAAAAAGGAACATGTTAGTATGTAAGAGAGAGATAAACAAAATAAGAAAGCTTTGATTTCCTCTTTGTGGAACAAATTTATCAAATCAAAAAGCTGGATTATTTCCTTTTGATATAAAAAATAACTATAGAAAAATTCTGCTTAAATGACTTCACCATGCAGTTCAGTATATGTGTTTCAAGTACCCCTGAATTTTCAATTTCATTTTGCATTCTGCCTTTTATGGCCAGATTTGTTGGACTTAATGAGACTTGCTCAACTAGACTGAAAAGATCCCAATGGTCGTTGGCAAATAGTTCTTTTTTGCAGAAATACAACTTAGCCCTTAAGTTAGTGGAACTTTTAATTGTGGCCCTTGAGAATACTTGGGGAATGTGTGTTCAATAAAGAACTTGCTGGTTTTTGAGCCTGGAGCTGGTTTCTTTCTAGCTGCTCCATATGTGTTTCAGCATTGGGAGCTTGTATCTATAAATTGCCAATCTGCACACTTGTGAGCATCTCAGATTTTGTTTAGACTGAAGTTAATGCACAGCACATTATCAGCATTGTATCTGTAAAAACAATCCATTGACTCCCTAGGGCGCCATTTTTACTTTTAGCAACTTAGAGCTTGGTCTAATAGAGATGGCAGCTGGGAGGAGGTCTGCATCCCTGTAGATAAAGGTTGAATAGAACCCAGACCTGTCTTGCCTATGACTTTCCCTCTATTGTAACTTTTAAAATTGAATTCGGATTCTACAATGCTGCCTGTGAAGAAACCTGTATTATTTGTTTAAAATGTGCCCAATTTAGTTTTGTGTTTTTGAAAGAAGGAATCGTGTTTGTTCCCTTTAAGAAGACAGAATGTAAAAAACAGAAATTATTTTGTGTAAATGAGGGAATCACATATAGAACAGTCTTAGATACCATATTCAGAAAAGCTTTCTAGAAAGAAATTCAGTAATGACCTTGACATAGAGAAACTGAGCCTTTAATACTCACAAAGTAATGGAGAAGTGTCAAGGAGGTAATTAACACCTTCCTTGAAAAGACACCAACAGCCTAGAAGAGACTAAGATCTGTGAAAAGGTCCTGGGGCAGCCCTAGAGGTGAGAAAAATAACGAGCTTCTTCTGGGTGTGCACCAAAGAAAATGTTTAGGTAAATGTAGTCTACTAGGAGGACGCTTAATTTATATTAGAGTTCTATTATCACTGTACTCTACCCATGGTTTTTAACCTGAGGTCTAATCTGAGAACTTTGAAAAAAAATTAATAATTATTTCAACATAGTTTTGTTTGTAAATATATGTTTTATATATGTTATATGTTTTATATATTATATATGTTATTTTATATGTTCAAAATGTTATCATGAGAAGGGATTCATGGTCGTCATCAGATTGCCAAAGGAGTCTATGACACATGCAAAAAAAGATTAACTTGGTATGTTAGATCTAGATTGGTATGTTAAAAGATCTTGTCGGTATGTTATATTGCTTGTTAGTAGAAAGCATAAGTTAATCAGTACAAGGACCATTTTCGTAACAATGATCTCTATTCTTGCCGAAAAGGGAAAGCTAAGTTAGATGATGTGCTGTAGCCATGCTCTGGGTCTCGCACAGTTATTGTGAGGCAAGTGTATTGTAATAATTAAATGTGAACTATTTTTTTCATTTTTTCCATTCTCCATAACTGAAGAAGACCTGGCTGTTAGCACTAAACAGGCACTGGCAGTTGTCTGAAGTGAAGCCAGAGGAGCTAATTTACACAAATAGGAACTGGCCTTGTATTCCATCACCTATTTCAGTAATGAAAAAGTCAGACTCACTGAGAAAAATATGTTTGTGTGTTCAAGAGAATTGTAAAATGAAATAAATGGTAGGAATCCAAATAAGATCACTCAGTTATCCATGAAAGCTACAAATATTTAAATTAATTGGAAACTGAAAGATTTTAATTGGTTGAACTATATGAATTACTGCAGTAATTAAGTAAAGCAGACAGAGCACCAGGCCTGGTATGGGAAACACTCATCTTCCTGAGTTCAAATGTGACCTCAAGTACTTACTAGCTGTGTGACCCTGGCAAGTCACTTAACCCTGTTTGCCTCAGTTTCCTCATCTGGAGAAGGAAATGGCAAACCATTCCAATATCATTTCCAAGAAAGACCCAAACAGGGTCACAAAAACTCAGAAAAGACTGAAACAACTCAGCAACAACAAAAATTATATTTAAGAGGGGAATATTAATGCTTTTCTAACATTTTTCATCAACATCCTGTGTAAGATTGTGATGGAGGCAATTAATTTTAAAATAAGAGCTTTACAATTCAATGATGATTTCCCATTGTAGAGACAACCCAACATAGCAAATGGAGTACAAGGCTTGGAGTCCCACCTCTGACACTTACTAGCTATGCGACCCTGGGCAAGTCACTTAACGTCTAAAGACTCTCTGAGAATTTCTAAGTAAAAGACATAAGTCATGAATAGGTCATGATCCTTGTTAGAAGGAGTTCCCACACCAGGAGCTCCCTATACAGATTATTCCCATTTACAGTAATAGTGAGAAAGCATATTTATATATAGCTACATATATCTCCGGTGATACAATTCAAAATAGTAATGTCCAGACCTTTCAGGACAGCACAACTGCACGTTATAAAGTCCCCAGGTCCCAGCACTCTAAGCACACAAATCCCATTGACCAGTGATGACAGTTCCCAGTATCTTTTGATCTCCTCTTTGATGTTTGATCCTGGACTCTACTTCCTTAGTAATATTTCTTGAATCTCTCTCTCTCTCTCCTGCTCCCCTCCCCTGGGAGTATTTTCAGAGGCTAATGAACAGTGAGATCCCAGACTTCCTGTTTATTTCCAACATGGACCAGAAATTATGGTTCATGTTGTACACACTAACTTTTGGTTCCAATTAAATTCATTTTAATTTAACAAGTATTTATTGAGCTTAGGAGCGGAGTCGAGAGGAGGGGGGAGAAGGAGGAAGAAATATTTAGGAAGATGAGAGGCTTGACTGATAAATATCAAAGGCCAGTACAAATGAAATAAAATGTTGTGGGACTTTTAGGTGCCCAATCCCTTTTCCTTGTGCCTTGTACCTGAGGCTCCCTCCTAACACCAAGGATCCAGGATAATTTTGGGGCCCTCTAAATGTCTTTGGTTCGTTGTCTTTCACTTAGGTAGAAAGCTGGGAATGTCAATATCTAACATTCCTCCAGGTCCTCTGAAAAGTAGTCAGGCTGGTAGGACATAAGCCTTAGGATAGGTTTTCATAAGAAAAAATATAAGCCCCCAAGCTCACAGGAACATAAGCAAATTTCTCCTGGAACTCCACCTCCCCACAGAGGCTGATACAATCCGTGAAACTTAAAATTTTAGATGGGACTGCCAGCCAGGACAAAAGATCTATTATCTGAGCTCATAAAGAGTCCAAATTGTGAGATAAAATAGACACACTACATCTCAATCTGAATTCCCACTGGGCTCCTGCTTCTCTATAGGGATCTGTACAGGCTATATAACTAATAGCACCAGAGATGTAACTAGGGTGGGACAAACTGATGCTGTTCCCCCAGAATGGAAAATTTAAAGTGTGGAGATATTACCATACTAGGGTCACTTCCTCTCATGTCCTGCCCATTCCTGCTCTTCCCCTATGGCAGAACTGGCAGTTTTGTCCTTGGGACTTGCTTTTCTGCCCCAGGTCTTTGATACCAAGAGCTCGTAAGCATCTTCTTACGAATGCTCCCATACTTGCCCCGTGTTGTTTTCCTAGAATCCTGCACCCCAGGTGACCCTACGCCTGACTTTGCCCCAATTACAGGAAATTTTTATCTGTAGCTCTCTATTATATTGTCCTAGATGGAACCCCTACAAGGAAGAAGGACTCAGGATTCAGTTTTCCATGTCAGGACTCTGCCCTGTTGCTTATTGGCTGACCCCTCTCTCTGATCCCTGATTCCTTGCAGCTGCTCTCCCTTTCCTGGTCTCTACCTTGTTTGGCAGTTCCATGACAATCTGTTCTTAGATCTTCTGCCATAAGAAATTCTACAGCAGGCACAAGAAGTCCTTCCTATTGCTGTAACTGTCCTCAGCTCACTTTTGCTTTCCGGGTTCTCTACTTATATGACTTTTCCTCCCCCTGTGTAATAGCTCTTTCCAGAACAGGGTCAGAATGCCTCTGCTGTATTTAGGACTTGGTGACTTTTCACTAGGGTTGCATGGCCAGATGCTGAGGCAGCTGAAATATCCTCATAGGCTCGTAAATCTAGTGCCAGAAGGAATCTTCAGAGGTCATCTAGTTCACCCTTACATTTTAGAGATGAAGAAACAGATAAAATAACTTGTCCAAAGTCATACAGGTGGGATTTCAACTCAGGTCCAGTGATCACAAATGCAGAACTTTTTCCATAGCACCCCCATTCGTGTTTGGAGGGCATCTGTATTTTTCTGCTTTGGGTAGGTTCATGGTGACCGCTAACCTTCTCTCTCCTCCAGTGCCTGGACAACTTATCTTCCGCTTGATCAGCAACTCCCAACTGAGTCGTGATTCCATGTAAGGGCTCCTTTCTTTGCTTTCCCATTTTTTTATCTTCCTCTATAGCAGCTGGGCCAGGTAATGCAAATTTCTCTGGGGGTACCAATGGTATACGATGCAGCCAATGGCTCCCAGCACGAGCGCTTGTGATTCATCACGGAGAAGGGCAACGCTACCCAAATAACAAATATTCATGTCCCTGATACACTATGTTTCGTATTTTTCCTAAGAACTGTTGACAAAAGTAGTTTATGTGGTGTTTTACTGAGAAAGTGATATCCTGCACTAATAGTTTAAAGTGGATACAATATTAATATTTTCATCCAAGCAAGTTCATAAGGCATATGTAGGTAGTAGTCGTTTAATACGTGTTTTATTGAACGAAATGAAGATTGAAAATGTTGTTGATTAGTTTCAGTCATGTCTGACTCCTTGTGACCCAATTTGGGGTTTTCTTGGCTGAGATACTGGAGTGTTTTTCCATTTCCTTCTCTAGCCCCTTTTATAGGTGGGGAGTCTGAGGCAAACAGGGTTAAGTGACTTGCCCAGGGTCACACAGCTAGTAAGTATCTGAGCCCAAATTTGAGCACAGGAAGATGAGTCTTCCTGACGCTGGGCCATTTAGGTCACTTTACAGATGTGAAGACTTCTCCCTTACTCCCTCCCTTAACTATGGTACCCTTTTTTGCCCCCTTTGAATCCCTGCCTTTAAGACTTCTCTCAAGCAGCATCACTTCCAGGAGGTCTTTTCTAGCCCCTTCAGCTGCTAACTTCTCCCCGTCTATCTTCTAACCTTCCGTATCTTCTGTATTTTTCTGGTATGTGTTCATATGTGTGTGTCTACATTTGTCTCGGTGCAGTGGATAGAGTACCAGGCCCGGGCAACCTTCTTTAACATATAGGAAAAGTGAAACAACATTACATCTAATTAAATTTTTCAAATTAATTTGAAAGATTAAAATGACTTCATAATATGATTGAAATATGACTGAAAGCTTCCAAAATAACATATTTTCAAAAGGCTCAACTTTTTGACTTCTAAGATACAGAGCTTGTAAGGACTGAATATAATATAAAGCAGCCCAGAAAAAGACGAACAAATCACTGTTATTGACTATTATTATTAGTAATCATAATAAGTAGCATGTATATAGGACTCCAAGTTTTGCACAGCTTTTTTCAAATATTCTGTCATTTTATCTTCACAACAACCCTTAGAGGGTAGGTGTCATTATTATCTTCGTTTTTATAGTTGAAGAAACTGAAGCAAACAGATTTCGTGACTTGCCTAGGGCCACACTGCTAGTCTAGTGTCCGAAAGCAGATTGGAACTCGGGTCTTTCCAACTCCAGGTCTACTGAGTCACTTAAAAAAATAGCAAGAAACAATAGTGTGGTTTGAAGAAACAGTAAATTACTTATTCCCATTGGACAACTAAAGTACACTGAAAGAGAAAAGCTTTTATCAGAATTGATTGTGTACCAGCACGTTATGACTAGAGTCATACAGAGCTTACTAGGATTTTTTTTTCTGCTGAGAGTTTTTATTTCTGTAATATTTTCATGTAATAGTCCAAACAATAAATATAATAATAGAATTTCTTTGTGCTCTTTGTGTGGTGGGATAACGCAGTTTCCTTGTCAGATAGCAAACAACTTTCATCATTTATTCTTACTATTAGGTAATGTTGTGTCTTGTGTAGGCATGTAAATTAGGCTATCAAGAACCAAAGCTGTGATTAACAAGTACAGGCACCTACCTCTTCAGAGTAAAAGCATAGAACACTGGAAATTCGAAAGGGAACATTGCATTCTGGTCCTTTTGACAAAGGAAGTCTTGCGGCTTGTTTAACTGTCAGTCAATAAGTATTTATTCCATTTTTGCTCAGTGCCCATTACAGAATTAGAAAAGATACTGTTTCTGCCTTCAGGTAACTTCCAGGCTAGCTAGAGAGAGAAGAGTAATGTGTATGAAACAATTAATGAACAGGAAAAGATAATTTATTTTTTTTCTTTTGGAAGGTGTAAGGAAAGGCAATTGGGGTTAAGTGACTTGCCCAAGGTCACACAGCTAGTAAATGTGTCAAGTATCTGAGGTCAGATTTGAACTCAGGTCCTCCTGACTCCAGGGCAGGTGCTCTACTCACTGCACCACCTAGCTGTCCCTGGAAAAGATAATTTATAATGAATAAAATGTTAAACTGTGTGTCGCTGGGTCTAAGAGCAATAGGAGCTCAGAGAAAGGGGAGATTAATAGAGAACACAGTAATAGTGATAATAACCATGGCTGGCATTTACGTAGCCCTTAATGAGATGTATACACAAAAAGACTGGAAGTGAGGCTGGAGCGATTCCTTGCCAAATGAGTAGGTTTGGAATAATCCAAGAGGAATGGGCATTCTTAGAAGGAAACAAGTACGAGCCAGGACCTTGTTCACCTTCTAAAAGGCTTAGATGGAATTTCTGCATCTTCTAAGAATTCAGTAAGTGACAGACTTTGTGAAACATCTATTGGACTGAATTAAATAGAATTGACAATTCACGGTCGTACATCCCCCTGCTGATGGTTTGCCACATATTCTCCTGGGGAATTTTGATTTTGGTAGGAACTCTCCCATAATGTCTTACTTGATAAATCCCTGTGGTGACCAAAATTGATGGCCTGTAGGGGAAGCAGCTGCTGTAGAGGGATCTTTAGGCTCCAGTGAGGGATTCCCACTGGGCAAGCAGCCCATTGCCATTTGGATGGGAAAGTGGTGCTTTGTTTTGTGCTTCCTAAAAGTATTATTGGCAAATGTGGTTTTCCAAGAAGGAAGCTACCAGGAGTTTCCTCCATATCTGTGGCTTTTCTGTAAGTCACTCCCACTGCTAACACACTTTTTTTTTTGTTTGCCCTATACATAATTCTCTCCTCCACCTTCCCTTTTTTAAGAGTCAAAGGAACTGAATTCAAATCCATCACCCTGCTACTTACAATTATGTCCTTAGGGAAGTTACTTTATTTCTCTGGGCTTCAGTTTTTTTTATCTTCAAAATCAGGGAATCAGAATACATGGTAGGTAAGATCCCTGTCCAGTTCTAATTATCTATAAGGATCATTAAATCTGTTTCCTCTTCCTTCACCCTTTCTCTTGTTTTAGAGATTGATACTTTTCCAGTATTAACAGATTTTTGTTGTTGTTCAGTCGCGTCTGACTCTTCATGACCCTATTTGGGGTTTCTTGGTAAAGGCACTGGAGTGGTTTTCTATTTCCTTCTCTGGATCATTTTAGAGATGCGGCAACTGAGGCAAACAGGGTCACAAGTTGGTCTCTGAAGCTGGATTTGAACTCAGGTGTTCCTGACTTCAGGCCTGGTACTAGATACACTGTGCCCCCTAGCTGCCCCATTAGGGGTTTGATTTTGCATTGTGTGGTTCAGTTGTGTCCAACTCTTTGTGGGGTTTTCTTGGCAAAGATACTGGAGTGATTTGCCATTTAATATGCTAGATGCCAGTATTTCTCTTCATATTAATTTAACAGGCCACATTCAATTTATAAGTGAACTCATGAGAGGTGGTTGGAAGGAGTGGATACATCATTGGGTTTGGTGTCAAGAGACATCAGTTCAAATTTTGCCTCAGGATCTCATCATCTATGTGACCACGGACATATCATTCAACTGCTCAAGCCTCAGTTTCCTCATCTGAATAATGGAAATAATATTTTCACTACCTCCCTCAAGCGATGGTTATTAAGAAAGGGCTATATAAATATTAAAACACTATATAAACACTAGTTATTATCATTATAAAGAGGCACTGAATTGATCAAAACTATACCTAATACAAGTAATGCTAAGAGCTAATATTTGCAAAGCCGTTTATATAGCAGTCAATAACCATTGATTAAATGCCTTAAAAAAAAAGGAATTGAGGCTCAAAAAGCTTAAACATGTCACCCAAGGTCATGCAGTTAGGGTCCAAACTGGAATTTAACACTAGGTTCTCTTACTCCAAATTCAGCCTGCTTCGAACTAGAATATTCTATGTTCTGTGTGTGTGTGTGTGTGTGTGTGTGTGTGTGTGTGTTCTTCCATGTGTTAACTACAGTAGAAGCTCTAATCAGTAAATCCAAGGGGCCATGTCACCTAGGTCCTTCCTTCCTCCCACTATATAATGCCTTGAAAGACTGAAGCTATGGAAAGCCTCAGTCATACACTTAGATGAAGGCTACATATGCCTTGTGTGGAGTTAATTCTCTTCAGTATCAGTCTGACCAGCTCAAGACAGCTTCTTAGTTCTTTCTCAATTCCTACAGATAAACAGACAGAATTTGCTTTGCTGGACTACTTCTAAATGAATGGATGCTTAGCAGAGTAGCTCACACTCACAAGTTCCAAAACAAGTGGGCTCTCATGACACTGTAAGAGGGAGTCTCCTAATTACATGTTCCTTCCTGTACCAGCTTTCCTGCCCATGAAACCTTTATTGTGCAAGCTGCGGCATCAAAGCTCTTAAACATGATGCACACTTGTCAGCATATCATGCAAAAAAGCAGATGTTAGCTAGCAGGAAGCTAATCACACTATACCTTGTCACAGCCTTTGCTAGCTTTGTCAGTTCCATACCTTCTTATTGGTGATTCCTGTGGGCCTTGGACCCCAGCTTGGATTGTTGGTTCCTGACTGAGCCTTGGATTACTTCTTGGGCAGTATCCATTTGGTCTGCCTGTGCTTCTCCAGATTGATCTCCCTGGTAATGACATAATTTGAACTAAACCAAATTCATGCTATCCCCCTAGGCAGTTCATGGAAGACACCCCACCAGTTGCAGCCACAGCGTTCCAGGCAGCAGTAATCTGTCTTAGCCTGGCTGTTAAACATCTGTGTAAAGGAGCAGGAAGGTGTTTCCCTGCTGTCAGTTGTGACATGTTTGTGTCAGCCATGACATGTTTGTGTCTCTGACACATGCCACAAGATCATTTTACAGGTGAGATCCTATTTTATCAGACTATTCCTCTTACTTTCTGTAACCACAGGTCCTTGTACAGGGTACCAAGCAATCCTGAATGATACTGAACACCATGCACCATGTAGTGGATTTTAATATTTATCCTTCAGAGCTCAAGCTTAAGGTTACCTTGGCATCTTTCTTTTCTAAGTGAAATAGCATGCTTATTCATATATAACAAATTCAGTCAATGTGCTTTTGCTCCCACACGTTGTTTAATCTTTGTTGTAGACATCCACATGCCTATATATGTCTACATTTTGCTCATAAGTATTTCTCTGCTTTATTTCAATGAGATTGTATGCCCTTTAGTATCAGGGGAACTTGTTATCCTCACTATGTTTTGCACGCACACACACACACACACACACACACACACTTAATATGCCACCACTTGTTTTTTATGAGTGCTTTTTAAAATGTCAGTTGATGATTTGATCTGATTCAATCCAACATTTATTAGGGGTCCTAGCACAGTGTACAAGGCGATAATGACTCCGAATGCAGGGGCTCGAATCCTTTAGAGATGTTTCCCTGAGTTAACAGTAGCTTTTGTGCTTGTCCACCATATTTGCACCTGTCAGTGCAGGCCGGGTCATCCCCACTCTTCTGCCAGCTCCACTGAATGAGGATTGCAGGCCTGAATGTACATGTGATGACTTCTCCGAGGACACAGATTAGAGCTAGGAACCTACGTATTGTTTTCTGTCTTACAACTCCCATGATCAGGTTCCCTGTCATCCCAATCTCAGCCCGAAACTGAGCAACAGATGATTAGGGAATCAGCAAGAGGGGGTAATAGAGAAGGGCAGGGCTTAGGAGAAATTTACACTGAGACTGTGTTCATGGGTAAGTGATGGAGATGGGAATGGGCACCCTTCCTCCGTCTCCTACTCACTGTCCTACATCTCTCAACTAGAGACTTTGGGTCTTCTTTTTGTTTTGTAATACTCTGTTTCTCCCTTCCTAGCTTGAGCCAATTGTCTTTTTAGGTGTTGAACAAAAACATCAAGGCAATACCTAGAGTACCTAGTGAAGAATTATGCTTCTCCTTTTCCTCCTTCTTCCTCTCTGCTTCTATTCAAAGCCATGAGGTCCAGCTCCCCTTCTCCCAGAGGAGAACATTTGTATATAAAACGTTTTCTTTTTATTCTCTTAGAAGCTGAACACATCCTCCCTCAGAGAAAGATATCATCAATAACTGATAGGGAAATGATGACTTAAGGATTAGTTTTCCCCAGATTATTTTATTGGGAAATGTAACCGTATGAGATTTGGGCTCTCCTTAGATTTATGGTAGCTTGATTGGATGTGTATTCCCATATTTCTTTTAAAACCCTTGTGATTTCTGCTCATAAGTGCTCATTTGTTGAGAAATGTGGCTACACTTACTTGGGTTAAAAATATGACCTTTTAAAAGCTCTGTGTACTTGGAAGGCACCCTAAAGAAGAAAAATCTTCATAACCAGTGGTGCAGAGAAGTTATTTATTGGGTCTTAATGGGAACATACAGCACAGTTATAAATTTGAGGACATGTTGTAACAAGTTATGTGGTATTTGGAAGCAAACGTGCCAACTCTGTGACTTTTTGCTAATAATTTGTACTGATGCAAATTGCAAAGTGACATTTATGAACTGTGTTTGTCATCAAGCATAAAACTTTAGTTAGATGTAGAAATATTGATCCTCAGTTTCATGGGCAAATACTTTTTCACAGGTCACCCTAGGTTTTTGCCCTGAGCCTTTAATAATTCTAGGTTCTCAAGTTAATAAATAGAGAGACCTTAAATTTTATAGGTTAATCACTTGAAGAAATGAAAATTGACCCTACTATATTAAAGTGAGCCTTCTCTACAACCTTTGAAATTAAAAAAATGGTTATTTCAGTCATCACTGCTTTACTTCCACTCAACAAGATACCCAAGGTTTCTGAAGCTGTCAATAAACACTGATTACTGTCTAAGTTACAGATGGAAACAAGAGACCAAGGACTTACCTGTTTAATTTGGATACTTCTTCCCCAGGCTATTTCATAATGCTTAAAAATGTGATTAAAATATTATTTCCTAATGAACCTTTAGGAAAGTTACCCTTAGAGATACAAATTGGAATATGAACATATCTATTTATCAATTTATTAATATATCAATTTATATCTCAAAATGCGGTTTCCCCAATGATTCATTAGGAAAAATATAATGTTATGTATTTTATCACATGTATAATATATATACATGTATATAAACATAAATATTTATAAATTTTAATTAAATTTAAAATTGCTTTTGAATCTTCAGTGCTTCTTGGAATTTCCAATCAAGACTTCAGTTTGGAATAGAAGTTGCCGTCACTTCTTTATGGTTCACATCTTATAGGTATATAAGGTTCGGGTTTGGCTTCTGTAAGACAGTTTTCTGTAATATAAAGTGAAATAACATTAGAAACAATTAAACAATGGCAGCTGGTGCTGGTTACTGAAGCTCATTTTGTCAAAGTTGTATCTTTGAAAGTAGCACGCAACACCTGCATTTCCAATATGCTCTGCAATCCCAGGGTTGATCAGTAAAATTCTGTATGACTTAAATAAGTCACCTGTAATATATCAGCCTTTGTATAGTTGCAGCTCTTTAAACCTTGAGACTACCCTTCAAATGCCCGGTTTGAAAGTGTAGAGAAATAGAGAAACTAGCAATTCTTGTTAGGATCATGTTGTCTTTTAAAGATGGAATAGAGTCTCTTTATGTGTCTAAATTTTAAAACCAGCATAGAGTGCAATATTTCTTGTAGACATTTGAATAATTCAGAATTTATGATTATTTCTGCTACATAAAGGTTTTACAATGGGGAATGTGCCTTAAATAGATTGTCTCAACCTAGATTTTCTCATATAAAAAAATGAAGAGTGGCAACATTAATAACCCCAAAGAAGTAAGTAAATGTACCTCCCTCCATTTTTGGAGAGGTGAGGGACTATGGTTATGGAAGGTTGCATATACTCTCAGACACAATATGTCTTTTGTGGGGGAGGGGTTATCTGACCGGGGTATGTATGTGACAAGGTAGAGGAGAGAAGAGAATATATGGAAGTGGCTACGATGCAAAAATAAAAGACATCAATAAGGCTTAGAAAATAAAATGAGGGGTTTGAACTGGAAGGTCTTTAAAGTTCCTTACAGCTTAAAAGAATATACCATTTGAGGTCAGGAATTATCTGTATCTACAGGGCCTAGCAAAGTGCCTTATACCTACTGGATTCTTGTTAAATGTTAGATGAATTGAATTGAATATTATTCTGAGATACATTCTGCTTTCTTGAGCTTAAGGGTTTGGAATGGCTTGGGTTTTTATTCTACTGTAGTTTTTCCATTTGTCAGATTAATTTGGTAGTGACTTAAATGCAGAAATTCTTAAGGAATTCTGAAAGTTAATTTACTTTTGTTTGTAGAGTGCGAAGAGAAAAAAATAATGCGTTTTTATTACATGAGTTTTAAAATTGTATCTTTGTCCAATGTAAAAATTGTGACTGACCCTGTGATTTTGTTGGTAGAAGAAATTCCTAGATGAGAAAATTCTACCAATAGGCTTTGATATCTTCTGAACAACTTATTAGAACACTGAAAGGTAAGAGATATATGCCTGGGGTAGGTAACATGGTCAACGTTGTGTCGTAGATGGGACTTGACCCTGAGGTCTTCTTGACTATCCACTGTGGTAGGGAAGGGAAGGGAATAAGCATTTATATAGCATCTACTACGTGCCAGGTACTGTGCATTATTATATTATATCATTTGATCTTCAAAACGATGCTTGGAGGTAGGTGCTGTTATTATCTCCACTTTACAGTTAAGGAAACTGAGGCAAACAGCTAAGACTGGTTTAAATGCCGGCTCCCTGATGCATTTTTCTTCTTGTCCATTATGTTGTTGGGTAAATGTTGACCCCCTCCCAAGGAATCCAGTAGGCTCTATGCTGCCTTTGCTGGTGCCCCCAACACTGTAACTATTTGTTGGTTCTGCTCAGTTCCCTGAGTCTTCCAACTTGAAGTGTAATCTGATCATAGATTTCAGCTGCAGTGGTGCGCATATCCATTTCCTGACCCTAACAATTGTGGTCATTCTTCACTCAAGTTGTGACAAAAAGTATAAAAGTTTAAATGCCTTTAAAATTTCAAAAAAGGTAAGATCTATCCAATAATTTTCCATTTCAAGTAAACATTGCATTTCTCTTTTTCTCATTCTTAGACCATACCAAGTTTTCATGATCCCCATTTTGTTAAATATATTCACATGTGCAACATAAGATGTGTTAGTTTTTATATATGACATTTACACACACATGTGCACACACATTTATATATTTGTGTGTGGAAACATATAAGACAGTATTAACAGTTGAAAGGAATTGAGATGTAATAGCCACACACAAAACCACATATGTGCTTGTTGCTCTCTATAACACAGGCCAATTTGCTGTCAAAGGCAAGGTTGTCAAGAGAACTGGCAAAATAAATGGGCTAATATGCACCACCACAGGAAATCCACACCCAGGCAGCACTGAGTCAACCATAAGGGTGGGAAGTCAATAGGGTTATTACACAGCATGCACAAATAGAAATCATATTTTGGGTCTTATTTGGTCTTTGTGTTGAGACTTTCTTTGGAGATTTCAATTGTCCTCAGAGTAACCCCATCAGGAAACAAATGACAAATGTTAGCCTCACTTAGTAAATGAAGAAATGGAAGCAGTTAACTTCAGTTAAGTGACTTACCCAGCCCAGCAAGCCTGAGCTCCTTAATTTGTAGCCTTTTGAGCAATGTACTATAAAACAGAACATGCCTTACCTAGTGTGAGTCTCCCTCTGCCTTCAGTTACACAAGGGCAAGATTCTTCTACAGTATATCCTAACATATTAAACAGGTATTTTTTGTTAGTCTCTGGGGAAAAGTAAACAAAAGAACATTAATAAATACATAACAACCCAAGCTCAATAAATAAGTAAAGGAGGGTTATTTGTCATTGCCTGGATAGAAACTTGTTTATTCCCAGTACAAGCATTAAGAATTATGCGACTCAAAATAGGTCATTTTAATTCAATTAATATTTATCAAGCACCCCCTGGTGCATGTCAGGGTACTAGTTCCTAGACACTCTTCAAGTCAATTCAGTACTCTGGAGAATTCATTATTTACAATTTCGAGTTGTAACTCAGATTGGACACAGTCCCTCCATGCACAAAAATAACACTACTTAACGTGCTTATCAGTGGCATGAGTGGTAGGATATATAAGATGTTTATGAAATATGCAAATGACCTCAATCAGTTGGGTGGGGACAGGGAACCGAGGGGGAAAGCTGGGCTATTCATCTCTTTAAAAGAGGATCCATCCAAAATTACCAGTGGCAAATTGAGTAGATGGAGAGAGAATAACTTCAGTGAAAACAAGTGTTTTAGAATAAGTCTGATTTAAAAACAAAATAAAACAGGACAGTTTACAATGCAGAAACAACATAGCTACAAAGCATAAGAAAGCAATGGAGTGTAGAACTTGTAGAAAAAGTCAGAAGATTTGGAATTGAGTCCTGATTTTGTTCCTTCATATCTGTCTACTCTTGGGAAAATCATTCTACTTCTTTAAAGTTCAAACCTCATTTTAAAAAAGATATTACTTTCTGGTCAAACCTTCTATTGGTAAGACTATCCATTTTCTAATTAGGCTGTCCCTCAGAAAGCTAATACAGACTTTTAGAAGCCTTTCCAGCCTGGTATAGAATCTTCAAAAGCCCAGGGTCACCCTCATGTTGTGACGAGTCATTGGTGTAAGACTTTAGTGGAGGTTCACATGAAATAAGAATAATGGTATTTATACTCTTGCCTAGCTCAAAGAGCTTTGCAAGGAAAGTACTTTCCAGATCTTAAAATGCGATGTAAAGATGGAATCTTTTTAATATATGGTGAAGATTGACTTTAAAAGTCAACAATTTATTAAGCAATTACCATGTGCCAAGAACTGTGCTAGTTACCATCTGTGCTAGTTACCAGATATATACTGAGTAGATAGAAGGTAATCTGAGATGAGCTGTCCTGAAGGAAGTCAGGAATACTAAGATGCTAAGGTGAGGAGGAAAAGCAACCTAGATTAGACATGGAGGACAGGCATTGTGAAGGCAGGGAGATGGGAGATGGAGTACTGTGTGAGGAACAGCAAATAGTCCATTATAACCAGATCATAGAGTTCATGGGAAGGAGTAAAGGGAAGAAGACTGTAAGAATAGAAAGAGTCCAAGTTATAAAAACCTTTGATCGCCAAACAAAGGAATCTGTATTTGGTCTTAGAGATGTTAAGGAGCCGAAGAAGCTCATTGATCAAGGGAATGATACAGAACTACATTTTAGGAAAATCACTTTTGCAACTGGGTGTAGCATGGATTGGAAAAGGGAGAAACTTGAAGTGAGAAGATCGATATGGATCTGAACTAGGTTGATAGCTCTGAGAATAGAGAGGAAGGATTATATACTGGAGATGTGGCAAATATAGGAATGACAAGATATAGCAAAGATCGGGTGAGTGAGAGTGAAGGGTCAATACTGAGATGGCAAGCCTGGGTGACTGGGAAAATTATGGTGCTCTTGGAAGGAATAGGAAAGTTCATAAGAAGTGAAAGTTTAGGATGGAATGTGAGATAATGAATTCTGTTTTGAATATGTTGAGTTTGAGATATGTATGGGACATAAAATTCGAGAAGTCCAAGAGGCAGTTGGTGGTGTGTGACTGTAGCTCAGGAGAGAAATTAGGGCTAAATATATAGTTCTAAGAATAATTTCCATAGAAATAATAATTGAACACATGGGAGCTGATAATATTACCAGTCTTTCTTTGTATTCCCAGTGCTCACTAAGCATATATGCCTAGCACATAATGGGCACTTAATAAATGCTTTTTGATGTTGTTATCAGTATAGAATGAATAGAGAAAAGGGCCAAATTCAGAACTGGAGGCAATTCCCCTGGTTAGAGGTAGTGACCATGGATGAAAAACTAAAAAAGGAGACTGAGGAGGAGTGGTTAGTCAAAGAGGAAAAGAACCAGGAGGGAGCTGAATCATCTAGTAAACCTATAAAAAAAGAAAATATCCAGGATGAGAAAGTGGTCGACGGTGAAGGCACTACAAAGAGATCAAGGATTATTAGAATTTAGAAATGGCAATGCATTAGAATTTTCAACTAAGAGTCCATTTATAACTTTGGAGAGGACAATTTCAGTTGAATGATTAGGGCAGAAGCAGATTGATGAAAATTTAAAAGAGAGAGAGAGAGAGGAAAAGAAGTTGAGACTCAAAGGATAAAAGGCTTTCTCAAGTTTAGCTGAGAAGAGAACAATGATAGTTGTATGGATAGGTAGGATAAATGAAGACTTTTTAAGAATGGGGAAGATGGAGCAGCTAGGTGGTGCAGGGAGTAGAGCGCTGGCCCTGGAGTCAGGAGGACCTGAGTTCAAATCTGGCCTCAGACACTTGACACATGTACCAGCTGTGTGACTTTGGGCAACCCCAATCCAGTTCTGAATTTGGCTGATAAATGAGACTTGGAGTGATAAAGGCAATCTGCTAGAGAAGACAGAGGGGGATAGGATCAAGGGTGTGTGTCGAGTGATTGACCTGGAAAGGGAAAGGGCTGCCTCTTCATCTGAGACCAGAGGACTTGATAGTGTAAAATATCTAAATGATGTGAGATGATGGGGAAGAAAGGGAGGTCTTGGTGAATGGTTGAAATTTTACCGAGAATGTATAAGGTAAGGTCCTCAGCCAAAAGAGTGGGATCTGGGGGTACCATGAAAGGCTTGAAAAGAAATGAGGCGGCTTGGAATAGCCACTGTGGAGAGGGGGATATTGAATTTATAAAGAAGGAATGGAATGCTTGCCTTTCTGCAGTAAGGATCTAGTTGAGATGAGATAACATGAATTTGTAGCTGACCCAGTCAATGTGGTTTCCTGAGTTTCTCCACCTCCATTCAACATTATATGATTAAGAATAAAGTAGACAGATGATGGTAGTTCCAATCCATAGTTGGCGTTTGGCAAGGCGTGATTGGTGACATAACAAGGGTGATGAGTAGAGGATATTATAGAATGGAAGTAATTCACCAAAGGGTCAAGAAAGGGCGAGGAGGAACATGCAGCCAATGCAGAGGTGATGTCCTGAGAAAGAAGTGAGAGATAAAGGTAAAGGAGATCTCTACAAGAAAAAAGAGCAGTGTCAAGAGTGGTTGGGCATAGGGAAATATGGAATGCTAAAAGATTGGGATTGAGTAGCTAGGTGGTGCGGTGGATAGAATGCTGGGCCTGGAGTCAGGAAGATTCAGCTTCATGAGTTCAAATCTGGCCTCAGACACTTACTAGCTATGTTATCCTGTACAAGTCACTTCACCCTGTTTGCCTCAGTTTCCTCATCTGTAAAATGAGCTGGAGAAAGAAACAGCAAACCTCTCCAGTGTCTTTGCCAAGAAAATCACAAACGGGGTCATAATGAGTCATGACTGAAATGACTGAACAACAAAAAAAAATTATGATTAGATAAAGGAATTTGTAAGTAAGGAGATAGAACACTTGTGGGTAATGATAACATCAAAATATGATTATCTCTGTATGTAACTGAGGTGGAGTAGGCAGGAGTGTGCTGGAGCCAGGAAAAATCAGCTGGAGCCAATTGTTAAATCCTGAGTGTGAGTATTTGCAGTCAGAAGTCAGCAAATGCTACAAAACAAGGCTTGATTTGTTTTCTTGGTTGTCTAGACTTAAGAAAGTGGAGGAGAAAATGTTAATAATGCAGATTCAACTTAAAACTGTGTTGTAGGTTTTACCTCAAGAGTCTATTAATAAACATATACCAGCACACCCTTGGGATTAGGTCATAAGAATTGATGAGATTGAAGAACTAGGTACTTAGAAACAAGTATAACAGAAAAAGATAAGAACTAAAGAGGCCAAGGAGAGGTTAAGCAAGGTAATATAGTGAACCAGGTCCTGAATATAAACTATAGGTAAAGGGAGGAAGCTAGCACATGGAATCATAATGAAAGTAATTATCATCAACATTTGCCAAGGCCTTTATTACAGAATAATAACTAATTTGGGGTGCCACATTATAAGAATGAAATCAGAAAGGTCCTTAAGAGAGAGAACAACAGAAAGAATTACAGGACTTGAAAACATGACCTATTAACAATAAGGAAATTTGGCTTATTTAGCCAAAGCTAGCATTTCTGTTGAATAATAAATTTCTTTATACTTGAGACAAAACTAGTAATAAGTTAAGCAAGAGTTTGTTAATTTGGAAAATTAACACTTCAGAAGGCAGGAAACTTACAATTAGACCCTGATTTATTGTTTATTGATCATCTAGACTTAAGAAAATGATGGGAAAATATTAATAGTGCAGATTAAACTTAAAAGTGTGTTATGTATCTGTATTCCCCAGAGAGCCAGTTTTTAACATTTATCAGCAGCACACACCTCATGGTAACCATTAGTTTTTTGTTTTGTTTTGTATAATCTGTTAAATATACAAATATAAATATATGTTAAGTACATAAGTATGTGTGTAAGTATATAAGTATGTTTACATTGCAACAAGAGAAAATTAGGTTGAAGTAAGGAATCTTGGGCCAAAAGTGTTGTTAGATTATGGATTAAATGCCATTGTTGGGAAGAATGGCATTTTTTGTTTGTTTTCTATAGATAATTAAGAGGGTATTCAAGGTATCTGAAAGAAGAGAGGTTAGCAAAGGCATGGGAAAAATTCAGGTTTTATCAACACACACACACACACACACACACACACAAACACACAAACATACATACACACTGCCCAAATAAATGAGAGAATATCACTAATTACCAACTTTCCTGAGAATATTCTATGTACACAATGAGGACATTTTGGATGAATGAAGAAAAATGAATTGGCGGGCTTTCATAAATAATATTTTATAACAGACCACATTGTTACATTCATGCAGTTGACTAAAAGATGTAGAGAATACAAGATCTCACTGTTCTTATTATTTATTGACTACAAAATAGCATTTAATTTGATAGAGGAAAATGTCAATGTAATGCTTAATATGCTGTGCCTCTATCATGGACCTCCACACTCACTCCCTGACCCTGGCCTGCTCTCCCACTGGCAGGTCTAGGTTCCCAGAGAAGTCCAATAACCACATGACTTCATTTAAACTCTGTAAAAGCTGTAGGAGTAGACCTATTATGAGGGAATATACCCCTCTACTCACAACTATAGCTATTGAGCCCCCACTAATGTGTTTCCTTTTACACAAACTCAACTAGTCATTTTAATGAAACATTAGATCTTTAGCATAATCATTTATTTAATATGGCAAAAACAAAATAATACAATTAAAACAGAATAGGTGCTCATATAATGCAAATGCAGTAAGAATAAATGTATCCCATTTCACACATACACCAGCATTATATTGTCCCACTAATGTACTCAGTATCTGTGGGTGAGAATTGGAACATACTTGTAAAAACCTGTCAGGAAAGCTCATGACTGAGGAAAATTAATGTGCTCAGCATAACTCACAACTATGAGATTATGAACTTCAAGGTCCTTTTTCTGTCTCAGGAAGTGAATATAAAATTTCCTTGGTGAATATAACTTTTGTGTTGAACAGATGACTTCACTGCTAAGCTAAGCTGATACATACTGTGCTTGACTAACCCTTCATTAGACATGATATCTCAGCCAAACTAGTTTATTAGTTGTGTGACATCTCTGATTATCTGCTTCTAAGCTGTTTCTTTGTTTAGCTAGACTTACTCCTCAATACTAACTGTGTTTCCATCACTTACAACTTCAAGCCTTCAATTCTAATAGTAGTTGCGCTACATTCTACTAAGTAGGTGATGATCTTTATCCTAAAGTTGGCAAATGCCTCTCCAGGTATGCTTCTTTGTGACATTCTTCATCTCCTTTACCCCCTAGCCACAACAGATGACAATGTAGAGAAGTATCTTCTGTCTTTACTTCTTCTCTTCTTATCAGCAGCAAATCCAAACACTGAGCAGAATATATTCTTTCCACCCCTTATTCTTCAACAGAAAGTAAAAATAGAAAGCATAGTATATTTTTTCTATTCCTTTTCTCAGCTTCAGGTGATAGTAAAGATCATTCCAGGCTCTTACTAACCAACCAATTGATCAGGCTGTGAGGGACAGTACTAGGAGAGTACTTCTTTCTATAACACAGTTCTGAAGTGTCCTTTTACCTTTTTCTTCCTTGTCTTTCTGGATTAGACTCTGGGTCTTGTGTGTGAATGATTCCACCATTACTTATATTTAGTGCCCATATTCTCATTTTTCTTTACTATTGCTATCTTAGAACTCTGAGCCAGACTTAACTTCAGCAGCTGAGTCTCTTAAAAATCTTAGTAATCCATGCCCTAGACAAGTAAATTTTTAAGACTCAATTCAGGCTTAATTCAAACTACTTTTCTCAGAAGCAAACTCGTGTCTCAGAAAAGTGAACTAATGCACTTAAAGGGCCACTCTCATTCTCATTCATTTTAATTCAAAAAATTAAAACTCTCCTCCAACAGAGGGTCTCCTCTTCACGTATCAGAACTATATAAGATTCTTTGAAATGGAAATACCTTTGTTCAGTGATCCTCTGACGACTAATGTGAAGCAATACACAGAACATAAAGGAACACACTTGTAAAAGGTATTTACCACCATCTTGGAGAATGTCTAGCACAGAGTATGTACTGAAAAGTATTTGTTACAGATTATGAAGTCTTCTAAATGCCCTCATTCATGGAAGACATTGTACTAATTATATAAAAGCACAAAACATTGCATAGTATCTTACATGGGACCCATAATGAGACCAAAGAACTTGGCCTAACTGACCCATCAGTACATATAACTTGGATAGTCTCTATGAATGGACAGTGATCTGGTATCATAATTAAGTAAGAGGAAGAGAGTGGTCTGGATAGCCTTGGGAAAATTGTGGATTATTTTACTGACTCAAAACTACTCACTAAAATAAAAGTCCATGTTTTTGAACAGTTTTCTTCCATTGATGCTTTATGACTTTGAATCATGGAATATCATGATCTGCAATGAATTAATATTGAAGAATTAGTTACCCAAAGGGCAACAGAGAGGTGCATTATGGGTGTGAGAAGGCTGCAATGTATGACCAATGAAGAATTGCACCAGAGAAATATTACAATGTATGTAATCAGAGAACTGTGTCACTGGAAAAGCAAATGGGCTAGTCATGTAGCAAGGATGAGAAATAACTGACAGTGTGTGTTCCATTTTGTGTCCACATTTGTGTATTCCATCGATGTCCATAAAAGTGTCAAGAGATCTAAGGAAAGCTAGAGGCATGAAGGGTGGTCTCCCTGTGGAGGATTTATGTGAATACATGGACATGAGTTACGTAGAATGAGAAAGCGTGCGTGGGTTTCAGTCTGTATTAGATACTAGATAAGGTCATAAGTTCATCCAAGTACTGAACTAAGCAATTTAAGTACATTCCATGCTGTATTATGTATAGTCTTGCTTGAATTCAAATATCTCATTAGATTCCTCTAGTTGCTTTTATTTTCAAATTATAATACAAGCTCTTCTTGAAAGTCATAGGAAATTGTTTCCTTTAAGAGCAACAGATTTATGTATGTATGGATAGATATATCTGTAACAATATAAGTAATATTACATTAAACATGTATATTTTAATACATACGTACATAATATTTCATATACATATATGCACACAAATATATGTATGTGTGTATATGTATACACACACACACACACACTGAAATCAAAGGAGTTTTGCCTTTGCGTCTTGCTTTGTGGAAAGCATTAGTATATTTGAGGATGTCTGAAAAATAGCTGTACTGGGCATCCAAAAAAAGGTCAGATTATTGTGGTTCTGGGTCCTATCAAGCTTTCCATTCCTCTTGTGTCTCCAGCCACACATTAGGCAAGCCTAGTTTTAATATTCTTTCATTGTTCAGAGTAAAGTTTATCAGCTCATTTATCAAATTAAGGGAATAAAAAACTACTGAATTAGAATGACTCTCCAATGGAAGTGGAGTGCATGATACATTATAACATCTGTATGAATACCAAATGAATTCATTATGATCAGTGCTGCTAGCGTGAATACCAACTGAATTCTTAATGACTGGACTCTTAAAATAATGTATTACTTAAAATGTGAGAAAGTGGAGTGCTTAATTTTTCAGTTGGTTTATTGCAGTCCTTAACAAGCAGAGTTGCCAGTAAGTAGACAGCTAAGTGAAAATCATGAAAATCTATGACAATTTTTAAAATATAAAATTGAAACAAAAAGTCCTGTTTTATTGTTTGCACAGATGCACTAAAATTTATGTAGTACCTCTGTTTGTGGGTCTGAAGTGATGAATAAGTACAACAGAACAATAAAATGATGTGATTCTGCCCTTAGATTTCATAATAATTAGTAATGGAGATTGTATTAAAAGAAATTGTCTGTAACTGATGATAAAAATGGTTAAATTGTCATAAAAACTACTTCACATGTATGCATGGTGGGTATAGTCAGGTACATTGGAAAGAGAGAGGCCTAGGGTATGAACAAGAGGCAGATTATACGTTTTTCTCCATAGATATTTATACATGCAAGGTCACAGTGACTAAAAACACTCTGATAGTCCTCAATGGAGGATGCCCCTTTAAACAGCCCATAGTTGGTTCAGCAGGAATTTGGGCAAGTATCCAATGACTCGGGGCTGGGACCTTGCAGATCTGCAGGGCAGAAACAGCAGTCAACCATTGGCCCGCTGCCTCTGCTTCTCATTCTCCCACTAAGTACACACAGTGATATGCAAATGCTATGCAAAGGAGTAGGCAGCAGAGTCCCATCTCTAAGATACTGTGCTATCTTATGACGCCTTCATAACATAGGAGTAGCAAGGCTTAGAGGTTGCTGAAACATGGAAATTGTGCTGACCTAGCTGATAGGATGAAGGAGAGAGAGAAGGGAGCAAAGTAGGCAGCCAGAAGAAGAGCATCTCAGGAGAAAGTGGGTGGGCAGGCCCCAGCAGCAGAAGTGGGTGGAAATAACCTGGGGGGGGGTGCCATATAGCAAGGAAATGTTCACCCAGGAGGAAGCTAAAAAGTATGGTATTAGAAGTACAGGCTGGGTGGGAAGAAAAATCTTTGAGAAAAAGAAAGGAGGAACACAAGGGGAGAGAAAACACAAATAAATCCCCAACAGAGTTTGTTTAAATTCTAGGAATAGCCTACAATTGTCATAAGGTAAGAAGAATTTAGGGGTGGGCCGGAGTATGAAACTGGTATTTCTTGATTGGGACTTTTCTTTTGTCTTTGAGAAATTATTTTAATAAAAAGAAAGGGTGGAACACTAGGAGAGACAGGAAAAAAAAGCAAAGTTGATGAATGAAGAGACAAATCAGTGTAGGAAAATGTCAGTATCATCATTACTTCTACCGAAAATGTGTCAGCAAACATAAAGCCATCTTTTAATTAGCAACAGTACAGTGACTGCTGAAATAGAGGATTGTAGCTAAGTAAAGGCAACGGTAGCGTCACAGAGCCTGGCGTTGCTTTCAACACATGCTTGCCCATCTCACAACAAAATATTGAGGCAAGAGGAGAAAGAGAATTAATTCCAAATCAAATATAAATACCATAGGCCTCAAGCCAGAAAACATTCTCAACTTAGACTTTTCCCAGCGCCCTAAATTCAGCCAACTAGAATTCATTTACAAGTACTACCCTTTTTGTTGTTGTTTCATCAATTAGTCATGTCCGACTCTTTGTGACCCCATTTGGGATTTTCTTGGCAGATACTGGAGTAGTTTGCCATTTTCTTCTCCAGGCTCATTTTACAGATGAGGAGCTGAGGCTGACAGGGTTAAGTGACTTGCCCAGGGTCACATAGCTAGTAAATGACTGAGGCTGTATTTGAACTTAGATCCTCCTGACAGCTGGGCCAGCACTCTCTCTGCTGTGTCATCTAGCTGCCCCACAAGTACTACCTTATTTAGCCTATAAACATGGTAGAATTGTACTTTAAGGAATAATATACATTTTATTTTATAATACTAGAAAATAGCATCACTAGATTAAAGGATCAGTGCTGTAAGGTGCCTCATCTAGCAAGTGGTCCAATCCTTTCATCTTCCAGATGAATCCACTGAGACTAGAATGATGAACTGACTTTTCTGTAGTTACTCAGATAGTAAACCACAGAGATATGATTCAAACACAAGTGCTCTGAAACCCATTAATCTCTTTACCGCACTATACTGCCCCTGGTTTTCATTATTTTCTAGAAGCATGAACTTATTTACACTCTCTTGGACTGCATTCTTACATAGGGAAAACACAGATTTGTTTCAGGTGTGACAGACTCATGCCCCATATGACACAAGATCTAGGATCATGAAAATTTGAACCTCTCTCCCCAGTGATAACTGTTGGGATGTCGTGGAATGGGCACTGGTCTTGATAAGATTTAGGCTTAACTCCAACTCAAAAACTTACTATTGACCTTAGGGAAGTATCAGCAACTTCTCGAAGACTCAGTTTCCTCATCTATAAATGGGGATAAAACTACGTATTCTGATTACCTCACAGGATTATTATGAGAAATGTGCTTTGTAACCCTAAAAAAATAGCAATAATGTGAATAACAATGGTGTGTGTAACTGAGATCTAGTGTCAGAATTGGTTTAAATCCTACTTCTGCTGCTTACTACTTATGGTACCTCTCTGGACCTCTTTTTGCCTAGCTGTAATATGAGTGGATTGGCCTTGATTATTTGCAGTTTTGGGGCAGCTAGTTGGTGCAGTGAGTACAGCACTGGCCCTGGAGTCAGGAGGACCTGAGTTCAAATTCGGCCTCAGACACTTGACACATTTACTAGCTGAGTGACCTTGGGCAAGTCACAAAACTCCAATTGCCCTGCCCCCCCCCCCCCCCCAAAAAAAAAGATTATTTGCGGTATCTCATTCGTTTCACAATCTCTGATCCTGTGATGATGGAACACTCAGAGATGGTATCACTAACCTACTTTGCAATCAAATCACTGGTTACAGAGAAATATTTCTATCAAGAGAAATAGAAGAGTTTTCAATAAAGGATGTGCCTAGTTATTAGCAAAGAAGGCAAATGAAATTAATGGTAGAGACCTATCAAATTCAGTTACTGAAAAGGGTTTTCTTGAATCCTCCTTTCCTTTAGTGAATTCTGGTCCTTTATTGTGAGAGCACAGTGAATCTGCAACAGTTAGAGTTGGGTAGAAAGGAATATTTGCATATTATCAAGTTCAAAGCCATATTGAGATTTGTGATTGATAGTAGCATCATCTGGCTATTTAGTAACTTCAACAGTGATAAAGATGACAAATTTTAAGTTTAGATTTATGCCACTAAAAAACTTTTACAAGGTAGAACTCATTATCTTTCCTCCCAAGCATCCACCCTTTTTCCAAATTTCAAACTTTTCCATTTCTATTGAGATTACCAGATTTCCAATCTCCCAAGCTCATGATCTTGACATTTACCCTTGACTCTCAGTTCTGACTCACCCCATATATCCAATTAGTCACCAATTCTGTCATTTCTCTGTAGCATCTTTTCAGTAATCATGTGGCCTCCACCTTAGATCAAGCCCTCATCATGTCTCTCACCTGTGCTAATGCAGTAGGTTCCTGTTTGGTCTCCCTGTCTCACATCTTGCACCATTCCAATTCATCCTACACAGTTACCAAAGTTGAATTCCTTTAGTGCAGGCCTGACAATTTACTCTTGCCTCTAGGATAAAAAATAAACTCCCCCTTTTAACTTTGAAAGGCCTTTGCAATCTGGCCCCATTCTACTTTCCAGGTTTATCATATACTACGCCCCTTCCCATACTTTGTAGTCTAGACAAATCGGCCTTCTTGCTTATCTTCACATATGACACCCCATTTCCCATCACTGTGCTTTGCATTGGTTGTCTGCCATTTCTAAATGCATGTCCTCCTCTCCTGAGCTTTGTAGAATCCTTTGAGACTTAGCCAAGTCTCCACCTTCCCTATGAAGCTTTTCCTGATTGCCGCTAGCTACTAGTCTCCTTCCTCCCAAAACTACCTTATATTTATTATTTATATAATTATATGGGCAACTAGGTGGCACAATAGCAAAAGCACTGTACTTGGAGTCAGGAAGACCTAAGTTCAAATACTGCCGTAGGCACCAGCTGTGTGACCCTGGGCAAGTCCCTTAACTGCTGTCTACCCCCATTTCCTTATCTGTAAAATGGATATGATAATAACATCTACCTCTTACAGTTGTTGTGAGAGTAAAATGAGATATTTGTAATGTGCTTTGAGAACCTTAAAGCACTACATAAATGCTAGCTTTTATTATGTTATTTGTTGTTGTTGCTGTCTCCCCCAATAAAATGTAAGCACTTTGAAGGCAGGGAAAAAGTAGTTTTATCCCCATTTATAGATGAGGAAACTGAGTCTTCGAGAAGTTGCTGATATTTCCCTAAGGTCACACAATAGTAAGTTTTTGAGTTGGGAACTAAGACCTGCGATTAGTATAGTTCTTAGTACACAGTAAGTGCTTAATAACTGCTTGTTTATTGATCAGTTGGTGTATACTCAGTCATATTTAAAAGTCTCTACGAGAATTCTGATATCTACTATAAGCTAAAAGTAAAATTCTGGGAAAAATACATTTTAAAATATGGCAGACATGAACATATCAGATAATTTTTCATGCAAAATTTGTGTAGAATGTACATCTGAAGCAGCCAAAATGAAATGGCAGATTAGTAATTTGAATTCTCATCTCAAAAAACAGTCTTCCAACTTTTTCAGGAGTGTAAGATATCATGAAAATCTATCTAAGAGGTCCCTATGTTGAGGCTATTTAAATAGTTGGGTTCTTATATAGTAGAAATACGTGAAGATTTTGACATGAACAAGAGCTACACAGAATAGGTAGGCTATGATCTGCATCACTGCATGGAACACCCAACTTAATGAGATCCTAGATCCATTTCATTGTATAATCAAGAAATTTATGGGCAGATAGGTGACGTAGGGAGTAGAGCACCTGCCCCGGAGTCAGGAGGACCTGAATTCAAATCCGACCTCAGACACTTGACACATGTACTAGCTGTGTGACCTTGGGGAAGTCACTTAACCCCAACTGCCCTGCGCCCCCCGGAAAAAAAAACAAAAAAAAAGAAGTTTAGCACTGTGGCTAGCATGCCCTTCCAAGGATACACAATGTTTTAGGAATATCTCTTTCATATGTAATGAGATATACCTATACTGCTGAATAGTAAGTAGAGGTTCTTGAAAACGGATGCAAAAAATATTGTGTATTCAGAATGATTTTTTTTCCACTGAAGTCTTGGACTAGACTAGACCTTAGTCAAGTCAGTCAAATCAGTAAGCATTTATTAAGTACCTACTGTGTGCCATGAACTATTCTAAGTGCTGGGGTTACAAACAAAGGCAAAAAACAATACTTGTTCTCAAGAAACTGACAATCTAATGGTGATTTTAGATTAATAGTCACTTCGGATGAATTCACTTCATCTGTGTGTTTCAATTTCTCCATTTGTAAAAGAAATGGTATTTATTTCATTCTTTTATTCATAGCAATTTATCACTAATTGTAAGAATAAGTTTATTATAACCTCTAAAAATCTATAAAGCAATAATTTTTAGTATGTATGTATCTATAAATTTGTTCCATTTTATTTTATGACTGTACATTTTGAATATACACTCATTTATTGCCTTATTCAAGGAACACTTTGATAAAGATGCTTTATGGAGACACAAAATACCCTCACATTGTGGTATGATATTATCATTATATGGTATTACAATAGTAAAGTAATATCTCTGTTGTGATACCTTTTAAACTTGCATTTAAATATGTAAGTACTGGCACACACATATATCCCTTTTGGAAAAACTCAAAAAGCTGAGAAATGACTTCATTTTCCAAATAAAGGGGCCAGCATTTTAGATGTGCAACAGTCAGTAAATTTGGCAAAATAACAAAGGATTAGGTAAAATATAAGCAATGAATGGCAAGCACAGGGTAAAACAGGTCCCCCCCAAACCCAAAGGGATTATGAGTCATCAGGAAGAAGCTGAGGAGAAAAAAAAATTCCCAAAGAGAGCCAAATAAGAGATCTGGTTTATCTAATTCATTTTATTGCCATAAAATCAGGTAGTCATATTTTAGCAAATTTATGGCTGAGTTGCTGACACAAAAAACCTTATTTTTCCAGATGTCAAGGATTGACTACCCCCAAAGGGCAATCAGGCATTTACCCAGTGGTCTTTGGGGGAGCCTTCACTTTTTGCCCTTTGAGTGGTGAGGAGAAAGAAGGAAAAGAAAAAGGAACAGCAGTGGCCTCTTGCCTCTGTAAACTCATTCTAGTGACCTTAGGATCATGGGAATTTGCCAGGCTAGTTTTATGAAGGTTGGCTATGGAAAGAGTTAAAGGGAAGAATCAGAGCTTCAACTATAGTCCGTGGCTCTGACTCCTTCCCTGCTTTCTTCTGCCCCTCCTTCAAGCAGGATTATTTTGCTGACTGGTATAATTGTCTTGCCAGAATCCTTGTTCCACATTACCCAAAAGAGTTTTAGTCAACATTTTTATGTGCTTACAGTGGTACAGCACCCAGAAAGACTTTTTACAAAATAATTTTTACTTTAGACTTATTAAATTATAGTCTTTGCCCCTTATACCTCTACTCCCCAACTCTTATGTGCAACAACAACCAAAAAAAGTCAAATGGAATTAGCTAATATATCAATTATGTCTGTACCTGCCACATTCAACATTTCTGATTATCTGACTTTTGTATTCATTATTGCACATTTTTGTTCATTTTGAATTTAGTTGTCTTTTGGTGTTATTTTAATTTAGATTGGGAAGGAGGCATTTATTAAATGCCTGCTATGTGCCAGAAACTGTGCTAAACCCTTTGCAAATATTATCTCATTTGATCTTCACAACAACCATGTTGTGTAGATACTATGGTAATCCTCATTTTACAGTTTAGGAAAATAAGGCAGACAGGTTAAGTGACTTGCCAAGGGCTACCTAGCTAGTAAAGCTAGTCTGAGGTCAGGTTTTTTCCTGACTCCAGGACCAGAATTCCATCTGTTTGTCATCTGACTGCCAATTTGTATATATTGTGCATTGTCTGTATTGCCTAGTATCAACCCACAGAAGGCTTCTCATGCTTCTTATTCCTCCTGTTCATAATATCTTATAATGCAATAGTATCCCATTTCAATGTACATCATAATTTATTCAACTGTTCTCAATCAATCACTTTGTTTCTATTTTTTCTACCTCAAAAATATGGTGCTATGAATATTTTGTATATAAACACATATGTGTATATACGTGTATGTGTCTGTATTCACACACTTTTTCTTTGACTGTTTTGGGACATATAACCAGGAGTGGAACTATCGGGTCAGGTGGTTCTAGAAATTTACTTCTTTAGCCAATTTACCTCCTATTGTTCTGACAGTTCCCACTAAGGCCCTGATGGGGGTAAGTAAAGGCAGAAATGAAGGAAATCAGGAAACTGGAGCCTTAAAACTATTTTATGTAAGGAAAGAAGTAACTGGAGACTACTGAAAATTTTAGTAAAAGGAAGGACTAATTTTGTAGGACCCTAGATGGTTAAGGAAGAAGGATATTGGGAAAGGGGATTTACTGATACTGTCAGAGCTACAAAGATGGAAAAGAAACTCTTAAAAGTTTTGTAGCCCTTTGAGAGGGTGTGTATACCAAACTGCCAGAATTTGGAGATTTCTTCCTTTCCTGTTGCTATTGCTTTTTTTCCTATGTGCATAATAATTTGACTGGTTGTTATCTTGCTGAGATTGTAGTATCTATTCCCTGTGTGTGATCCATCATCAGGACTGTGTTTCATTTAGCGGTTACATTGTCTTTAGACAACTGCAGTAAAACCTTTTTGCGAGGATAATTTCTCATAGTAAGTATAGCATCCTCACAGAATTTCCACTCTTCCTGCCCTTCTATCACAACCCTTGCCTGGATTTTGTGTCCCATTACAGCCACCCCGTAGCTAGGATCTTCACGTTCTTACACTGAAATCTTTATGTGATCATCATGATTCAGTTAAGTGGTTTTTGCTATAGCCTGATTTGACAATAAAGCTATAAAAAGCCACTTCAGAATAGGCAACAGAGCTGGTTTTCAAATCCTAAATATCCCCGCAGCTTCCAAACATACTTTCAAAATATCAAAAGTCTACCTTAGGGACCGCAGCAATTACTTGCAAATCAAACAAAAGAAGTTAGTTCCTATTACATCTCAATTCCCCATGGACTTGACTTTATTGCACGTATTTTCCTTGATCTTATGGGTCAAAATTTTGTTTGAGTCCCCATGGAGTATACAGAGCCAGTGAAAAGATATTGTCTTATATTAGTAATTATTATTAGAGCTTCCAAAATGTTAAGCCAATTTGGAAGCTTTCAGAGAGGAGAATGGATGGTCTCTTTTCCCTCAAATCTCTACGTCAGCAGTATTTCTTTCATGATAACATTTATTTATCAAAGTTTATGCTACTTTGACTTTTTATAAAATAACAGTGAAGATAAATGGATCGATTGACCCCAAGAGCAGTTTATTTATCCCTTTAGTCACACTTCAGTGGCAAAATCAATATTCTTCTGAAATATCTGATATTACAGTGGTTCCAGTAAATACTGACATTCCTGAGCTATGTGCAAAGGGAACTAAAATTTATTATCAACTTAGATTTTTTAGTACCTATATTGATTTTCTTGGAGATGCTTGTGAATTTTTATTTATCTATAGCTGAGCAAGTGACCTTTGTTTCAGGAAAACCGCAGTCTAAACCTGCCAAGGTGGGGGAGGGGTCTGTTTGCAGGTCTGTGTGTGTTTTTGTGTGCAAGAGGGAGGAGAAAAGAAAAGGAAATTAACATTGCCCATAAAGAGGGTTTTGCCAGCAGTTGGTATGTTCATTTTCCTCAACATCTGGCATTATACATTCTTTTAAAATATAAAGATACAGAGCCTATATGATCAAGTCACCAAGTATGTATGAAGAATCCACCACTGAATACTTTTCTTTGACCTGTCTCCTTAGCACATGCAAGGGCTAAGGCTAGTACCTTGTTGAAGTGGCCAACAGTAGATCCTCTACTGTGAAGGCAGATTAAGGGGAGTGAAGGAGAAGGGCAGGGAAGAATCTAGGGAATCAAAGTAATGTGAGAGTGAAGAATTGGTTTAAGAGGACTTAGGTGGAAGAAGAGGGGTTGGCCTTGACAAAGAGAAGGGCCTTCTTGTCATGGAAAAGCAGAATGAATGAGGAGCTACTGAGGAAAGATGATTGAGTGATATGAGTTGAGGAAGAGAGAAAAAGAAGGAGTTCTTGGTGAATGCCTTCAACTTTTTTTTGATGAAGGGCAAGGTCCTCAGCTAAGGCAGAAAGAGGAATGTTGTGTCAAAATTGATGAAAGATAAGCAAATTTTGAATACCTTCTATTGGAGAGCAGGATAGCAAACTGATTAGAGATCTTACAGTAAGGGTCCAGTTTCAGTTAGAGAACATATATTTAATGGACCCTAGTCATCATGGTTTCCTGATTTCTTTAAACCCTTTTCAATGGTACTTGAAAAGGAGGCAAAGAATTTGAACAGTGCATTGTTGGGGTTTGGAAAGGTCTACTTCTCAACATGAGAATGGATTGAAAGATTTGAGAGTAGATGATAATGGAGCATTTAATTGGCTCACCAACAGGACAAGACAAAGAAAGAAGGGGAACATAGTCAATGAAGGTAGTCTGGAAAAGAATTGAAAGGTGGAGCAAATGGAAGTTATAATGAAGATGAAAATGAAGACTAGAGTGTGGGTTATAAGGCATAGGGAAAGGTGGAATTATAAAAGATAATGATCGGATAAATGGATTTCAGAGCTAATAAACATGGAAGTGGAATGCTTATGGGTGATGATGAGATCAATGGCATGAAATTCTATATAAAACTGAGATAGAGTGGAGGAGGTCATGGGAATTAGGTAGATAAAGGAAGGGAAGGATATTTATGGGAGCATCAGTATGTACATTGAAGTGTCCATTGTGAGAGCAGGAGTTGGGATGGAGAAAAAAACTGTGAACCTATCACTGAGCTCGTTGAGTAAAGAAAGAATATCCAGGGGGTGGAGAGGAGACATTGATAAATAACAGCTAGCAGGATCTAGACCGACTGGTAAATTTGGATTAAGTTATTTCCAAAAAAGGAAGGTTGCTGAATGATAGCAGAAAAAGTAGATTCTGGAAGCCTTATTGGGGAGCAAGGAATATTCTGACTCCCCACAATGACCAAGAAATTGAGGGTATAAGAAAAGTAGGAAACTAATGGATAACTGAGCAGGCAGAGTGAGACCAGATGATGAAGGGCCAAATGAATTGTATTGAATTCTCAGATTTCTCGTTTTAAATGGGCAGAAATAATTCATTGTATATGTGTGTATGTTTTTTTTTGACTGACCGCATTTCACATAGCAAAACCAATTAAAAATTATTTCTCCTTCCACTATTAAAATAATCTAATATCTTGTTGTTTATCAACAATTTTCAGAAACTGTAACTGCAATTGTAAAGTAACTCAAATATTTGTTATTCAGGCATTTGAGAGAGTACAGTTTGTATCCTCTTAATACAGTGTTGAATAACTGCAGCTCAAATAACCATGAATGACTTTTTGAATTCCTCTCCCAATGACTTCACAGATATTTGTTTCATTTACTCTGGGAAATAAATCATCTAAGTTTCAAAAAATGAAACGATGGTTTAGTTATTTTAGTGTTTTGGTACTTTGATATTTCCACAGAAGCATCCAAAAAACTAAATAACGGTTTGTTTATTTTACTTTCTAAAACTAAATGAAACAAATACTTGTGAAATTATTGGAAGAGGAATTCAACAGATTAATCATGAATATTTGAGGAATATAAAGTAAGCAAATGAAATAACCAAGCCATCATTTAATTTTTGAGATAGCTTCAAAATATGTCATGGGGGGAAAGTAAATCCTTTAAATGTCTGGTATGTACTTTCTGAAAAATGAAGCCTATGTCCATCTCTAAACAGTACAGAATGTGTGTTCCAGTTCTATCAGAAAACAAAAATGCACCTTTTTTAGTGAAAAAAATAGATCCACTGAATCTTCCTGACTAGTAATTTAAATAACATTGATTTAAGTCAAATCTACTTTATTTCTGAGCATCACTTCTTAGAGGTTCTCAGGTAAAATTTTGTAGATGTGCAAGATACTAAAAAACAAAGGTGCTTCTCCTAGAGTCAGTACTGTAAGCTAGGGCAGATACTTCTAGGTTTCAATAATTAGGGACTGGGACAGGGTAACTTATGAAGGGAAATATTCTGAATATTTCTGGTTTTGCCTAGAAGCTCCTTGGGTAAGAGATAATGTCAACAACTAAGTCAATAATATCTAATGCACTATTTGTTTCAGATAATATACGTTTATGTAATAGGTTAACCTAATCTTCACTCTTCTTTCTGATTATTAATACATTTTTAAAAGGTAGAGCTTTCTAGTCTTTTTTATTTTCAAATGGTTTTCCAATTTAGAATAAATTCTTTTTATAAATATAGAAAGGGAAAGATACTATTGATCTAAATGTACGAAGGCCTTCCACCAATTTGTTCTTAATGCTTTTTATCATTGGTACTGTAGAATGGTGATTTCTACATATCTGTATCAGAGATGATTCTTATTTCATAGTGGATAATTGACCCTGGCATTATAAACCTGCTCATAATTTTTTTAAATGAGTTACAGGAACATCTTGCCTTAAATATTACATACTTAGAGTTTCTGTTCCGTAGTTTTTGTTAATATAATTTTGCTTCAGTGTCTCTAAAATTAAAATCCTCTGTATTTTTTTTTTACAAAAAAAGTGGTTTAAAATACCCTAAATGATTTAAATGTAAAAAAAATTCCAATTTTAAAAAATTAGTGATGTTTATTTTTAGTTCCCAGAAGCTTCTACTTGGTAGTATATGGTCTAGAGAGCAAGGGTTCTTAACCTGAGTTTGTGAACTTGTTTTTTTTAATATTTCAATAACTATATTTCAATGTAATTGATCTCCTTTGTATTTTGTTTTGTGCATTTAAAAACATTATTTTGATAAGGGGTCTATAAGTTTCACCAGGCTTCCAAAGGGGTCAATGATACGAAAAAAGTTTGAAACACTTGGTTTAGAGGCCAAACCTCTCCTGAAATAACTTCAGTCTTTTATAGTACCACCATTTTTGTGATTGCTCACATCCATTTGCCAGATTCTGTTGTTGCTACCTCCATAATATCTCTCCTATTTGTCCTCTCCAATCACTGATGCACTGCCACCAAACTAATTCAGGCCTTGATCACATTTGGCTAGACTTTAGTAGTGCCATTCAAATTGGTCTCTGTGCCTAGTCTCTCCTTGGTGCATCCACCACATAACTGCCAAACAATCTTCTTGATGCACAGAGTTGTCCATATTGAAAAACTCTCAATGATGTTACTTCACCTATGGGACAGAATGATGATGTTCAGTCATGTCTGACTCTTCATGACCCCCTTTCGGGTTTTCCTGGCAAAGGAAAGGTTTGACATTTTCTTCTTCAACTCATTTTACAGATGAGGAAACTGAGACAAACAGGGTTAAGTGACTTACCTAGGGTCTCACTATTAATAAGTGCCTGAGGCCAGACTTGAACTCATGAAGATGGGTCTTCCTGATTCCAGATCTGGAACTCTATCCACTGTCCACCTAGCTGGCCCATGAGACAGAATACAAACTCTTTATCCTGACATTTAAGACCCTATGAAGTCTGAATCCAACTTACCTTTCCAGCTTAATTTAATGTTACTGTTCTTTACTCTTGCCAAAGCTAGAGTATCCATACTAGATAATTCCGTTATCTCAACCTGCCGTCTTCTGCTACCATGGAATCACTCAGGCCATGCCCCCATGACTACAATACATGTCTTTCTTCCCTCTACATATTAGACTACTGTTCATTCAAGACAAGTTTCTTCTGTGAAGTCTTCCCTGATGCTCCAACTGAAAATGCTCTCTTTCCTCAAGTTTTCATACAAATTTGTCTTGGATCTTTCCTTTGTTAGTCAGTCAACAAAAACTTATCAAGTGCTTACTATGTGCCATGTTAATTGCATCAAGCTCTAGGGATACAAAGGAAGGCAAAAACAGTCCCTGCCCTCAAGGAGTTCACATTCTAATTGTTACACAAAATAACTAACTAACTAACTATATGCCGCAATGCCTTGTACTTAGTAGGCACTCAGTTAACGTTTGCTGAATGAGTAAATGAAAGACTGAATGTCATTGAAATGACTTTCAACATGGTTACTATGATTCTGGCATGTTTAAGGATCTATAATGAGTTAATTTTAGTCATTTATCTGCCTTCAACTTTAACAGGTCGATGGTGAGGCCACAACTCCCACCCTTTGTCTTTGCCTTTGGCTCTTAGGCATTTTAAAAGCTGGTGAGTTATAGACAGAAGGAAGGAAGTAGAGATTGCTGGTACCCCTTCTTGTGCTGAGACGGTATACTCAGTAGGATGTGAAGCATGACTGGAAGCCACCATGTTTAAAGGGTCTTGAGGATGCTAGTGTTCCTCACGTCTTCTTTCCTCCCCATACACAGAGACCAGTTATAAAATGATGGGTCATAGCACTGTCTCATACCAGTTTTCCCAAACTGCTGAATCAATAGGCTTCAGATGGGAAAGCTTGAGATTCTTAGCTGAGGGAATTGAGATCACTAGCTCCCAGATTATCAGCAGCAGCAAAGCAGTGTTATCTCCCTATCTGCCATTACCTTTTTCTGCACAGCACTGAAAATCCCACACAAATGCAACAATAATAACTACGGTTATTACTAGTAATAACTATTGATTCTGCCTTCTTCACAATAACTATGGTCATAACTATAGTTATTACTAGTAATAACTCAGTAATAAACTCACATTTATAAAGCACTTCACATGCTTTCCATACAACAACCTGTGAGATAGGTAATATTAGTATTAGTATCCTCATTTTTTATGTAAGGAAACTGAGACTTAATGAGGTAAAATGACCTTCCCAGGGTAACACAGCTAGTAAGTATCACAGCTAGGACTCAAATTTAGGCCACCGGAATCCAAATAAAATAATCTGGCCACTACACTAAGTTGCAACAAAGATGGTTGCTACAAGCAGAATTGTGGCTCAGAGTTGACCTGTTTTCTCCTTGCTCCAAGAGTCAACATTGCTACAGGAGAAAGAAGAGAGAGAAGAAAACAGACTGAAGGAGGTTTTCTGTAGCTCTTCTCTTAGGTAATATAGCATGGAGAATCAAAGAGAATAAGTTATTCTTCAGGGACCATTAATCAAAGAATACAGAGAAGGGGGAGAGAAAACGAAGCCAATACTAGAGGAAGAAAATATTTGTTTTATTCCTTAGAAGAAAATTGTATCAAAATAAGATTGCACTCATAAGCCTCTACTTCCTTATCATCCATTTTTTTTGCAGCCCTTTGTATTTAACTGCTGATGCTACAACTCTTCTGAAACTCTTCTCTCCAAGATGACTCATCATCCTTTACCTTTCTCTACATGTGGCAGTGGTGAATACTCACTCTGAATGCTTTCTCCTCCATTGGCTTTTGAACTCTGCTCTCACTTGATTTTCCTACCTCTCTGAAACACTACAGGGTGTTCCTAAAGTCTGGACACATAAGCAAAAATGCATATTTTCAAGAAATGAAATGAATGAAATTTTCAGCAACATTTTATTTAATTGGAATATTAACAAATAACATCTTCAATATGATTTCCATCATTTGTGATGCAAAGGTTGATGCATTTTGCAAGATTCACATGAACTTGATGCAGTAACTCCACATTGCCGTCAATTTTAGCACATTCACTCTATGCATTCAATCAAGTATGTTGCATTTGTGATTGTCATTAAGTACACCTTCTCCTTTAGCATATCCCAGAAAAAGAAGTCAAGGGGGCTAAGATCTGTTAATATTTCATTTCTTGAAAATATGCATTTTGGCCTATGTGTCCACATTTTAGGGACATCCTGTGTTTGGTATATTTTACCTGATCATCATCATCATCATCCTTCTACCCTCTGTAAATGTGAATGTTTCCTAAGGCTCCATTGTTTGGCCTCTTCTTTCTTTCTGTTCCTTGGTCATGTTTTCTAATTCCATAGCTTCAGATAGTACCTCTGTCTGACTACATAGTAGATGCTTAGAAAATGTTTAGTGACTGACTGATGGGCTTGGGAGACTGTAGAAATAAATGATGACAACCACTTATTATCAATAAGCAGCGAGAGGCACCTGGGGGTTCAGTGGATTGAATGCCAAGCCTGGAGTCAGGAAGACTCATTTTCATGAGTTCAAATATGGCCTCAGACACTTACTAGCTCTGAGACAATGAACCCTACCTTAGTTTCCACATCTGCCAAATGAGCTGGAGAAGGAAATGGCAAACCACTCCAGTATCTTTGCCAAGTGAATGCTAAATGAGGTCATGAAGAGTTGGACACATCTGAAACAACTAAATGACATATGACTAGAGGATACATATATGTATATATACACACAAATATGTATGCATGTGTACACACATGCACATACATGCACACGTTATGCTGCATTAAGACTTTTGGAACGCCTTGTATATAACATAGCCCTCATTTCCCCAGAGTTCCAATACTACATTTCTAGCAGCCTACTGGAGCTTTCTGTCTAGACGCATCTTGCTGATATCTCAAGCTCAATATGTCCAAGTGTGAATTCATATTCATACCAAAACTTACCTCTCCCAATTTCTTCTTGTCTACTCATGAGAATAGTGTGCCACTATTCTCCCACTTGTTCACACTTGAAAAAGCAGTCATCTTTGATTCATTCCTCTCTCTAATTCTCCTTAGCCAATCAGTTGCCAGGGCCTATCGATTGCACCTTCACATCTCTCTCTCTTCTCAGTCTGCCGCCTGCCTTCCTCTCTGCCCCCAACAATAAATACATTTACCACATTACTTCAAATCCTCATCACCTTTCACCTGGATGATTATCAGATATTCCCTGATATTATTGAGTACCAATGTGCATGGGATATTATTTTGGGTGTTACGCAGAGGTAATCTAAAAATCATAGTTCCTGTTTTCTAGAAGCTTATACTCCAGCTGTTTATTCATCTGTATTAGAATTCAGCTATTTTTCCATGAGATTATGCTGTTTTTGTTCTATATTGCCTGGATCCGGCTTCTTATAAGTATAACAATGTCTGTCCCCTAACCCAACCTTTCATTCTGAGAATGTAGATGATGTACATCTGAAGGGGTGATGAAATACTAGCAGCCATACCAGATTAGATCCCCAAAGAAAAATAGGAAATAATAGATAAATAATTTAAATCTTGCTTGTAGGGTTAACAAAACCTGTTGTCAAAACAATCTCGTCAGGCAAAAGGCAGCAACCATATACTTCAAGCAGATGACAGTGAAAGAAAAAGAATCAAAGCAGACAGAAACAAAAATTGGCTTAAGAGAAAAACCCCCAAAGAATTCAGATCTCAGGATTTTAAGCACACACCAGGGTATTTGATTCAATCAATAAGAATTTCAGTCACCGAAGATAAGAAGGTAGTTCTAGAAATAAAGGAGGAATGAGTGGTATAGAAGGGAAATGGAATTTTAAAAATTTTAAATAATTTCTTAGTTATGGAAATGTTTTACATGCTTGTATATATATGTATATATGTATATATATGTACACACACACACACACACACACACACACACACCCCTATATCAAATGCTTACCATCTTAGGAAGGAGAGAGGGGGAGGAGGGAGGGAAAAAATTGGGAACTCAAAGTCTTATAAAAATGTTAAAATTTTTACATATAATTGGAAAAAATAAAATACCATGTTAAAAAAAGAAATAATTTCTTAGTTAAGGACAACTTTTTTCCATTAAAATCTTTTTGAAAATATTCTACTTGTTTTAATCAGCCGAGATCCACCTTCTCACCCTCCCACCTCAACCCCCTCCCCATTTGAGAACATAAGAAAGCCATAATTAGAGACAACTGAAAAAATTTTAATAACTAACATTTATATAGTGCTTACTATGTGTCAGGCACTCTGCTAAGTTCTTTACAGTTATTATCTCATTTGATTTCATTAATAGCCATAACAGCTACAGATTTATATATGCAGAATTAAACTGCAGAATTTATATGCTACAGAATTATAACCATAACAACCGTACATTGTAGACTGTGATTCCCCTCCCCTTTCTGATACAAGCTTAGGGGTGAATAGAACTGGGCCAGGTGTCTCAAACGCACCCCAAGGCAAACATTTAGGCTTTCTGCCTCAGGACACACCTGGCACCTTTTCTGGGCACACCTATGGATCCAAGTCACCCAGTCCTACCTTGCATCGTGATGTGTATTAATCAACCATGTTTGGGGATAAAACAAGGATTCTTTGTTGAACTTGATCAAGAATTCTAAAATTTATGACTAAAAGACTTATTAGTCACTTTACTGAATAGTTTATGGAGTCCAAAGTGGGGTGACTCATAAAAGGAAATGGTAATGGTGGTCCGGAATGGAGCTCTCCTCTTGGATGGTCCATTTTATTATCTTTTAATATACTTCTGCTTCTGTCCTTTGTTTTGAACCATCTAAGAGACCAAGATGGTAAAGAGGCATTTATTAAAAAATTAAAATGCAAAAAAAGCCTACCTACCATGTGAAAGTTAAAGAGATTAATCCAAAGTCTTTATGCTATCTCTTAAATTTAAAAGGTCCCCTAGGTAAAGGATGGTGCCTATGGATCTCATATAGAGATAACGACTCACCATTTAGTTCTTAAAATTGAATCTTTTGCATAATTCACCTGTTTTTTAGTAATTTTGATAGACTTTTTGGGCAATCAAATTATTTATCTATCTACTTATTTTTCTCTATCTTTTGGTGATACATATTCTGCCTTTTAACAAAAAACAAACTACTGTTTAGATAACAGAAAATACCTTCAGAGGGATATTTTCCCCACTTTAAACCTATTCTTCCAAACATCTGCCTATTTGATAGAGATGTAAATTCTTAAACTATACAACACCCTTAAGCAGAGGGGGCTCCATCTAGAGTGGAGGATAAAAATATGAGCCTCCGCAGAACTACAAAGTAGGCCCTGTTTATCATTTTTTTAAAAATATCTTTTAAAAATTTTTTGCATTTTTTTCTTTTAAGCATTTCCACAGCATAGTACAATAAAAAAAAGATGATTGCATATGAAACAGCAAATCTACGACGTACAACATGCTATTGCCTCCAAATACATAACAAATTAATCACGTAAATTTCTTTTTTTTTCCTTGTCTCTTCCCTTGCCCTCACCATCCTGCCCTAGAGATTCCATTATACATTTGGAAGGGTAGAGAAGCCTTTTGAACATGTAGAGAGGTGAGAGGGGACAGGGTGGCCCTCTTCATCTTTGACATTCTCCCTTCCTCTCTTAGTGTACGTGATCCTCAATCCAGGTAGGGCCTTCTTTTCAACCTCCCAGTGTTACAACCCCTCTGATAGCATAGGCTCCCTCACTAGGCTGTTCAATACAGACCTTCCCTCCCAGTGCCCTTGCTCCAGACTTATCCCTCCGCTTTCAAAATTCGCTACTTTTGTAGGATCCTTTTCCTCAGGGAGTCAGATCTAACCTGAAAAGCAATCTGACAATTAATTCATAGTCAAATGTTAATGATGACTAATAGCTTAATGTGTTACCCTTCCAAGAACATTTACATTTTAACAAGAAATGATGAATTATTATGTGTATCAGTATTATCAGTTGTAGTAGTAATAATAACTCTTGTTTACATAATGCTTTGTTTGCAAAGTCTTTCCTCACTTCAGATCAATTAGATGGTGCAAGAAGCCTGAATTATAACCCTCCCAAGTATCACAGGAACCAAATTAAAATGTAATTTTGGAAACATTTAGCAAAATAAAGATGTGATAGAACATAGATAATGTTAATATGTGGTTTTCTAAGTCAGTATGCAGCCCACAGGGATCCTCATGTAGGATGTAATGGCCCTTGTTTCTACGTGAATTTTACAACACTGGGAATGTGGGGATTATCATCTTCATTTTATACATGAAGAAATTGAGACTCAGAGACATGCTATCCTCGTGCTCACAGAGCTAGTAGGTTTCAAAGCCTTAAATGCTTATAATCAGCCCCATAGAAAGTCAGTGGTGGGGATAATTGAGGGCACAGGAACGTTTATGCTTCCCCTCAATCATATCATAAATGTGTCACTTTTCTGTATATACCAGGCCCTATTTCTTCCAAAATGCCTTTGCAGGAATTACCCAAGTAATGATGGATTTTACTGCTTTTTGAGGCAAATGGATGGCATGGAGGATGGAGTGCTGGCCTTGAAATCAGGAAAAGTTTAGTTTGAATTCTTTCTCAGATACCCACTAGCTGCGTAGCCCTGGGCGAGTTACTTAACCTCTCTCAGGTGCAGTTTCCTTACCTGTAAGATGTAGATAATAATAGTTTCTACCTCAAAGAGTTATTATAAGGATAAAATGACATGACATAATGGAATGCAGTGGTATCAAACAGGTAAAAATGGGGGCCACTCAATTTCACATGTTGACTGAGAACACCACATATTACCATTATCTACGTTTTATTGTATTTTCACATATTTGTGAAATTTTTATATAGTTTGGCTGGTAGGAGTGACAAGTCACATGCAGCTGTGAAATAAAACACTTTTCAAACCTTAAAGTGTCATATGAATGCCTGTTATTATTATTGTTTTTATTATTATTATTTTGAATGAAGCGTTATATTTTTTTCAAACTTAAATTTTGCCTTATTGCTATAGATCAGCTAAAGTCCTAGGAAGGTGCTTCATCAGGGCCAAGAGGTGACCTACTGTGTCTCTGTCTCTCCTTTATTTTCATTTAAAAATTTGTAATTTTGTTCATTTTAATTAATGTTGTATTTGATCTTAATAAAAACCAAATAAAACAAGTATTTCTACATGCATAACAAAACATAAAATGAGGATTGTACAAAAAAACTATAAATCTCTTACGTACAGCATGCTTTCTTTGCTAATTGTATGAGTTCAGCTTGTACCTTTTAAAACTGCCTGCTTCTCTGGGGCTCTTTCTGGTTTCTTCTCTGATTTTTTTTTAGAGGTGACTCAGTGATTCTATTTTCCTTTTTTAATTTTTTTGCTACTCTATCCCTATCCCCACTGACCGGAAGGTTATTGGCAAAAAATAAAAGATCAAAGGAGCAAACTAGGTAACATATAAAATGCTTTGCTAACTAATAATAATTATCATCATCATTAATAATAATAATAATAATAATAAAAAGAAAAGAAAAACAAAGCACTTTTTAAAACAAGTATGCATAGGTGAGGAAAACACATTGCCATATGGGTCATGTGACCCTGGTTTCTCACAGTCTAGAGAAGCACAAATTCTAGAAGGTTCTAATAAGCTGAAAAGGCTCTTAACATAGTACCTGGCACATAGTAGGCACTTATTAAATAAATACTTTTTGATCAACAGTCATGGTCCAGAACTAGCACAGGGTCATTTAGAGATACTCATCAATAATTCACAAATGTCTTTAGCCATAAGGACCATCACCTAAAGCATGGAGGAGTTGGAATCTTATCAGCAAATGACAATTTCCACACTGATGGGATAAGTGATCTGTGAAATAAGGTACTTCACATCAAAGTAGGCTTTTGCCACTAGATCTTAGGTAGACCTGAGATCATTTTCTCTTCTTTGGCTATCATAAGTCAGCTTTGCTAATGCTCATTGGACTTTCTCGGTTCCCAAAGCCAACCTAAATCAAATAGGTCCTGTCCAGCCCTAAATCTATCCTCTCATTGTGATAGCTCATCATTCTTTGAAGGATATCAAGGTAGTAAAAAAAACCTACCTACCATAATATTCCAGGTTCAGTGCAAGGTTTTGTGGAGTTTAGAGGCTGGAGGTTTTTTGTTTTTTTGTTTTTTTGTTCTTTCGGAGTTTGGGAATTATCGCCGAGTACCTTAAAGGTTATTTGAGGAAGAGTCTGAAAAGCTGAGTACTTTGAACCATGAAAGCTTAAATTGCTTTGCTAACACAAATTACAGTGGGTACTTTAAAAAAATAAAACCTACACCATCCATATATGCCTTGAGTAATTTTGAAGCCTATTGGTTTCTTTCAAAAATCCAGTGTGAGTTAATACTGTATTATGAACAAAGAAGAAAATGAATTGCTATATCACTGCTTTCATGTCTAGGCGATCTGAGTCTCTTCCTTTTTTTGTGAAAGGTTTAAGGGCATGCAATTGTGTCACTGTTTTATGACAGTAAAATTAATTCTTTCATAAAGCATTCAAAACTAATGAAGATTGACGGTCCTGTTTTCTTTCTATAATGATGTGTACTGAGTTGAAAATGAAGATGTTGGAGGATAAAAAATGGCGCTGTGACTGCTATTGATTAGCTGTCTTGTTTGTTTCATTGTTCAGCCCTCATTGGCCTCTTGGGCAGAGGGACACCCAAGAATAACATTGCTGACATTTCCCCGAAAAGAGGCAATGCTTTTGAAAGTGACAGCTGCATACTTTTTTAAAAAATTCATTTTTGATGTGCAAATGCCCTAGTCTTTTTGGAAGGACTACTGATGGATTAGACTAGACAAAAGAGAAAGATTTCTTTAGGATACCTTAGGTCAGATGTCCATCAGAAGTACTGACTAATAATAATTATTATGTGCTAGGGATTTTCAAAGGGAGTACTATTTTATGCACACACATAAAAGAAACTAGTGAACAAGAAATAGGAAGGATTTAAAATGCATTTATGTGCAGATAAATGTGTGATTTAATCTGACCAATTTGTTTACTTGCTACTAAAAACCCACAGTCCTGTAACTATCATATCCTTAATATGTATACAGTGTTGTTCAGAAAATAATTTTAAAATTATTTGAAGCTTAAAGTTTAAAAATCTGTACATTTTTCTCCTACTATTAATATTTAGTTATAAACTCCTATTTACTGAAAATAACATATGATGTTATTTGGGAGATTCCATGTTATGGGTGAAACTACTTTGTCTATTTAGTATTTCAGGAGCTAAATCTGTCTGGACAGGACTTGTTAGAAAATAATGTTGTAATAAGGTTCTGGTGCATATAATTTTCATATTAAATCCTTTATATATGTGTCAGAACACGTGCTATAGTAAACAACTGAGGCCATTTTATTCTGCACCTGGTCTTCTTCCAAATCTCTCAAGTCTTTGCATCTCAGATAGATATAATCAGTACACACATACACACACATCTGTGTATACATATATACACACATATGTGTGTGCATGTATGTGTATGTATGTATACATTTATATATACACACACATATATGTATAGACGTATAGATATTTCCTTTCTATGTTTTAAAGCAATAAGCTGCTTATTCTACCATTAGTTTGAAATTGCCTAAGGTGACAGCCCTAAATATTATGTTAATTCTCTTGCTGTGTTTTCAGTGCTAAGCTTGATTGTGTATGACAGTGTTGCATGGTTAATGCCATAATAGTTACTGGATTTGATTAAAGCTAATAAATGCAAACAACTATCTTAAAATTATGGTGTTTGGCTCACACACATGCATATACATATATACCTACACACAAGTACAAGAAAACCCAACTGTAAAGAAATTCTAAGTCAAAATTTAATCTTTAGCTCAACCTGTTCTTCCTAATTTGTCTTACCTATCTTACATAGGTAAGGCAGTTAATAATTGTCATCTCTTTCTGCGGATGGGCCAGAAAAGGAAACTTTAAAAAAATTGTGTCCCCATAAATACTCTCTAAGAAAGCCACAGGTACTACTCATTGTTTTTGTATTGAATCTTTGACAATGGTGTATTAGAATTTTGTCCCACTGAATATCACTTGAAATATTTCAGTTGAACCGATTACCTGCAGCATCCTTCCACATATCTTTGAATAGTAAAACCAAGCTTTCTGGTGTCCTTGTCAATTCAGGGGGTGGGGGAGGGCAGGAAAAGATAGGAATATGGCCAGTCAGGTCTAATCAATTTTTTTGCATATATTCTTTTCAAACAAACAGGAAGATATAGGTATTATGGCTGCCTCAACAGCTTTCCCAGAATGAGTCATCCACCCCATTATTTTCAGTGCTGAGATTCCAAAAATATTAAGAGGAGCTGGTAGTCCCTTTAAGGTGAATTTGTTATTTTGTTAAAGACAGGGAGATTATGTGACAATGCAAATATATATATTTTAGAGCCTAGGTTCCTTTCTATTAGAAACTAATCTTTAAAATTGAACTGCAAATTGATCTAATAAAGCCTTTTTTCATTAATATTGTTGTTCATATGCCATAGCAATAGTACATAAATCAAATGCTATCGTGATCCTTCTTAGCACCTGTCAGTTTGATGTAATATGTAAGCCCTAAAGCTCCTTTTACTTTATTGTTATTAACATTTCAGTTTGGCTAATATAATTTCTTACATGAAACATTATATATGGCTTTAGCACCACTTAACAGCCTCAAAGGACAGTCAGGCACTTGGTGACCAGTGAGGGAACATGGACCTTTTTAAATTTTTCCAGGGTGAAGAATGCAGTAATAGCCTGGTACCTCTATTAATTTGTCGTCAAGACATGGGAATTTGGCCATTTACATTGCAAAAGTCTCCTGACCCTGAATGTACTTCTCTTTTTCATGTGAAATTCCTAATGAACGGACTAGCTGCGTTTGTTTTAAGTTAGGACTGAGGGTAGCAGGGGGTTGGAGGAGTGGGGGGGGGTGATCTCAGGGTAAAAATCTATTGTGGGGAAAGGGTTCAATGGCAAGAGTTAGACCAATGATTTCAAAATATATGGGAAGTGATGATGTCTACTTTGAATGAAGTGGAGTACCAGGTATTAAGGTTATGTTGCTTCCTTTGGAAAGGGAAAGTTATTGGAGCATAAGCTCCTTAAAATAGGCATGATTTCATTCCTGGTATTTGTTTCCCTAGTATATAGTAGGTGCTTAATAAATGCTGATTGATTGATTAAGATGAGGCATTTAAAATTTCCAAAGAAGGAAATTAAAATAGGATAGTCATCATTCTTTCTCTGAATGTCACAGCACCCATATTTTACCCCATCACAAGATTATGTAAATAATATGTTGAGGGTGGTAAGAAAGCACAGTTTTAGAAAGAATATGCTTTATCTTACATGTTCCTGAATATGTTTATGTGGCAGTAGACAAGAGATGTCGAACTCATGATTATGCCCTACTGTCTCCACATGTAGTCCAAATGAGTAAAGTGCAATTGGCCAATATTTAATAAAATAAAAAAACACAGTTAACATTGCATTTTTAAAATAAGTCAATATGCAGCCACGGGGATCTTTATGTAAGTCTCAATTATATTTGAGTTTGGAGCCACTACATTGCTAGATAGGGTAATATGAGCCCCATCAGGACAAGTAAGAGTCCTTGTACAACCATCAAGGCGACTAAAACAGTCATACCTGGTACTTAACAGAGCTAACCCTGTAAGCATTAAAACGTGTAACTAATTAAACAGAGAACAGCTAATGGGAGGGAGGAGGAGAGGGAAGAGCAAGCAGCAGGGATTCCTGTTTAGATATTGGTTGGACTCGATGATCTTTGAACTCCTTTCCAGTTCTCAATTTCTGTGATTGGCAAGACCCCTCCAAGGGTCCAAAATTTAACCAATCTGCCACAAATCTGTGTCCATATCCATAGATTCTAGGGGTTCTACAGCCATTACCTTCTCTAAGCTATCCAGGGATCATGAACAGAATTGTCATAAATATCTTCTATCCCACCCTCACCCTCAGCCCTATCCCTGTTAAAGTACAAATACAATATACCTTAGATTTTAAATTTCTTCTGGTGAAAATCATATCTTTAAAATGAAGGAAATGTCTCTGCCAAGACAACACCTGAAAAAAATGAGTTTAAAAATATTTAAGTACCTACTATATTTAATGCACTTTACTATATATTAGCAATACAAAAAAATATGATACAGTCCTTGCCTTCAAGGAATATACTGTCTCATCAGGAAGAAAAGTCACATACAGATGAAAAGTGAACTAACATTAGAAGGTTATACAAGTTGTGTCAAGTTAGTGGTACTGACAGTAAGTACTATAGATATTTAAGAGGAAGATCCGGGAAGGTTCACAGAAGAGGTAGTAGGATTTGAGATGAACGTTGGAGGATGGATGAGATTTAACCGTGAGAGAGGAAAGAGGCCTCTAGACTAGGGGAATGCCATGAGCAAAGCCAAAAAAGAGGAATGAATATGATATATTCATAAATAAATAATATAAATATATAAAATATAAACCTATTATATTAATATATAAATAATAATATAATAAACATATTATAAATAAGATAATAACAGTAAGGAGAGTTCCATTAATATATTTAAAGTTAACTAAGTATTTTGACATATATTTTTATGTTTGATCCTAAAAATGGCTTGTGAAATAGGCAAGGCAAATATTATTATTGTTTACTTGACAGATAAAGAAACTGAGGCTCAGATAGGTTGATTTTCTCAATGTCACATGATTGGGAAGTAGCAGAGATACAATTAAAATCCAGATTGTCTCACTCTTTAGACCCAAGTGTACTTGCCACCATTCTAGATAGCACAGCAAGAGATAAAATTAGAAAGATATGGGGAGCATGTTGTGGAAGGCCTTGATGCCACTATGAAGTTTGTACTTTATTCTGTAAGTAAATGGGCACCCTCTGAAAGTTTTGAGCAAACAAGTGACATCAGCTAGTAGTAAAATTATTCTAATGTTAGTGTATAGAATGGATGTCCTTTAAGAGAGATTTTCAGAGTCTCAACAGCATAAAAAAAAGTACAGAGGTGAGAATGTATGTACTGTGTGTGGAGGAGAAAAGCCTATCTGGAGATAATAATTCATCTTGGAAAGTGTCGGGAGAATCTACTTCTGGATAGATATCTGGCCCCAATCCTACATTGCTCTCCTCTGGTTGCTGATATGTATTGTCTTCAGAATTAAATGTGGTATAAAATGTATTGAACCTTGCTTTAAGCCAACCCAAGATATAAAAATCTAGAATAAATTTTAAAATAAATGAATTTTCAAAAGGTAAAGCAAAACTAACTTTACAAAAGTGTTTTTCAGTTTTCCAATGGATTTAATATCAGATTTCTTTATACAATAAGCTCCTTTAACATATTTATAACATGGTTGAATTTGCATGAAGTTTTTTTTAGCAACACATCTATTTGTAAAGTGAGGTGCATTAGAGCTTTTGTGCAACCCTGGGTTCCAGTTTTAATATTGGTGAACTCATGAAATAAATCAAAATGATTAATATATGGTAGCTCGTTGATCTACGTGAATTAGGAATGCTGAAATCAGTTTCTGTTTAGGCTATCTCACCTACAGTGAAAAATGAACTTCATATCCTTCTGTAGCATAACTGAAACTTTATTATTGGGGTTCTAAACCATCTTTGGGTCATAGACCTCTTTAACAGTTTGGTGAGGCCTATCAAACCCTTCTCAGAATGATCTTCTTAAACATACAAAATAAAACCCCTAAAATTTCAAAGGAAATAAATTATAGCAAAATATAATTACCAAAAAAATTTTGGCAAAAGTAATTTCATGGACACCAAGTTACAAACCCTTCTCGTAGTTAGGGAACACTCCCCCCCTCCCACCCTTACAATTTGGAAATTAAAATGCTTAAAAGAAGGCTGGTTTTAAGCAGATGGCTGAGGAAATATATAAATACAAGCATGTTCTTACAGATAAATTCAGTCCCTTGCTAGCTCAGTAGATGGACCATGGTGAGGAGTTGTATATGTTATATTTTAGAAATTTCAAATGTAAAGCAGAGGGGGGTAGAAAGAAGCCACCTTGTGGATCTGAATAGGAATGCTAGGAAAGAAGGAGGATATTTTTTCCTCCTTGAAAAGGTTTTCTGCCCCCAAAAGAAAAAGGATTCTTGTGAAATGTGGTTGTTCTCTTCCAAATGAAATTGAAGGGTCACTCCAAAGATTAATGATTCTGAGATGTTAATTCAGCAGAGAATTTATTTTTAAAGGCTGAGATTTATTCTGCACCAGAGGATTCAAGAGTTCAGCTGAGGGACTAATGAAGCATGTATTTTATTTTGCACAGCTCCTAGTGGTGCTGTCAGTCATTTGACATGGGACCTATTCTCTGGAATTTTAGATCTGGTTAAAAGACTATAAATTCAGACTGTGAGATCTTCCTTCATTGGAGATTTTCTAAGAAAACCTTTAGGGGGTTGCTTATTTCTCTTATACTTGAAAGGTTTTATGTGTGATAGTTTCAAATTTTTTTCAAAGGTCCCATACTAGCACGGATTCTTATCAATTATTAACATACTGCAAAGGTTAAGATTCACATTTGGCACAGTAGGACCCCCACACCACTCTGGATAATACATTGTTTTCCTTGTCCGGGGTCTGAAATGAAACAGTACTTCTATATGTTAGCTTGTTCCCTTTCCAGTCCCTGAGGAAGGCATCGGCTTCCTTGTGGAAATCTTTGTCTCTCTTTTTTCCCCTTAAAACAATAATATGATTATAACAATAATACATCATATTACCCTCTCTGTAGTAAAGAATTCTTTAAACATTTCTCATTTCAACAAATTCTCTCCTACCCCCCAACCTCACTTTTCCTTTTGCATAGAGAAATCCTTAGGGTTCTGTTTATACCATACATTGATATCTCCATCTGTCTAGTCATCAAGAGTTAGGTCCTATGCCAATCAATGCACCTATCAAAATGGGCATGACGCTATAATTGATAAGTAACAATTAAATGCCATTGACTTGGGCTCAGGAAGCTCAACCTCTTAAACGATTAATTTTCTTACTGCAATGGGTCTTGCCATGTAGTGTAGTTAAAAATTAATTATATGCATCTTTGATTTTCTGCCCATGTGTACATGTGGGAACACACCATGAGGGCGCATGTATGCACATGTACACACACACACACACACACACACACACCAGAAACACAGTGTAACTAGATGAAATGTGCAAAATTCACAATGAGGTGTCATTAATCATAGCATGTTCTGCCATCAGCCAAACATACAAAGCAAGACACCTGTCATCCAGAGGTGGCCCAGAATACCATGCATTGCTGTATTTGTACCACTGATGCTCCTCAAATATAATTGCACCAGTGAATCAGTCATCGTCTCTCCTGGGTTTGTGGCTGGAGTCGGGTCAGCAGTTGGTCTTGAGCCATCTCAGGAACTCAGGCAATGAAACATCGCTTCCCAGCTTGTTTCTTACATAGCCACCCCTCTAGGGTATTCCTGCTACATTATGACCTCATAAAAATCTAATGTCACCAAAATACCTTGATTTCTTAATGATAATTTATTTTTCAGATTGGGGCTTTAAATCTCACAATGTCAAACTTTACTATGGCAGTCAGTTATTTGTATCTTCATTTTATATACTCGTGTGTGCATATGTGCGTGTGCGTGTGTGTGTGTTTGTATGATGATTTACAGCAGCAGTAGGGAAAGGGGTTGAGAGAAAAAGAGAGAACAAGGCAAGTAAGGACCAATCACGCCAAAATGAGACATGATTTGCTGCTGTTTTCCTTTACTGTTGTATTTTTTCTGGGTTGACTCCAGAGAAGCTCTGCTACTAGCTTCTCTTGTTGTCATGTGCGTGCTCATGCATAAATTCAGGTCAAGTACAAACACCTGATTTCTCTATTCATGGTAAGAATAGGTAATGTTGTTATCAATACATAACAAGAAATCTCAACTAATTTAGCTCACGACCTTATTCTTTTATCATTAATGGTTGAAATGGTGTTTGCTTAGCCGTTAATGCATTCAGTTCAGTAAATTAGAGCTGTTTGAAATTTCCACTAATCCTTTTCTATTGAGGGTTTCCCTGGACTAAATAACTCCTGAGTAAAACAAAAAAGCACATGCATACACAGGTTTCTGAGATTTTCTGGATCAAATATAATTTACAGGGTGCAACATTTTAAAATGAGATTTTTTTCCTTGAAATTGCAGTACCAAAAGTGCCAGAGAATGAGTAAACACTGTTTACTGAAAATATGCATTGCATGAACCTGCCCCATAAAGTGTTCAAGTACTAGGGGCTCCTTTTTTTTCTTCAATGAAAGAATGAACCAATATATAAGAATAAAAGTAGAAAAATGGTTTAACACCCAGCACAAAGATGTTTTTCGAATGAATCAGTCTTTGCTATTTAATTTACATTTTGAGGGCTCATTAGGATGATGAATGACATTGCTGGAGAATAAAACATACTTCCTGAACAAAAGAAAATCTCTGTAGCCTAATAACATTTTATGCCAGCACTTACATTTGTCAGAAGTGGATGCTATTTATCCCTATGATTATTTAAAAATCATTTTTATTGTCCTTTGTGCTGTGTCCTCTTCTGGGAATTTTAATTCAGAGTTTGACACCTACTTATTAACTTCCATGAAGTATGGAGTACAAAGGCTTATACTATATAAAGAATTCTAAACAGCCATGTTTATATTGCCTGCAGCTGTACACAAATTAGCTCAGTTTGGATTCATTTCGATCAGAAATAGAAAGCCTATTGGAATAGCATGTAACCTTTACTTCTACCATAAAGTAAAGTGTTCTGTGCTGATTGCCTCTGAACTGAATATGACTAGCAAAAGAGAGTCACAAGAAGGGGAATTTGTAGGGATTGGGTTTCAACACTTACTAGCAAACTTACTACTTGTTTCCCCACTGTTGATTCCAAACAGTTCTCCACCATCATTGTCTACACGTTGCTTTCCATTCTCCCCACTGCGCAGTCCCTGTCAAACCTGTATCCCCACTCCCACACCCCCAACATTCTAGCAGATTGCTTCTTCCTGGGCCATCTGTTTCCCTGACTGTATATTGGCATACTCACTCAGTGGGCTGCATTTCCCCATCTTTTGAAAGACATTGGTGGTCCTCCATGCAGAGTGATTCAGAGTAGAAAACTCATAGGGGTTGCCTTGCACTATAGGGATGGAGAAACTTCCCATATAGCTCAGTCACGTGACCTGACTACATAACCCGGAATACACTCATTTATACCACACAATCTTCTTTTCCCAGCCACACATTCCACCCTCACCTTGAGAGCCTACTGATTGCACTTGTGACTCACCCTGGAGGTTTTCTCAAAGGGCAAACTTCTGTTTGGTCCCTCTAGAGAGGAAAAACAGTCCTGACAATGTATGAATCACAGGCATCACAGTGAAAGATGTCACAGGGAGGCACCTCGGCAGCCCCCAGAGCACAGTTGTGCTTTCAGTGGAAGCATGTAAAACCAGATGACATGTGGCTTTATTCCATTCATTTTAATGCGATGCGCAAGTGTTTGATCTTAATTTCATTCCTTTTACTAGAGTCATTCTTGCTTCCTTATGGTGATCTTTACTACCCAGCAGGATGGGAATAAAACAGCCAGAAACACAGCAGCCAGGGTGATTTTTTTTTACAGTAAAATCCTGACACCAATTTTAACTCTCGCTTATCAAATGGCCTTTGATGCCAACAATTTGAATGGATAGTCTACTGAGGAATCCAGTTTTGAGTTATTGGTCTGGCTTCATTAGAAATTTAATGAACAGATAACCGTATTGTTGTTATCATTAGAATTAAAATAACATGAATAAATGACACTATTTCTATTTCATTCTGAACTTTCATGTTTTAATGAAAGCTGCAAAGATGAATCATTGCTGTTAGAATATGCAGCTATATATACATGCCTTATAAGTTAGTTCTCCTGGGGGGAGAGTAATAGAGCAGCATTCTAAAACTTAAAAGGCAGCAGGTATTTTTGTGATCAGGATTTCAATTTTTTAGGCAAAGGATAGTTTTACTTGGAGCTTTGACAAGACCGTAAGAGCATGTGAGTATGTGTGTGCTTACGCATATTGTCATTGTGCACATAGGTTTCTATGTCTCTCACTTTTATTGTCCTGTTGTTTTTAGTCATGTCTGACTCTTTGTGACCCCATTTGGGTTTTTCTTGGCAGAGATACTGGAATAGTTTGACATTTTCTTCTTCAGCTCCTTTTACAGATGAGGAAACTGAGGCAAGCAAGGTTAAGTAACTTAGACAGTGTTTGAGGCCATATTTGAACTCAGAAAGATGAGCCTTCCTAACTCCAGGTCTATATTCTATCCACCGTGATACCTAGCTGCCCTCACTTTTATGTCATTATTGGTTTTTTTTTTTTGCTTTTGCTCAAATACCACTATCTCTGATTAATAAATCAGGATTTTGGTGTTTTCCTAGAAGACCTCCAGAGTAACATTGATCTGTTTTTGAAGGACTATTGGAGTGTAGAATTGCATTTTTTGGAACAGTTTCATGAACTCTACTGAAAATATTCTCTCAAGAAATATGAAACCCATATACAGCATGGAGATGCTATGCTACCTTTTGCACAATAGCTAGTGAATAGCTAGACCACAATATTACAGCAATTACTTTTTAGGAGGGTATCCAAAATCCCATTACTGCCTTCAACCAAAACCTCTTTTCCTCTTTTTTCCCAGACTTCCTCCCCCATTCCTTTCTTGAGGCAATATTGAACAGGTGTCTACATTTCCGGAAAAGACAGAGGATTCTGGGAACTCACCAGTTTTTCTATAGCAATTCACTACTTTGTACCTCTTCTATACATTAATCATGTTCTAATTCATTATAGTGACTTGTGTCTCTATCTTATCTCTCCAGTTATACTATTAACTCCACAAAGACAAGAACTGAGTCTCACTCATCTTTGCATCCCCAACATCTATAGTACAGTGCCTTGTACAGAAGAAGTGTTCAATAAATATTTGTTGAACTAAATTATTGTTCATTCAATTTTTGAGCATTTGGTAAGGTTACATACTGAGTGCAGAAGATATAAGCTCAGATCTTACAATTATACAAAGAAGGAAGTAGAGAGAAAGATCAAAATGCCAACAAAAGAAATGCTTTTTAGAAATCTTTCATGAAAATCTGCAGGAATCATTACAGACAGCATTGGGAATTACTCAAAAATTTTTCACATAAATAATGTGTATTGCATTTAAAGAGTAGGATCTGGAAAAACATGATTTTGGAATTATCATTGCCTATTTTATTATCCCCATCATTACGACTGGTCCTGATGTTTCTTTCAGTCCCATGAGCCAACATTTTATTGCTTCCTCCCAGCAGGTGGGTTGATCATGTCCATGACTGCAGTCCATATGCACAAATCTTCCATTCATTTTCGGATTAATCTCTTCTTCAGAAAGAGGGGTCTAATTCTGTGACTGTGAAACTTTCAGGGTGTTTTTTTAAACAAAATTCAAATTTAATCCAGGTAAATAAATGTTTATATTCTTAAACTCACCCTTAACCTCTCAGCTATTATCAAAGATCTATTTTAATTCTAAAGGCCAAGATGCTTGTCTCAGGAATATGTTTCACTGAAAGACCTTACAACTTACTCATCCATATACCTTTTTACTTGGTTATACTTTAAATGCCCAAACCTGACATTGAGTCATAACCACTTTTCTTTGTAAACTGAATGAAACTACATTTTGTGGCCGTTAATTATATAGATGTGGTTTATATGGAATGGGTTGTCCATTCTTTTTGAGATTTAATCCAAAACTTTGTTTTTATAGGCTCATGGAACTTTGGAGATGAATAGAACATGTTGCTAGTTCAGTAACTAAGCAAGCATTTATTAAATGGTGACTGTGTGCCAAGTGCTAGGGTTACATACAAGGACAAAACTTGAAATACCCTTTACCTTCAAGGAATTTACATTTTGTCACAGAGAATGATCATGTGCGTACGTGTGTGTGTGTGTGTGTGTGTGTGTGTATTCAAAGTACAGGGTGTCCCTAAAGTCTAGACACATAGGAAAAAAAATGCATATTTTGAAATATTTGGAATATTAATAGACCTTTGCCCCCCTGACTTCTTTTTTCTGGGGTATGCTAAAGGAGAAGGTGTACTCAACAAAAATCACAGATGCAACACAATTGATTGAAACATAAAGAGTAAATGTGCTAAAATTGACGGCAATGTGGAGTTATTGCATCAAGTTCACGTGAATCTCACAAAGCACATCCACTTTTGCATCACAAATGATGGAAATCATATTGAAGATGTTATTTGTTAATATTCCAATCAAATAAAATGTTGCTGAAAATTTCATTCATTTTGTTTCTTGAAAATATGCATTTTTGCCTATGTGTCCAGACTTTAGGAACAATCTTAGAAATGTGATGGTTTTGGAGGAGAAGGCTTGTGGGGATCAGGAAAGACTTTATGTTAGAAGATGATGCTTGAACTGCCTCTTGAAAGTTCCTACCAATTCTAAGAAGCAGAGGTGAGGAGGGAATGAATTTCAAGGAGGAGTGAGATAGCAAGGCCTAGGGACAGGCAACAGAGTGCAGTGTATGAGAAGCAGTAAGAAGGCCAGTTTGGCTTAGATCTCACGAAAAATATCAACAGCAAGAATTTTCTCCTCATTCCCCTCTCTTGCCCCAAACTCGATTAGTTTAAATTAAAATACTGGGCTGATGGTTGAATATCTTGAAATTTTAGATAACATCGTAAATGCTAAGACCACTAATTGATTGCCCATAACTATTAATGACCTGACATTTTTCCTCCCTCTCTCTGAGAAGATAAGCTCTGAAAAGGTAGGAGGACAAAAGAAAAGAGGGCCAGAGTTAAGTGATATTTCTAGGCAAAGCCTGGTATGCTTCACTACTGGAAATTCATCCTGGGGAATTATCTTCCTAGGTGAGATCACACTGATGTCTGTGATGCACCAATTCCCTCTTCACATCTCTGCATCAAGCTGAACTTAATTGCAGGCAGAAAAAGAACTGTCATAAGCAGCAGCAGCATGTAGCAATTAACAGCTAGAATTTGTATGGGGGCAGCTAGGCAGCTCCATAGGGCATAGAGTGCTGGCCCTGGAGTCAAGGCTCACCTTCCCAAGTTCCAACCCAACCTCAGACATTTACTAGCTGTGTGACCCTGGGCAAGTCATTTCACCCTGTCTGCCTTGGTTTCCTCATCTGTAAAAATGAGATGGAAGATATGGCAAACTACTCCGGTATCTTTGCCAAGAAAAACCCAGATAGGGTGACGGAGAGTCAGACCCTACTGAAAGGAATGAATGACAAGCATTTATATAGTACTTTATGTATATTATCTCATAATAACCCAGTGAAGTAGAAACTACTATTTGTTATCTCCATTTTACAGATGAGGAAACTAAAGCTGATTGCATCAAATAATTTGCCCAAGGTCACAGAGCTAGGAAAAGACAGAGGAAGGATTTGAATCTTGGTCTTCCTGATTCTGACTCAGCACTCTACCTGCTGTACTGCGCAGCAGCAAACTTATTTTCCCCCCTCTCTGGACTCATCTTCTTTGTCTGATGTTGTCTTATATCTGCTATTTTCTCACATAGAAAGTAAACTTAGTAAATGGTAATTTCCTTGAGTCAGGACTGGGTTTTGTTTGTTTTTTTTTATCCTAAGTCATTCCTTATACATAACAGATATTTAATAAATATTTGTTGAAATGACTTGAACTTGCTCACTCCATTGGGCCCACTGATATCGGAAGTTATTTTGACAGAGCAATGTGATGACGATCTGATGGGGATGTTTTAATTTTGTTCAGTGAATCAAGAGACCTGGGTTCTACTCTCAGCTTTGCTACTGCCTTGACCTTGAGCAAACTGTTTAAATCTCTTTAGGCCTCATTTCCCTCACCTGTAAAAGTCAGGAAAGAATATCTCTCTCCCTCTCCCTCTCCCTCTCTCCCTCCCTCTTTAGTATATAATGGACATTTACATAGCACTTTAAAGTTTGCAAAGTGCTTTTTACACATTATCTCAACCTGGCCATCACAACAAACCTTCAAGGTAAGTATTATAGGTATTATCATCCATATTTTGTGGAGGAAGAAACTAAAATTCAGTGAGTTTAAGTGTCTTTGTCTCTGTGACAACGTCACTTGCTACAGGTGTTTCTAAAAGGGGCTGTTCTTGGCCTTCTTTTCTCCTTCAGCACTACCTCCTCTGGCCTCTTTAAGAAATGAGTCAATGGGCATTAACTCACTCAAAGTGAGTACGTGAAAAGGCCTTAGCTTAAAAGGGCCAGGGTCTCCCATTGCATCCTGGCCCATCTCCAGTCATCCTGATAAATATCAGGTCACTGGATCCAGATGGCTCCAGAGGAGAAAGTGAGGCTGGTGACCTTGCACAGCCCTCCCTCACTCAAATCAGTCAACTGCAAGACATGTCATCATTTCCCTGATGCCATATTCCTCTTCAAAAACGGACAAAACATAACCTCATCTGGTCATCTCATTAGCTCCCATAGGTTTAATTATCATCTCTATGCAGATGATTCCCACATCTATATATCCAGCCCTGCACTGTCTCCTGAGCTCCATTTCCACATTATCAGTTACCTTTTGGATGTCTCCAGTTGAATGTCACATAGTTATCTTAGATTCAAAATATCTATAACAAAACTCAGAATCTTTGCTCCTATGTCTTCCCCCTCTTCTGATCTTCTCTGTTATTTTGAGGGCTCCACCGTACTCCCATTTACCTTGGCTTGCAACCTTAATGTCAATCTTGACTCCACATGTTCACTTATCCCATGTATCCAATCCACTGCCAAATCTTGTCACTTCTGCCTTCACCAAATCTCTCACATACAATCTTTTCTCTCCAACCTTAGATTTCAGTAGCCTTCTAAATGATCTCCCTGCCTCAAGTCTGTCTCCACTCCAACCCATCAGTTGCCAAGGTGATTTTTCTAAACTGTGGTACCAAATATGTCGCTCCCCTGCTTCCTATTATCTCCAAATTCAAATTTACGTGTCTTTGGCATTTGAAACCCTTCATCTAGCCCCTTCTACTTTTCCAACCTTATTATATCTTACCCTTCTAAATTCATGCTACAATCCAGACCTTACCTCCAATACTCTGTCTTCTATCTCCAAGCGTTTGCACTACAGTGATGAGCCCCATTACCTACACTTTTCAGTTTAAATTTACTTTAGTTTCTTTAGCTTCCTTCAAGACTCAACTTGAATCCTGTCTATTTAGGGAGACTTCCCCACTCCTCTTAGTTGCTAATGCCTTCCGTCTCACTCAATGCCTTTCATTGACTCTACGTATATCTTTTATCCACTTGATTGTTTTTGGGTTTTCTCTCCCTTTAGACTATGTACTTCTTAAGGGCAGGAGTTTCTTCCTCTGTGTGTATGTGTAAACATATATGTGTGTGCGTGTGTGTGTATACCTACATATGTACACACACACACACACACACACACACATATATCTGGCACACCACTGGCTTGATATTGAAAGGATGTCAATAACAACTGACCTATTTTCTCATCTTCATAAGGTCACTTTTAGGAGAATGAGCTACACATGTGCCAAGGGTGTACTTGATGAAAATATGAGAAAAGAGTAGGGAGGCTTTTACAAATATTTCTCTGCAATAGACCACATATTTACAGTCACGCAGTTGACTAAAAGATAAAAAGAATACCGGATCCGGCTGTGTTTATTATATGTTGTTTATTTAGCAGATATACCCAAGCATGACCCAGAAGAGTAAGTTCCCTTTCCCTCTTTTGTCTCCTTGACAAGGTGGAAATCCTTCTTGCTTTGAGTTCTCATTGATAATATGATGAAGGCTTTCTTCTGGAAGTGACTTAAGTTTACAGCTAGTTTACACATCAGAGATATACCCTTAGATTTGGTTTATCAAACTGAGATTAGACAGAAACACTCAGAGTGATAGTTGGACAGAACTAAGGATAAACTCAGTTTCTTGGAGATAACTCCATCCATGCATCCAGCCCTTGAAGGGAGCCATGTGTGCTAAGGGACTGGTGCCAGATGGGAAAACAAGAAAAGCAGAGAGTAGGCTTCCTAAGGGAATGAATGCCAGTATTTGCAGAGAAGTCTTCCTGAGGTGGAGATATAAGGGGAAGAAACACACATTATGACCATCCTTAAAAGAAAAGAAGCAAGGACAACAAAACAGACCCAGTAGCAAGGAGGGAACAAAGATGTCCTCACTGGAAGTAGAGGTACTGAGTCAGGAAGAAGAGCTACAAAGCATGTTCAGGATATATTGGGTTCTCAAATAGGGGTCTGCCTGGCCCCCCAGGAAAGAAAGATCTACGGCCTGGAGAAGGGATAACCTGGCCCCACCCCTATTCTGGTACTGTTATCCCTGAGGACTATACAAGTCTTTGGGGAAGGTAGGACCCCTAAGAGAAAAGAGGTTTTCTTGTATGTCTGGATTCAGGTGAAAAAAACCCTTTTCTGTAATTGCTTTGGTGGGTTAAATAGGGATTTCCTATATTTAAGGTCTTATTAACCTGAATATTTGCAGGGGGATTTTTTTTTTCTTTTGGGAGACCTATACATGAATTGGGTTCTGATATTCTTTGGAATTAATCTTGGATGGTAGCACACACCACAGAATTACTTAGCTGAAAAATGTTCAAAGTTGAACTGAATCCATGTAGGTTGGAATTGTGGTCTGAGCCAGGGGTTACAGTTAGAAAAAAATCTTTTTCCTTGGTAGAGCAAATCTAGCTATAAAGACCTACAAGAGGTTTTTCATGCTTATGTTGAGATCACACAAAATTCCAGGATAAATGCAACCATCAAGATAACTTTGTTCAGTGGTCCTCTCATCATTCATGTTGAGGTAGGCATAAAACAGGGAGATTTATCCTTTACCAAAGGTGTTTATTAATAACATGAAAGATGACCTGTGCCATCTTCTTCTAAAAAGAAGAACCTATAGATGGTGAAGGCCCTCGGATGTTCCTGTTTGTAAACGATGCTGTGCTAATTACATCAAGTCTCAGCACATTACAGGGCTTCTTCAATGAGATCTGTGTTTACTTGAGACAGGCCAGCAATCCATACAGGAAAAACTAAATGGATGAAAAATGCCTATTGTTCATAGGTTTGTTTATAGGCATTATGAACAGGCAATACAATTCATATTGTTCATAGGTATATTGTTTATGATACGGGGTCAAATTACATTATATTTAACATTATATATAATGCAAGCCATTGCATTAATATATCATTACATATGTCTGGGTTAGATACTGCAGATAGACAATGACTTGGGACTATATTTGAGTAGGATTAGGACAGGAGGGTATATTGTATTTGGGAATGCTTGTAGGATTGGATTAGATTGTTCACAGTGCTATTTCCTGGGATAAAAACCCATCTTTTAACGCAAATATTCTCCTAGCAATTTTCTATGACTGTAATTTTGGAACATCACAGTCTTTGAAAAATCATATTGTATGAGTGGCCCCAAAGACAATTTGAAGGTCATTTTTTTCTCCATGGTAGAGAAAAGAAAGGCAGGAATTGAGCAATTTCATCTTCTCTGTAGCATCAATCATCATCCTATCTATATCAAGCAGAGCTTTTCCTTGATCTTATTTTAAACACTTTCCTTTTTTTCCTCATCTGAATCAATTGGGTCTATGCCATCAGAATTTCACTTTTAGAGCTATAGTAACCAGAGAACCATGTGGTCTCTCTGTAAAGGTTTCTTGGCAAGAGAGTGAGTTTTTAGCTCTGTGTTATAGAAAGGGAAGTGAATGTGGAGGTCAGCAGCAAAGGCTAGAAGGGACATTATGGGTTGAGGTGATAGGAATATCATTCCAGGAGATCAAGGGAGCAGGATAGCCCCTAAGGAAAGATGAGGTGGTATTCAGGTGGAGCCCTGTGGCATGGTAGTCATGGAGCACACGAGATAGCTCTGGATCTGGATCAGAGGGGAAAAGCAAGACTTCCCTAACACTCAGAGGTAATACATATCACTTCACACTTGGAGCATTCAGCACCACCAGCTCTAGTCCATGATTTGAAGAATATAGAGTGCTCTTCAGGGACCAGAGGAAGCATTTCATGCAGGGTGGACAGGGTTTGATTGCAAGCAAGTTTGATACAGAAAAATTTAAATGAGAAATGGCTTAGAGCCAGCTAGTGGGATGCTGTGTACAATTGATAGAGCATCACCCTTTGAAGCAGGATTTTATAGCAGAGGGTAATCAATGAACAGGCAGTTTTTAATCACCTAATATGTTGCATGCATTGTGCTAAGGTTACAATGCCAAAAACAAAATAGTACTCATCCTTGGGTGGCATTAAAAATGACGGGTACAAATATAAATAGAGACAGGTACAAATATAAATAGATAGAAAATACATGAAAATTTTGTACAAGTAATTTTTCTGTAGGGATAGCATAAGGAGATAGAGAAAGGGACCATGAAAGGCTTTGCCTAGGTAATGATGCTTGAGCCAATCTTTAAAGGAAAGTTGCAAATTTAGTGATTATCTAATTCAAACCTCTATTTTACAGATGTGGAAACTGAGGCTCAAGGAGCTTAAGTGAATTCCAGATCCCAATTCTCTTTCTACTAGAGCACACTGAGGGCAGTCCTTGATTTGTCTATACCATCCCCACTAAGGACAAACTAATGCCTCTTTGCTATTTTCCCTCCACTCTCCTAAATCTTCCTCTATCACAATTCTAGTATCTTGAAACCTCAAGAATTCTCCATCCTGTACACTCTGAGTTTCTCTTTCTTTTCCTCAGAACTTCTACACCAAAATCAAGTGCCCTTCCCCCAAATCACCTCTTTCTCACCAGGATTCAGGCTCCCTCAGGGTACCACCTGTCAAATTCCCCTCTTGCCTGCCCTGCTGTCTCCCCTTCTGGCCCTACATTGAATTTCAATAGGTTTCAGCCAATGTTGAATATATTTTAGATGCGGTGCCCTCTCTGTGAACTATAGAAGACATGATTAGCAGATACAATTAGCTGCTGTAGGGTAAAAAAAGTCAGCCAAATCAAAAGAACTAGATCCTAATCGCTGTACGATTGGTTATTATTACCCAGAGCATTGGTTTCAGCAACACGCATGTTCTAAAGAAGGATGGGAGAGTGGAAATGGGTAGGAAGGAGGAAAATAGAAGAATATTTTTCCTACGAGGGGAAAAAACAACAACAGCACACTTTCAAAAGCTGTGAAAGCATTCTCTAAATCTTATAGATCCCATCTGTGCATTTTTTTCAATGACATGTTTCAAGTACACAAGCTGCAGTCAAAGGGCCTTTAAGAATACACATACACACACAAATGTAAAGAAAGGATGTGGGTGTTAATGAGAGGGCACCAGATTGGCAGCTGTGGGAGAGAGAAGCCCTCTCCTTGTCTCTCCCATCTTGTTCCTAGCTGCCCCAAGGGGCACCATTAGCACTCCATCACTTCTTTCAGGAAATAGGACACCAAGGAGATTTCATCCTGATCCCCAAATACCCCAGTGAATGCCTGGGTTCATAACTACCCAAGTCCTTATTTCCAGAGCCTCGGCTTGTTCTGACCCAGAACAGCTGTGTGCAGAACTCTTGTGAAATTGACGGAATATATAGCAAATTGAGGTGGGGATGGGGGAAAGAGGCAGACAAGAGGAAATGGGCTTAAAAATTAAATATTCAGAAAAGGATCCTGGCACTGAGATGTAAGGCTCCAGCATGTGTTAATTACCAAGAGAGGTTGTGAAGTCACCTTCTGTGGAAATTATTAAGAAAAAGGATGGCTCCCTTCCTAGAATGGTTAGAGTAGAGTCCCAAAGAGGAAGGAGGGGAACAGATTAGAGGACTACTCAAGGACCCTCACAGCTCTGTGAGTCTGTGAAGTGACTCTGGGATCATTGATGCAGTAATCAGTTGTCTGAGAGGGACTTAAACTCACTCTCCGTAAACCATTCTGAGAATGATCCAACCTTTCCCCACTTCAGCGCCAGCCGCTACTTCTGTGTGATGCAATAGGACTCCTGGCTCAGACCTGGGCATGCTTACCTCCAAAAGAGTGTTAGACACCTTTGTAAATGACTCTGGCTGTCAGTCAAGATCATACGTTTTCTACCAAATATGTGATTCCAAGGAATAAATATTCCCTATAATATTGTAGAAGCTCAGATGTGTGACCCTGAGCAAACGACTTAACCTCATTAATCTTGTTTCATCTTCTGCAAAATGAGGGAATTGGGCAAGATGGCCTCTGAGTGCTTTTCCACCTCTAATTCTGTGATCTATGATCAACAATCTAGGATCTAGAAATCAAACGACTTCTAATATTACACAGCTAGTTGGTGGTAGACACATGGCCTGGAACCTAGTTCTCTTGTCAGATTGCTTCTGAAGACTAGCTAAATGAGTAATAAGTGGGTCTTGAACTTTTATTTCACTTGCAAGGAATACTATCTTGTAAACTTATTATCCTTAACTCTTTTTCACAAATCCAGTCACTTTATCTTTGTTGGATTACAATCCAAATTTGAGGACCTTGTATTGATCTATTTAAAGTGCAGTTTTTCAGAAACATCCACTAAATACACAAGTTTGTGGGGAATTTTTTTGTCATAAAATGAATTTACTCCATCTATATTATCATTGCAAAGAAAAATGGCAGTTTCTTTTTAGCTCAGTTACCCTTCAAAGTACTTTGAAACTTGAGCACCTCACTTATAGTTTATGACATACGTAATTGTCAGTGAAGAAGCAGTGTATCCAAAATTCGCAAAGGGATGTATTTTAACAAGTGCTCATAGACCTGTACTTTCTCTCAACATAAATTAAGCTCCATCATTGCAAGGACCAATACAATTCTTCCATGTTTTATAATTTTCACTTTTAAAAAATCCTTCAATTATATTGAAATTTCTCATGATGTGGCATTGCTGCAAATAATTTGCCAAGTAATGAATCTTTACTAACAATTTGATCCAATTAGTACATATATTATACATATATGAAATGAAATATACATATTGCTTCATTCACTTGCAATATAAAATAGGAGGATGGGGCAGCTAGGTGGCGTAGTGAATAGAGCAACGACTCTGGAGTCAGGAGGACCTGAGTTCACATGCAGCCTCAAGCACTTAATACACTTACTAGCTGTGTGACGTTGGGCAAGTCACTTAACCCCAATTGCCTTTCCTTCCCCACTCAAAAAAAAAATGTTGAAATAGGAAGATTTTGCTTTCTCTACTAATTAACTGTAAAGCCATATAAACAATTCTTTCCATTGTATTATCTGCAAATATAAAGCCGCTTTACACATGATTCACCAAGCATCATTTTTTACTATATTAATAGCTGCAGGTAGCATCAATATTTGTCTTATCAAATGAGGCTTTTTACACTTAGCAATTCCGTAAAAAGTCTTTTATGATGCAATTAGTCCTATCAATGTCACCGATACTTTTAATGTATCATTTCACTTTATTAGGTTTCATACTATCTCTGTGTAAAGTATTCTTACAAAGCAAAGAATAGTCTTTCTTTTCCAACATTAAACTACTTGTGAATAGCAGTGATAAACATAGTGGATTGGATTTTCTGAATTTGGGCTTTTTATTTTGTGTTTCTGTGTTTCTGCTACTAAAACTATTTGTATCGCCTATGCTTATACTGTTTTCAACTGCTCCAGAAGGTTTTCTATCTCATCACACTAGTTAAAAATCACAAAGATGAATTATTTCACTTTTTAAAAATTACATAGTGGTATTATAAAATTAAGAAAATTAAGTTTAATTGTTGAAGTTTTTAACAGGTATAACTATTCTCTAATTGTAGAGAATAGTTATAGGCCAGCTTAGTATGCTGTACTTATGGTACTTTCAGCTTTCACACAAAGATTGCTTAACTGTTAGTTTACTCATTCTATGTACACATACAGCAATCAGTGCGGTAACACAACTCATCTCTGTTATGAGGCTACACCTACTTCAGTGATACCACTTAAACTGTAGCAGTTATAAGGGGTGGGTGTGTATGCATGTGTATGTATGTATGTATACATGTATATATGTCTATAGGGGCATTTACATATGTATATATCACTGCCATATTCAATGTCATTTGAGCAAATTGTGTGTTAGTTTTATTTTTGCTACTTTAAATTTGCACTTTTTTCCATTGAAAAAAGTGAGTATTTATGCAGGATTGTGCTAAAAAAAAAAATCCAGTAATTTTGCCCATTGCTTTCTGCCTCCCACCTGTTGCAACAATCTGCTAGCAGCTGCTGTACGGGTGTAAGACCCACCAACAACCAGCACATAGAAAGCTGCCAACACAGGTTCTTTTGATCTGCTTTACTAAGGAAAGCAGCGTTAAGGGGTTAACAATCTTACTTTAATCCAACATACAAATATCATTCACTCAGCTCAGGGGGAAAAGCCAGCAACCTGAGCTTCAGAGCAAATACAAATAGAGCAAATAAACACAAATCAACAGACAGATTTCTGTCTGACAAAATCACAATATACAGTTACCAGAGAAGCATCAACATCAAAGCCAGGGAGCTAATAACAGCTGGCCTAGAGTCACGCACCACTCCTGTTGCGGCTCAGAGCTCTGAAAGAGAAAGCCAACCTCTGCGCTTACATATCCTGGTCAGGGCCAAAGGTGAATCACACATGCGACTCACCCATGTGACCTAAAATAGTCACAAAAATGCGACTTAACCCACGTGGTCCAAAAGCCTCGGATGTCACAAACATGTCACTCAAACCCATGTAAACTAGGCTTTCCCTTGAGGCAAGGAGGTCATCAAGGACTCCTAATTTAATCAAGGAAACAAAGGCCAAACTCTTCAAGGGCACTTTGTTGAATAAGTGCTAAGAGTCCATCTTGATTCCCAATACACCACCTAAAGTCTCATTTTCCTCCCTGAGAGGTAGTGCCCCATAGTTTGAAAAACTCTGGCTTAATATAAGACTAATCCTTTATTATTCCTCTCAAATGCCCATAGTGGTCTCTCTCCCAATCCATTTCTTTTTTACTAAGTGTGTGCATATATTTATTTTTAAATAATTTTTTTATTTTTCCCCAATTACATATAAAAATGATTTTAACATTCTTTTCTTTTGTTTTGAGTTCCAAATTCTATCCCTCCCTCCCCTCTTCCTGAAACAGTAAACAAACTGCTATATGTTATACATGTGTAATCCTGTTGAACATTTCCATATTTGTGGAAGAAAAAAAGGAAGGAAGGAAAGGGGAAGGAAGGAAGGAAGGAAGAGAAAGAAAGAGAAAAATAGTATGCTGTAGTCTGTATTCAGATGCCATCAGTTCTTTCTCTGAAGGTGGATAGCATTTTTGATCATGAGTCCTTTGGGACTGTCTTGGAGCACTGTATTGCCAAGAAGAGCTAAGTCATTCACAGGTGATCATCATACAATATTGGCATTACTGTGTACAATATTCTCCAGTCCTGCTCACTTCACTCTGTATCAGTTCACGTAAATCTTTCAGGTTTTTCTGAAAGCATCCTGTTCGTCATTTCTCATAGCACAATAATATTCCATCACAATCATGTACCACAACTTGTTCAGCCATTCCCCAATTGATGCACATCCCCTCAATTTCCAATTCTTCGTCACCACAAAAAGGCTGCTATAAATATTTTTGTACAAGTAGGTCCTCCTCCCCTCCCACTCCATCCCCCCATTTTTTAATCTCTGGGATACAGACCTAGTGCTTGTATTGCTGGATCAAAGGGTATGCACAGTTTTATAACCCTTTGGGCATATTTCCAAATTGTCCCCCAGAATAGTGAATGGTTGGATCTCCTGATCCAGTTCATTGCTTTGAACGTAGGTACTTAATAAATAGTTGTTCAATTGAATTGAGTTATGGCTCTGATTCTTTTACAGTCAGAGTTTTTGAGGGCATTAACAACTAGTCTCTGACCTGAAATCATACATAGTACAACTGCCCTGTTCTGGATAAATTTTTCAACACCCCGTTGTTAGGAAGTATTGACTTGTTTGCATAACATATGCCTCACATTAAAGCACACACTTGATAGTTACACTTGATAGTTAAACTTTGTTTGGAAAACAAAGTAACTTTTAAACTTCTTGACTTTAGTGATTAAAACCTTTTTTTCCACTTGACACCACAGGACCATCCATTTCATTCTTAATTTCCTAGGTACGTTCCCATACTATTAGGCCCAGGTAAATGTTTCCCAGGTTACTTACTATTCATTATGATTTTTTCCCTTGCTGCTGACACCAGAAACCTAACTTAATTATTGACTTGACGTGATGTAAAGCATTTGATACAGTACCCTTTGTGTTTTGAGGCTTTTGCTTTCAAAAGTGATGTTTTCCATGTACAGCTAAAAAGAACAGTAGGACCAACAAACCTTTCTGATAGACACGTTTTCCTTAAACTGTTTCCAAGGTCTGCTGCTGTCTGCTGTTCTCCATCTTGCCTTGCAGGTTTCCTAAATCCAAGATCCAAGTGAGCCATCCAATCACTTAATTTCTGCTGTTGTTTCACCTAGAATTTCACAGCTACGTTTCATTTAAAGTTGTGATTCAGTGAGCTTTAAAAGCATTTCTTTTGCCCACCCATCTTGTTATATTCACCTCCATTCAAATCACCATAGAGCATCTGCTTAACTGTCTAGCTGTCACCCATCCTCCACATGTTTTCTGCAAAGCTGTCTTCCAGCTAATATCGCCCCAGTGTTAGCAGATCTTCTGTTTTCCAGGACCTCTGTGTTGATAATACTTATTTGCCATTTAATGTTGAATTTAGTTTTGGAATGCTACTGCTGAAAGTGAAAAAGAAATAAGAAGTGGCCTCTGGGGCAAGTCCAAATTTCTAGCAACAAAAAAGCCAGTACTCTACTATTAAATCCCTGTCTTCCTGTAGATTCACCTAGAATTGATATTTGTTCTCTCTCTCTCTCTCACCTCCCCCCTCTCTTCTTCTTCTTTCTCTCTTCTTCTCTCTCTCTCTCTCCCTCTCTCCCTCTCGCTCTCTCTCCTTCTCTCTCCCTCTGTCTCCCTCTCCTTCCTTCTCTCCCTCTCTTTCTCCCCCCTTCTTTCTCTCTTCTTCTCTCTCTCTCTCTCCTTCTCTTTCTCCCTGTCTCCGTCCTCTCCTTTCTCCTTCTCTCCCTCTCTCTCTCTCCTTCCTCCTTCTGCTCCTCCTCCATTTCAATCCTTCTCTTCCCTCTCCTCCTCTCCCTCTCCCCTGACATGTTAGCACCTTAGTCTCCTTTTCAACTCTTTGATTAGTCATTAGTACAAGCTGTGGTACAGTGCAGTAGAATTTCAGTGACAGTTTTCAGTTATACTTTCTGGATGAAACTCTTTGTCTCGCATTTCCCTGGTGCTGGCTAATGCATAACCTTGGTCTTCCCGAGGCTTATTGTCAGTCCATAATGTTGTGCACACTCAGCAGAATGGTCCATAATTTCTTGCATGTGTGTTTTGAGAGTGCAGTCATCAGCATACAGCATTTCCTGAATGCCTATCTTAAGGACCTTTCAGGATGTTTGTAGCCTATTAACTTGAAAGAGTTTCCCAGAGGACTGGAAGTAGAGTATTATTACACCAGCTTCCAGGACCCCTTTTTTTTTTCCCTCAAGCCCAGCAACATAAAATAGATTGAACAAAATGGAATCTATAATGGAACCCTGTTTTACTCCACTGGTAATGGGGAACGTGTTTGTGAGGACATTGCATTCTGGCATAATTGGTCTTATCATCATGGAGGAGGCTTTACTGTCTTAGCAAGCTTCTCTAAGCAGTCAGACTTCCTGAAGAGCTTTCAGAGCCCAGGGCCATCATGGTATTATTACTTCATCAAGTCAGCAGACACAAGATAGAAATCTCGCTATTGCTCTGTCTCTTGCGTGTGCCCTGTTTTCTGTTGTGTAAGACAGGCCTTATGTGTCATGTTTCAGTAGAACCCACACCTATTCTCCAAGAGCACATTTTTTTTAGTTTGTTATCATTATCGTATAGGACAGGATAGAATGTAAGTTCCTTGAGGGCAAGAGCCATTTCCTTTTTCTCTAGCACAGTGCCTGGTATATAGTAAGTGGTTAATAAATCCTTTCTGATTGGTTAACAATGGTCAGCTGTTTCCCACAGCTGTGACACAGTAGTGAAGTGTTAAGGCAGTAACAATAATCATCTCTTTTATTTTTGTCTTGAAGATTATGATTGCTTGCAGTAGACGTTGGGAGTAGGAGAATGACATACACCTTCATTTTTGTTGTGGTGGCACAATGAGTTCTGAAAATGTTTCTTATCTTTTTTCCTCTGTTATTTTAAAATCTGAGGGTTTACTACAACAGTGTAATGGTAGTAACATATTTCCAGCATGATGGATTTCAAATTAAAGTTTTTTCTAGAAGGCACAATTTTTCCATCTCCTTTTTTTCTTCATAGTAGACTCTCAGGTTATTAACTATGACTAATCTTATCTACCTGCCATATCCTTGTCTGTGAGAGATGTGTCCGGAACTGGATTACAATGCTGAATTCTTACAACATAAGGCAATATTGCACTCCATAGAGGTCCCACTAATTTGCAGTTCCATTAGCAACATATGAGTACTTCTATTTTCCTGCATTTTGTTAACCTTAAGGCACAAGAAAAAATATTTTTTATTCTTAATGCCCCAAAAAAGATAAAGCAAAACCTCCACAATTAATGGCAAAATTATCCTTCCTCACAAAAGTTCATACCTTTAGTTTTCCTCAAACTGCTATCATTAATAAATGGACATATTGAACGAATAATATAATCTTTACCTAGCATAATGGACAGACATCTATAAAAATAGTTTTGAATTTATACTATTTCATTGTCTCTTTCAGAGAAATAGTTGTGGAGAAATTTTACTAATTTGGTTTATATTTTAAATTATTTTAATAAAAGTACTTTTTAGGATTATCTGCCTTAGAAATAAACTGTGTAGCAAGTCAGTAGGAATGACTTTGTCAGTGTAATTCATAGCTCATGTCTTACTGGAACATATAGTTGACACCCAATAATCATAATTTTATTTTTAATGAGTTGGAAAATAAAAATATTTGTATGGTCATTGGCATCTACAAGATTTAAGCTTAGAAGAAGAAAAATTGAATAGGATTTTAATAATTTCTTCACGGTCTCAGTATCACCTTTCTATGATGTTATGTTTTTCAGGATGCTCACATGTCAACTGACAAGTTTTGCGGGAAGAAAATTCTTGTGTTTTATTAAAATATTAATGAGCTTTTGTGTATACTTTCTTTCTATTTTTATTCATCCTGTCTTACTGACATTGACTCCCAAAGCAACATATGTCAACAAGAGTCTTAACAGTATCTACCTAAGTTTTCCCATTTTAATGCTGATAGATATGTGAATATAACAGGACAGATTTCAACTCTAACATAATAGGAACCAACAAAACTCTTTGCTATCAGCCATTCAAATAATTAAAAGGTAATCAGTGAGAATTTTCTATTTGGGGAATATTTTAAAAATGGCTCTTGTACTCAAGAATTCACATTTTCTTTTGGAGATGAGATTAGCATGTATCAGTCAGTCTTCATTAAATCATCACACATTAAACATTTACTATATGTCAGATATAGTGCTAAATGCTGTGGAGGTGCTTCACAACTCACAACCCCAAATTTTTGAGTACTTTTCAATTTATTTATTTAGATTTGTTTTCAGATCTTCATTCTCTTCTTCCCACCTCCTCCACCTACCCCAATTAGGAACGTAAAACACAAAACTCCTATTACAAATGTGTAATCAAGCAAAACAAATTCCCACACTGGCCATCCCCCACTCCAAAAAAACCACAAATATGGTTCAGTCTCTACTCTGAGTCTATCACCTCTTTATCGGGAGGTAGAAATAGCATGTTTTCTCTTGAATCCTTTGGAGTTATGGTTAGTCATTGTGCTGATGAGAGTTCCTAAGTCTTTCAGAGTTATTTGTCTTTATAGTATTGCTGTTACTACATAAATTGTTTCCCTGGTTCTGCTTACTTCACTTTGCATCAGTTTACATGAATTTTTCTTATACCACAATAGTATTCCATCACATACATATACTGTAACTTTGTTAGCCATTACTTAATTGATGGGTACTCTCCCCCAGTTTCCAATTCTTTGCCACCACAAAAAGTGCTCCTATAAATATTTCTGTTCATAGGAGTCCTGTTCCTCTTGGATCTCTTTAGGGGTATAGACCTAGTAGTGGTATTCCTGAATCAAAGGGTACTTACAATTTAATAGCTTTAGGATATAGTTCAAAATTGCTTCCCAGAATGGCTTTACTAGTTCATAGCTCCCCTATCATGCATTAATGTGCCAGTTTTCCCACTACCCATCCAGCATTTGTTATTTTCCTTTTTTTGTCAGCTTTGTCGATCTGATAGGTGTGAGATGGAATCTCAGGGTTGTTTTCTTTCGTATCTCTCCAATAATAGTGATTTGGAATCTTTCATATGGCTATTGATAGCTAGGATTTCTTCCTCTGAAAACTGCCTAGTTTTTGACCATATACTTTGAGCACTTATCAATTGTGGAATAGCTCTGATTCTTGTAAATTTGACTAATTTCCCTGTACAATTTATCTTAGAAATGAATTCATTATCAGAGAAACTTGTTGCAAAATTTTCCCTTAATTATCTGTTTCTCTCTCATTTTAGCAGCACTGGTTATTTTGTGTAAAAACTTTTAAATTTTATATAATCAAAATTGTCCATTTTACCTTCTGTTATCTTCCCTCTGTCTCTGTATTTGTCTCTCCCTCTCTCTGGCACTCCATCTCTGTCTCTGTCTCTTTCTCTGTCCCCCCACCACTTTGTTTGGTAATGAACTCTTCCCCATCCACAATTCTTACAGGTGATTTCTTCCTTGCTCTTCTAATTTGTTTCTGATACTACCCTTTTACCCATTTAGAGCTTATCTTGATATAAGATATGAGATGTTGGTACATACCTACTTAATGCCAGACTGCTTTCTAGTTTTCCCAACAGTAGCTCTGTTAATGTAGTACTATTAACAGTGAAAGAGAGGCTAACCAGGAAGACCAAAGAAAAACTTCCAGATATTCTCTACTCCCACTTGTAAAGTCCTCATGTAACTTTTTAGTCTTTTTAATTTGTCTGGTTGATTCATCCACATTTGCAGAAGGATAATTATGGTTATATACAAAAACTTAATTATTAGTTTTTTTACTTTGAAACTTTAATGGATCCTTGATTTAATCAATGTATCTCAACTCTCCACCAATGAAGATTATAATCCATCCAAAACTTCTTATCCAGTTTGATTCTAATGCATGTCCTTCCATAGCCTCCATAGAAGCTTTAGCCAACATTCTCGAGACATTCTAGCTCCTCTAATACATCACAGCTGCCAGTGACCACCCATATCAAGTTGTTCCTCTGTTGTCCCTTGATCTCAATAGCCATCAGATTCACAGTGTGCTATTATCAGGGTTCCTTTTTTAATTAGCAGAAATTATGTAGCTTTAAGATTATATGAACAGAGGAAGTACTATGAATTTTCATGAGTAGAAGTTTCATACTTTAAAAAAACTGACTGTAGGCTGAAATTTTAGATTGCTTTACTACAATATAATGATGCTGAGCTATAAGTGTTAAACAAGACTGTGGAAGCTGCAAAATTAAACCAGGCAGTAAAATGGGTATGCTATCTATTCCCCAGAGAGGATTTAGATCAGTATAAGGATTTTAGATAGGAAAAATAACCATTTCCCTGAACAGTTTTAGAATCCATAAGGAAAGGAAATGTAATAAGCTTGGACCTGGATGGTGAGTAAAAAACACTCTAGAAATATCTATGTATTCTATTCCATAGAAATCAGAACCACACCGATGAGCCAAGAATCTGGTGGACTATGGAAAATGAAAACGATCTGTCACTTAGTTTCTCAGTTTTCAAAAAGGAAATAATGATAGGATGAAAGTATTAGGAAAAAAGAAAGGTAATAGAAAAATAAAGAATTACAAGAAGTCTGTAGATTCTTTAAGAACACTTTTGTTGGAAGTTCAGGCTAAATGTATGCAAAGCACCCCAAAAGACCATATTTTGGTCCAACCTTGGACTTACTATGTGATCCTAGACATGTCATTTAACCTTTCTTTACCTCAATTTTCTCATCTATAAAGTAGGGATAGTAATAGCACACACCTGCCAGGTTATAGTGAGGATGAAATGCATAAATGCTAGCACCATATAAATGCTAGTTATTATTAATTATTAAAGGGAGATATCTATGAGACAACTTGATATAATTGGAAAAGACACTAGATTCTAAGTCAGAGGAATTGTATTTATCCTGGTTCTTCTGCTTATTCCTTATGCAACCTCAGGCAAGTTATTTTACATCTCTGAACCTCAATTTCCTCAACTATAAAACAAAAAGGTTGTAGCAGGCTACTTCTCATATCCCTTTTATATCTAAAACTATGATCTTATGATCTCTAAGATTCTTTCCAATTCAGGAATCCTATGATTCTATGCAAGCACCATAATTCAGTCATCTGCAAATTAATTGATACAAAAAAAGATATTACCATTGGGGAACACATCAAAGAAGAAAAAGATTATCCAAGTGTGGGGAATAGGGTATTCTACAAAGTATGGCAGATCAGGTGTGTGAATAAGAAATTAGGCACACCATAAAAGAATTTTGTCAGAAACTCAAAAGGAATTTCAAAGCCAATAATAAGATACTCTTTAAATATATGAAAGACAAGAATAGCTAGAGAGCCAGTGCGGCTACTTGGTGTGATCAGAGTGCAAAAGGTAGATTCAAAAATAAAAAGAAGATAAAAGAGAAACTAAATTAATTCTTTGCTTCAGTCATTAATGAGAAATTTTGGCCAATTCTCATTCCCAAGTTCTTTCAAAGCAAAAAGGTTGGGAGTTCTGTTTTTAATAGTGGTAAATGCACACAATGTTCTAGAACCATTGTACAGAGGAGGTATAGATGAATTACCAGGACTGGTAGTGTTTACCTACTGAGCATTTGGAAGGCATTCAAGAAAGAAATTGGAAAACTGTTGGCCAAAATATATAACTTGTCGTTACAAATGGCAACTGAGTAGAAAGGCCAGGTGGGTGACTAATGGGACTCCATTATTCGGGTTCTAGAAAGAACTCAAGGAACCAAACTGTGTCTTGCTTGTAGCCCGCACAAGCTACCAGAATCTATAATAAAGAATACTATTTCTCAACAGGTAACCAAACAGATCATCGAGAGAAAGGCAAGGGTATGCTGGAGTCAGCTTTAACTGGCTGGATTTTCAATGCAGATATTTGTACCTCAGAAATAGGTTAAATGAACCTAACAGCTTGATTTACTGATTTGTTGACTGCTTGAACTTAAGAAAGTAATGGAAGAAATGGTAATAATGCCAGTAAAATTTGAAAGTGTGTTGTTAATACGTTTTACTTTTTGGAGAGCCAGTTAACAGTTTGCCAGCATACCCTGGGGAAAGGCAATATGGTTTCTGTAGGGAAAAGCATGGCTACCTAGTCTATGTAATACAATTCTTTAAAGAGGTAAATACACCTGTGGAGAAGGGGAACCAAAGCATGTGAATTATTGTGATTTTCAAAATTTCTCCACCAAAGGCTATTAAAAAGATTGAATCACCATGAGATTGGGGTTGGGATGTATGGTAATTGAGGGAATTGTCTTGGTGGCAGGAAACAAAGTATGGGAATGAGTAACATTTCACTGAATGAAAGAGTATGAATACTGAAACAAAATTTGACAAAATCCAAAGAGAATCCAAAATGTTTAGCATGTTTATAAGTGATCAGGAAATACTTCCAGATTTGGTGACTATGCTTGAGTTGGGGTAAATTGTAAAAAGCTCTCTAGAGGCTAGTCAAGGGATCAGAAAAATGGCAAATTAACTTCAATAATGTGCACAGGTATAAAATAATTTTAAAAAATTATACAAACTAGTTATAATGGAACTGAAAACATCCAAAAGGAAATGCTCACAAATCCAATAAGGTATGAAACTCATTATTGCAAAAGACCCAAGGATATTAAGAACCATAGAGGTTCTAGAAAGAACCATAAAGGTCATGTAGTCCAATCACCAGAGTGATGGGGTAATTTCTCTAAGGTTACACAGGTACTAAGTAGCAGAGACAGGTTTCAAACCAAGGTCCTTTGTCTCTAAATCTTGACAAAGTTTAAAAAGGATGAATAAGTTAAAAAAGAGTTTGAGTAAATTAATGGATGAAGGACCCATAACTTAGTAAGTGAAGCTAGTGCTGCGTGTTGCTGTTCAGTAATGCTCGACTCTAAGTGACCCTATTTTTGTCCATAGGGTTTCTTAGCAAAGATACTGGAGTGATTTGCCACTTCCTTCTCCAGAGTGTCCCCACTTTAAAGATGAGGAACTGGGGCAAATAGAGGTTAAGTGACTTGCCTGGGGTCACACAGCTAGTAAGTATGTGAGGTTGGATTTTAATTCAGATCTTCCTTACTCCAGGCCAGGTACTCTATCCACTAAAACACCTAGCTGGCCCAGTGATGTTGGTAATAACACATCCTAAATCTCTCGATCTTGAGTTTGTCTTAGGGAAGAAAACCCCATGCCTTTATGCAGTCTCAAAGCCAGGCTCAGAGGTAGGATACTGATTATGACTTAGTATGAGAATTCTAAATCTTATTGTATGTTTCTACATAATAATAGCAATATTTTACATTTCTACATAATAATGAGCAAGGACTATGGGCACATAGCACATCTTTCCACGATGAACTTTTAAAAGGATACCATTTAATGATCTTAGAAGTGGAAAGCTCACACAATGTAATGAGAAAAGCTTCCATTTAATGTACAACAACAAAGCGGTTGTATTACACATTTTCCAAAAACAAGATAGTACAGAATCATCTGATGATCAACATAATTATTTTAGGATTAAAAATTATTCAGTCTTATAAACAGATTGTGACAATTGATGACAATTAATGCAAATGAATCGAGTGTACCATTGTGTTCTGATCACTATTATGCCTACGTGGTAGCACAGAGACTGGAGCAGTTTGCAAATGAAACACCCAAACACAGATACCTAATAGGATTATATGTTAATTTAATGCTAAAAAGTATTCATTCCAAAGGTGGTTGTATTTTGAAAAATAAATTCAACTTGAACAATCTTATTCAAACCTGCATACCTGTACATACTAACAGAACATCAAACCCCAAAACCACAGTTAGGTTTAGCAGCGGATATCTATAGTCCAGAAAACTTTAAATCCAGCCTCAGATGCTTACTAGCTGTGTGATCCTGGGCAAGTCACAGGAATCTCTGTGTCCCTCAGTTTCCTCAGTTGTAACATGGGGATAATAATAGCACCTACCTCCCAATGTTTATGTGGGGATCAAAATGAGGTGATCTCTGTAAAGTATTTAGCGCATAGTGGGGCGTTTATATAAATTATTAACTATTACTTACATTATTATTTCCTACTACAAATAAGAGTCCTATTTGTCACCCGTGACTCTTAAATGACTTCAGAATTGCCTCCTGATAATTATACAAGCAAGTAGAAATTAGACATGGTAACATAAATACCTTTTCAAAGGGAATCAGCCTAATGCTTCTTTCTTCTCTTCATTTTCTCCTCCCTGAAAAACTCCATTCAGAGCTTTCAAAATCCTTTAGTCTCTCTCTCTCTGTCTCTCTGTCTCTGTCTCTCTCTTTCTCTCTCTCTCTCTCTCTCTCTCTCTCTCTCTCTCTCTCTCTCTCTCTCTCTCTCTCTCTCTCTCTCTCTCTCTCTCTCTGAAATATAATCCATAGGAGCTGAGGCCCTTTGAGATGGTACCAATATTAAGGCAAATTCATCTCTAGTTTTGATTTTTAAACAAAATCTCATGTTTCTGGTATTAAGGCAGAGTCTGTATGGTGCAAATATTTTCCTGGGCAAGTAGTCCCCAGCAGGCTATGTTCCAGAAATTCGTACGTTAAGTTGGTTGTTGAGAACACAGAACACATTTTCCCACTAAAATAAGTTATCCGTGGTAGATGTATTCCCAGGCCAGCCCACAAAAGCCTATTTAATGCATAATGTGCTTGAAGCATTGTAGTAATTGTACTCTTCCAACTATATGTGGTAACATTTTATAGTATCATTTTTCTGGGAAGAATAATTTTGAGTTCTACCTCAAGATGGTAGAAACTACTTTATACTAGCGACAGAAATAGGATCAGTGGGCAGAGAAGGAGATTTAGGTTTAATTTAAGAACTTCCTAACATTTATAATACCAGTTCTTTACCTGGTGTCCAAGAACTTGTTTGTCTTGTTAATATTTAAAACCATATTTCAGTATAATTGGTTTCCTTCGTAATCCTAGGAATTTTATTTTGTACATTTGAAAGCATTATTCTGAGAAGTCTATACCCGAGATGGGGAACCTGAGGCCTTGAGGCCACATGCGTCCCTCTAGATCCTCAAGTGTGGCCCTTTGACTGACTCCAAATTGTTTAGGTTGAGTCAAATGGTCACACTTGAGAAGCTAGAGGGTTTGGATTTAGTCAAAGGGCCGCACTTGAGGACCTAGAGGGCCACTCGTGACCTTGAGCCTGCAAGTTCTCCACCCATGGTCTATAGGCTTTGCCAGACTTCCAAAGGAGTCTATGATACAAAAAAAGGTCAAGAACCCCTGAATTAGAATCTAAAAGAGCTGTCTCAGGAAGTATGAGACAACCTCACTGGAGACCCTCCTGGGAGGGCAAGATAACCATTTATTTGGTGCATTGTAAAGGAAATTCTTGCTTAGATATGGATTGGAGTAGATGGCCATCAAATTCTCCATCAACTAAGATTCTGCTGCTGTGTGAAATCTTTCTCTTCCCCAGGAAATGAGTCACGCAGGAAAAGGGGGCAGGTGGTTGGGATAACCATGCATTCTCAGAAGCAACAATGACCACTCCCACAAATCTCCAGGGAATATAGGTAAATTACTTTAGGCAGACAGGGAAGGAAAGGCTGAAGGTTTTTAGTAACTCATATCAAAGTAGGAGAGAACATGATGTTAGGGAAATGGTTGTTGTTGCTGTTTAGTCGATTAGTTATGTCTGACTCTTCATGACTCCATTTTGGGTTTTCTTGGCAAAGATTTTGGAGTGGTTTGCCATTTCCTTCTTCAGCTCATTTTATAGATGAGGAAACTGAGGCAAACAGGGTTAAGTGATTTATCCAGGGTCGTACAGCTAGGAAGTATCTGAGGTCACATTTGAACTCAGATCTTCCTGACTCCAGGCTCAGCACTCTATACACTGTGCCATCTACCTGCCCCATGGAAATGGTACTGGATTTGAAGTCAGAAGCCCTAGGCTTGAATGCTGGGTCTTTCACTTACCACCTTGTAACCTAAAGCAAGTTGCTTAATCATTATCTGCCTCAGTTTCTTTTGCTATAAGTGTTGAACTAGATGGTTAAGATCCTTTCTGGCTCCAAATCTGCAATTCTATTATACCATAATTCAAGTAGGCCAATCACTTGCTGTGTCTCTAGATTGAAGAACAAAAGGCAGTTGGGGGCAGAGGGGAGAAAACACTCATGAAAGGAGTGGGGTAACTCTGTAGACTGGGGATTAGATACTTCTTAGACTGTGTATTGATTTGCTTTGCTAGACAGTTTGTAAACTGGAATTCCATGGTGTAGCGTTGTTTGAGCTAAGATTTTTTTTCTCCCTTTCTATTCTTCAGCTACATAATTTTCAAAAAGGTTGTTGAAGACCAATCAAGATAGAAATTATTCCTTTTCAATTAGAAGGTGAAAACAATAGGTAGAATTATTTTAAAATAAGGGTTTGATAAAAAAAATGTTTTTATGGTGCAAAACAGTTCCCTCATTTAAAATTTAACATTGTACTGCACACATTTATAGTCTTATGGACACAACCATAGATCCCTGCAGTTAATTTTCAGAAATCAAGGAGTCCCACAGAAATTTTCTTCTTTCCACAGTATGTTGGACCAGACTATATTTATAATAATATGTATATCCTTAAATTAGGAGAACGCAAGATAAATATCTTGTTTCAGCAGATGTAGAGGGGAAATGGTGTTGTATAATTTATGATCAAAGGATTTAGAGCTGGAAGATATTTTAGAGAAAATATAGTTCAACCTCCTCATTTTCCACAGAGTACAGTAACACCCAAACTCATACAGCTAGTAAGTCGAAGAACTGGTATTTGAACTTGGGCATATGTGACTCCAAATCCAGCTTTCTTTCCTTATATTACATTGCCTCCTTCATAGATCCATAATTTACTGCTGGATGGCAGTAAAGAAGAACTTTGAGTAGACACCTCCCCCTAGTCCTGTATGAAGTGGTGATACACAGATGTGGGACATTGCATATGAAGTCAGATTTCATTCCGTGTATTAATCTGAATTGCTTATTTGTGTTTTTCTAATTTTTCTTTAAAATACACTTTGTTATATGGGATGATGTTCTGGGAGACTGGAGGAAAAAACACCACAGAAGGGAAACTCAGATTGTATAAAAACAAAAAATATCAATAAAGTTCATTTTTAAAATTTTTTTTAATTGACAGCTCTAAGGGACCTTAGAGGTCATCTACTCCAACCTTCTTATTTTATGTATGAAGAAACTAGGCCCAGAAAGCTAAAGCAACTTGCCCAGGGAATAAGTGACAAAGCCAGAATTTGAGCCCAAGTACTCTGATTGAAAATGCAGCAATCATTATGCCTTAGGTTCATCTTGTTTTAGTTGTCACGTTTTAGAAACAAAATCTTTAGCAATATAAAGGAAAAAGCAACATACATATATATCATGTGATAGCTATAAATCTGTTCATAGCAATTATAATATATGACTAGCTCTAGACGGTTGTATCAGTTATAATATATGACTGGCTGTGGACAGTTGTATCAGTTTTTGTCTTCATAGCTTATTCAAGTTCTCTAATCAATAAGCATTTATTAAGTACCTACTGTGTGCACCCCATGACACTGGATGGTGCTGAGTCAAACATGTAGTTTTATACAAATTAGCTGTAATTAATTTTAAACACTTCAAAGCCTTCCATTACTTAATGCCTCTATATTTTATAAATCATTGTAGTTGGTTTATGAGGTGAATTATGAGCCAATAATAGAATCAATATACCTCAGGTAACTTTTCATTTTTAAAAGTTGAAATATTGATCAAAACCTTTCAGTTATATTGCTAGGCTCAAACACATACCATGCTGGGGAGACACTGTATAATCAGCTCGCAAGAATATCCTTAGACAAATACTAGGAGGTCTGCTCTAAAGGAAGCATTTATCCTAGAAAGTATTTATTCTGGTAACCTGTTTTCTTGACAATGTGATGTTTGCCTTTGTCGCCATCCCTCATTCTTTTCATGGCCATCGCCATGTCTTTCCCCAAGCTCATCCTTCTTCAACCACAACTTGGCCAATGGCACTGCAGAAGTAACACCTGGAGGGCATACATGGATAGATGGAGGCCACCTCTGAATTGAGGAATGCTGCCTATTGGCTGGGTAAAGCAAAGCCGTGGCTAGCAGTTCCCATCCTGCCTGTTACCTACCTGAAATATAGTGCTAATTTCACTATTTTATTGGTACTCTAAATATCCAGCAGGTTCCCCGCCCCCCCACCCCCCAACTAAATTTCTTCTTGGGCAGCTATTCGAGTCCTCCGTACATGGCAGTGATTGCAGATAACCCTGGAAATAGCTGTAGGATTCAATATCTTTTCCTTAACTGGCTTTTTTTTCTTCCAGCTGTTTGGTATAAGTCTCTGTGACTTGTTCATAGGAGGAGATGAAGCAGCCTGATTCTGGGCAGGATTGTTCCCACAACAGGCAGAGCCCTTTTTAACACCCCTGATTGTCTCTCTCCCCAAGGGTCCTGTGTGAAAGAATGGAGTAGCAGAACTAGGAAGGCTCAAAAAAAAAGTACCTTGTGTAAGCCGAGGACTTTGAAAATAGCTGTTTAAGTCACTTCTAACTAGGGTTTCATTAGCACCTAGATGACCATAAAGGTCATTTATATTACTTTGGTCCTTCTCTTCTGAAACGTACATCCTCTTCCCTTCCAGCAAATTATTTCTCTGTCTTACAGAACATAAGTCAAAACCTTTCTCAGGATAACTGAGAAAAGCAAGGAATTTTTGAGGATTCTTCACAAACATGTTTTATTACTTATCCATAGGCAGTCATCTCTTGCTTATGCTTATTAATGGAAGCACAGAAAGGCATAGATAATCCAAAAACCACATTCAGCAATGAAATACATTTCTCATATATTTTAAAATAGCTATGTCTATTGTTCCTATATTTCTTTCTTTAAAAAAAATGGAGCTCTGACTCCAGAGAAAATAGCTTCATTTCTCCACTCAGGCTTTTTCTTTCTGTTCCCATTTGGAAATAAATTGTTTCTCACTCAATGTGAACTAAGTTACCAGGTTAAGAAGAACTATACTGTTTCAGGCCCTGCTTGGTGTAGGTGATGATTAAGACAAGTCAAAAAGCTAAGTCAAGAAGTATTTTTAAGTGTTTACTATATGCCAGGCACTGTGTTAGGTGCTGGGGATACAAATAAAATCAAGAAGAAAAATAGTTCCTGCCTTCAAGGTGCTTACATTCTAATGGAGGATGATAGCACATAAAAGGGAGCTGAAAATGGTAGTCAGGGAAGTTACCCATGGAGCATATTTGGATTTTTCCTCAACATGGAAGTTCATTAAGCATCTCACCAATGAAAGAAAGATGCTATTGAGGTGGATGGAGAAGCACCAAGTGCAGGGAAGGAAGCATGGGGTTCTTCTTCAAAGTGGAAGTTCAGGGAAGAACTCAACAATGGGAGAAAGAAGCCAAGGAAGAAGGCAGCTGAAGCATGGTGGCATGCTTAGTCAGAATGGTGAATGGTTAGTTTTCAAGGACTCCTGACAAGCAAATGACATACAAACTAATATGCAAAAGAGAATGGAAATATCAACACATCTAGAAATAAAACAACAAAGGTCCTGCTTATAGGACTGGTTTATATCCCTCCTGCAACGAAGCAAGTATTTAAGCACAATTTTATGTTTTGAGTCAATATATCAACCAACACATACTTATTGCTTACCTATCATGTGAAAGTTACCGTACAGTGTAGATACTGAAGGGGAATAAGTTCAAAACACATGAAAGAGCTTGCAATCCAACAAGAGAGAAAGCATATAAACACACAACAAGTTAAATACAAGAATTAAATAGCCATGTAATATAATAATACAGGAGATGTCACCAAGTACTGAGTAATTAATTGCTAGACAAGTGGTATAGATTGTAAATGGTCTGGTTCAAAGGAGGATGAGATCACTGTGAATCAATAAGCTTGAAAGCATGGTTTGCTTCAGTAGCTTATATATACTCACCTAGTAAAACTAACATTATTATCATCTTAGAGCACAGTCAGGAGCCAGAATGATCTCTTTTCCTAAAATCACATCCTCTAAATTCCTCCTCTATCCTCGTTACCCAACCTTATTCTTGAGATACTTTCAAAGGGGTTAAATGATTACTGTGATTTCAGACTTAATTAGAGGAGCTTGAAACTTCAAGGTATTCAATAGGAAGAAAGGTAGTCAAATGAGAAAAGGAAACACATTTATAGAAACAGTTAAGTTGAAGTAGAAAATGCATAGCAGAGGTATTTTTTTTCACCTGATGGAGGGCCATATGCTTGCTGAATATGTTGATGCTGGTTTTAAGGTTCTTGGGTATTTTAAACTTGACACTTTATTTTTTTTAATGATTTCAAACATCATTTCTTTCAGAGCTTTTCCCCAGTATTGCTGTAATATTGGACAGATGGTACAGCAGCACTTCACATTTGCATTTTGCTATACTGCCATATTATTTGTAAAATCTCTTTGCAAAAACCAGTGATTCCTTTTCTACCTTTATAGAAATGGTTTCTGTGAAGCTGTTTAAGAGGTTGTTTTTTTCCCTGGTATCTTTGGGATTATATAGACATTTTGATTATATGCTATAGTTCTTTTAAATTTTATGTTGTGTTACATATTAATTTTTTTCTGGTGACTATATGCTGTCCTTTTAATCATCCCATCCATCTAAAAGACTTAAAAGTATCTTCATTTTAGCCTGGTGACATAGGAAGGTGGTAAGAATATTACTTTCATTTTACAGATAGAAAACAGAGGAATTGAAACAGTAAATGACTTTTGCAAGGTGACAGTGAACAGCAAGAGACAGGATTTAAGTTTCAGAAACCCTAGATCAATTTTCTTACATAATATCATTCACTTTGATATTACTTGGGTGAGTTTTCAAGAGAATTTTTATATGAGCAATCTTGTTTCTTCCTTTGAATTAAAAAAAATGACTTCTTCTTGAATACTGAATAAATTGGCCCTTGGGAAGTACACGTATGTACATATATGTATATGTATATACATACACACACATACACACACACATATATATATATATACATATACATATGTAGTAGATGATGAGATTACACTTTTAGCATAAGGGTTTTTGGTGTTGTTGTTGTTCAATAGGTTTAGAAGAAATTGTAAATAGGAGAAATAGCCCAGAAAAAAAAAAGCTGCTTGTAGGTGTTCTTTTTAAAGGGAAACCATATGCATGGGAAAATAAGCTTACAAAGATTGCTACTAAGTATTCTTCATTCTTTTTATTGGTGACATCTTTTAAGACAAGTCTGTTAAGAGGCCTAGTTTGTTCAAAAGATAGCTAAATATATCATCACATAGAGCCCATTTAACTGTTAAATAACTAATTCTGATTGTCTTCAGTTTATATGGACTGGTTTCCATCTCCTTCCAGTGGCCTAAGATGTTTTAATGACTTCAGGTAGATTCCTTATAGACTAACTGAACCATAGTCCTATGTAAAGAAGAGGTGAAAAAAAATTAGTTTGTGTGTATTGAGGCAAATTGAGCAGAGACACCAAAAGGGGCTACCTTCCTTCAGACGAGATAGAAATGTTGATATTGGTGATGTTTTAATGGAGATTATTTGCATTCCTGATCATACCAATGAGTTTCCCTAATCGACTTGATGAGATTGCAAGTCATAGACCTTTGTTTGTAGGCATCTAAGGCACAGATCTCCCTGGAGCGTGGGCACCCCCAATGGCATGTTATCAAGAAGACACAGAGAACTCCAAAAGGATTAACCATATGAGATTCAGAAGGATGGATTCTTCTGGCAGAGTTGCTCCTCTCTGTAGTCTCTACAAACAAGATGACAGAGCAGCTGGCATTCTCTTCTGGACTGTCTTTTCACCTTCAGAAAATAGACAGGCACATAATGGAGTGAACCAGCATAAGAGAGGGGAAGAAGAGGTAGAGGAAAATCTGTGTGCTTGTGCATTCTCCTTCCCCCAGGAATCTTGGGGTAGGAGCATACTGGAGTTACATGTGCTTGCTCATGGTTTCCAAGCACAAATCAGAGACTGGAGTGTCTAAAAATGTGCGATCTCATCCTAATAGACAGCTTAGCAGCCAAGGCATTGATCAATTTCTTACAAAAAGCACACAGCCAAGTCACATTTGCTTGCATACAGCCTGAAGGTACCAAACAATACTCCTGAATTCCAACCTTCTTTTCAGAGGAAAGGTGATTTTAAATTTCCTAGGCAATATAATCCAGGAATCAATTCCTTTACCCAGAAAAAGGAGATTTCCTGGGCAGCAATAGCTTTTTTTTGCCTTTTGAGTAAACCTAAGTTCAAGAGTTGCCGAGACTGAGGTCCCTCAACTTTGGGAGTTTGAGGATCAAATTTCCAGAGGGAAGGGATTTCCTAAACTCATTTTTCTGTGGAGGAAGATCATTCACATAATTGCTGAATAACACTGTATGTGGAGGGCAAAGCCAGTGAGTTAGTTTGACAGCTTAGGTTCAGTGGAATGTGGATTACTTTTTCAGTAGCTCCAAAAATATGTTTACCTTTTGGGAGAGTCTAAATCATGTAGTGTTACGATAAGACTTGATGAGATTGTATGGTTGCCCTAATATCAACTCAAAGTCTAGTTCCAAAGGCATAGGGGAGAAATAGCTGGGGAAACTTATGGGCTGTTCGAGTGTCACAGGATTTTTGCATCAGATTCCTATGAATATTTTGCATCTTTTTCATTTTCTATTGGGTGAAATAAATACTGTTCTGGATGTATTTGGTAGAATGAGTGGAAGGAACTATATGGTAGAGTGGTGGAACTATATGGAAAGTAAGCACCTTATTATCTATCATTGGGGAAGGCTAAAGATCAGCTATATTCCATGAGTATATTAGATTTTTCTGGAATTAACACCAGGCATAGACAATGTGCCAAAGAGGGAAAAAATGGACCTCTGGGCTCAGTCCTTAGGAACAAAGATATATGAGCCTATGTGAGCCTAGAGTCCTGAACATGAGTTAAACTATTATCACATAAACTGTTAGCTCAAAATTTAGTGCTTCACTCAGAAACGATAGATGGAGTTCACACACTTTTGCTGTGTGTGTGTGTGTAAACATTTAGCAAAGCTTGTTCCTCAGAAACCTCCATAGAAAGTTATCATTTATGTAGAAAGGGCAAAGAACTTCATCTTTGTTTAATGAAAACCTCAATTTCTAAAGTAGAGGAGGAACCGACATTACAAGGGAAGTTTCACATCTTGGGTAAATTTAGATTTGTATTGGCAGATTTAGATTTTCCACTTTCTAGCACTGGATTTTACAAGTGGCTTTTGAAATAAGGGCCTGACTTATGGGTTGCCCAAGCTAATCACAGGGAAGCAATTGACAATTATTAGGTCAGGATATGAAATATTTTAGAGGACGAACTCCAACCTAAAGCCAGCAATGGAAAAGGAAAATGTGTTTTAGGGTTCCCTCCAGTTACATAAGACATTTTCTTTAGGCCGGTTATCCATTGTAACAGCAGGCAATATGCTGAGAGGGAGACGTGACCTGCAATTTTTTAAAATAACTTTTATATATCTTTGTTTTATATATCTTTTCATTTATTTAGTATTCATTTTATAATTTTTTGTATATCTTTATGTTTTATATTACCTGAACTTCCCCTTGCACCCCTCCTTTAATCCCTTCACAGAGATATCCTATATAACAAATATTTTAAGGAGGGGAAAAAAGAAAGAAGCAATATATCAAAAAGATTTGAAAATGTATGCAATACACATGGATCTCTGTTAAGGAATAGGAGAAGGAGTCTATCCATATCTCTTCTTCAGGGCTTGTTCTTGAGTTAGTTTTCTTGGTTTTTTGTTTTGTTTTTTGTTTTGGGGGTTTGTTTGGGGGTTTTTTGGTGAATTTTAAAGTTAGAGTGAATACTTTGGCTGCAGATGAAAGGCAATGAAACAGGAAATGGTAGGAATGGCCTCTGGTTTGTGAGCTGAATCTTGAAGGAAGCCAGGAGGCAGAGAAGAGGGGGGAGATCATTCTAAGCATGGAAGATAACCAGTGAAAGGCCCTAGAGTAAATGGAATGTCATGTGTGAGGGATAGCAAAAAGGGAAGTGTCCGTGAACTGCAGACAAGAGTAAAGTGTAAGAAGACTTGAAAGGTAGGAAGAGGCCATGTTATAAAGAGCTTTAAAACCCAGACAGAGGATTTTGTAGTTGATGTTGGAGGTAATCAGGAGCCATTATAGTTTGTTGAGTAGAAGAGTGACATAAACTTTTGCTTTTGGAAGACCACTTTAGCAGCTAAGAGAGTGGACTGGAATGTACAGTGATTTGATACAGGGAGACCAAGAAGAAGGCTATTGAAATAAGTTCAGCCAGGAGGCAATGAGGTCCTGCACCAGGGTAGTGGCCTATGCAAATAAAGATAAGGGGATCTTTAAGAGATGTTGTAAAGGTAGATGGTAGAAAAGACAGAACTTGGCAATACACTGGATATTTGAGGTGAGTGTATATGAGGACTTAAGGTTGACATCTAGGTGGTAAGGCTAAGTGATGGGAGATGATGGTGCCCTCAACAGAAATAAGAAAGTTCAGAAGACAGGAGGATTTGGAGTGAGGGAATAAGTTCTCTTTTGAACATCTTAAGTTTAAGATATCTATGAGACAGTTGGTTTGAGATGTCCAATAGGCAATTGATGATGATTGAGACTGAAGGTTAGGAGAGAGGGTAGGGCCAGATAAATAGATCTGGGAATCATCTGCATAGAGCTAATAATTGGATAATAATAATGGGAGCTAATGAGGTCACCCAGGAAAATAATACAGAGAAGAGGGTCAAGAACAGACCTAAGAGACACTCACAGTTAATTGATGTCACCTGAATTAAGACCCAACAAAGGAGATTGAGAAAGAGCAGTCGGACAGGTAGGAGGAAAACCAGGAGAAAAGTGTCATGAAAATCTAAATTGGAGAGAATATGTAGGAGAAGAGGATAATCAACAATAGCAAAGGTTGCAAAGAGGTCAAAAAGAATGAGGATTGAGGAAAAAAAACAGATTTGGTAATTAAGAGATAAGAGTTTGGAGAGAGCAGTTTCAGCTGAATGATGAGGTTGGAAACCAGACTGCAGAAAGTTTAGAAGACAGTAGAAGAGGAAGTAGTACCAACTGTAGACAATATTCTCAAATAGGTTAGCCATCAAAGGGGTTAGAATGATAGCTAGCAGGGATGGTTGTATCAGGTTAAGGTTTTTTAAGGAATATATAGTCTTGAGCATATTTCTAGGCAGCAGGGAAGTAGCCAGTAGTCATGGAGAGACTGACAATTAGTGAGAGAGTAGGAATAGGGGTGGGGGAAGTGAGAAGGGTAGTATGCTAGATCACATGTAGAGGGGTTTGTCTTGGCAAGAAGGCCCACCTCATATAGAGACAGGGATAAAGGGAGTGAACTGTATCTCTAAGGACCCTTTGAGCTCTAAATCCTGTGATAAATTATAGTCTGTTTGCTATAACCTCGCTCCCTATCTACCAATTCAAAGTTCTGCCTATTTAACAAGGAATAAGAGTTCCGGAGACCTCTAAGATTCCACAACACATTGTACTTAGCTTTCATTTTTGCTAAATCTTCTAAATATGTAGGAGTTACCTAATTGCTTAATATCAAGTACTTAGATATTTTTTGAGGGTTACTTGCAAATAACTCTGCTTTTTAAATGTGCAAGGTACTCATAGAAACTTAGTCTTAAAGCAGACCATAAAGAATAATTGCACATGAAGTTTCTTCAAAGCTTGTCTGCAACAACTGACGGATGTCAAGGAAAAGACAGAGAGAAGTAAGTGGCATGTGAAGCAGCAAAAAGTAGGCATTGCTTGTGCTCAGATGATTTTGGTGTTTGTTGGGAAAGGGTGAAGGTCCTCGTATTTCTTTCTTCATATGGGCAAATGTCACCCTCTGCTTCTCCCTCCAACCCCCATACCCTTTCCATTGCAATGGAACAAAAGATCTGCTGATTATATCATTAAAAACTGGGAAAGGACCTTTTCTAATGTTTTTGTTTGGCTGCTCCGAATTTCTAAGTAAACCAGTTGCTTTAGCAACATTTTTCCAGGACCATGATTGGTGCAGAACGCTGACTTTATTCATTTGGGTTTGGGGAAAACAGAAATCATAAAAGTCAATAGCTGGAAATTGACCATTACCAATTTAGGCTAGAACTAGAAGTCAAAATTCAAGTAAGCCACAACCATCAATTTTCCCACAATTCTGATGAATATCATAGCCCCCGTTTGCCTACCACCTCAATAATGAAAAACTTCCCAGTTTTCAGTTTGCAGCATGGTTTATAGTTTATTTTCTAATGTAAGACTTTGTGCTGTTACAGGGTTAAGTGTATAATAAATACTGCATGAGTATGACTTCTGCAAATTATGGGTTTAACCCTTTGTTTTCTGCAACCTGTAACCACATTAACCTTCAGCTCCGTGGGAATGAATACCAATTATCATTATGAACAGTTCTTCTCATTATGTTCCTATTTATGGTATCTTTTATGGCTTGCTAATTGCATGCATGCAAAACAGAAATGTTTGAAGCTAAATATTGTAAACAGGGATGTAATTGATTTTCATGTTGAATAGTTTTATTGATTTATTGTTAATTAAAATCTGTCAAATCTCTACCCAATTAATCCATTTAATTTACTGGATATTAGAGTAGCAGTTGCTATTTTTCATAGTTTAAGTTTGATACTTTTGTAATATTCTTTCACTACATCTTTAAAAAGTTTGTCGTATAAACAAATGATGCAGGTATATTCCTATTATATTAAAATGTGATATATAAATTTACCATTGCATTTACAAATGAAGGGAAGGCTTAGGTATATCAAGAAGGTTAACCTCCTAAAATCTTAGCGTTCAAGGATATTTTCGTGTTTATAGTAGTCCAACCTGTTTCTCAAAGCAGGAATCATTCCAACAACATCCTTAATGGATTTAGCCTTAGTTTGGGTTTGTTTTTGTTTTTTACATTTCAGTAAATTTTAAATTCCTTCTCCTGTCAATGCATTCATTCATCTAACAAAAAATAAGTACTTACTATGTTCAATACACTGTTACTTCAGACCAGATTACCCTCTTCCTAAAAAAGTGGCTTAGGATCTGGGATTGCGTGTTATCCTTTTGCATAAGGCAAGAAAGGTTTAATGGGAACTGGATGACTTTGTAGTCCAGTGTGTATTTTTCAGTTAAGCTATTGTTATTTTCCCCTAGGCCTTTAAGCCATGAGCCAGATAGAAAATAACTTCAGCTAATTTGTATTCATCTTTCTTTAACCTGATTTGAGTGTTCTTATTCATATTTTATCATAAAATGATCATTTTTCCTTTAAATAGTCTTGCTGCATTCTTAAGTGTGATATTATTATAGCCTGCAGCCATTTTTTTTCCAAAAGAACAAAGCTCTAATTTTATAATAAAAGTCTATGGGAAATAAGGATTCAATACGCAGAGAATTTACTTGGTTCTATGTAGTAAGGTAGCCCTGTTATTGAATGTTATCAACCAAATCAACCAAATCAACCAATCAACCAGGCAGCATTAGACATAGCAAAAAATGGTTCCCATATGGACAGATTCTAGAGAACAGATCATGCTAGAATGGCGAAAGCTCTTTGGGAAGGCTGTGTCACTCCTATGTGATCCAAACAAAGAGCATCACTTCAAGTATTTCTTTATATATGGAGGATCATCCACAAGGTATTGGGGAAAATTGTAGTTGGGTAAATGGATACCATCGAGATTCCTTGGCATCATTGGTAGAGGGCCCCAGTCCAAAGATGCATCTCCACCCCTGGCAGGCCTTTCCTTGTAAATTTTTTGAGGTCCTTTACTTCTCATAAATAGAGGGAAGTGTTCATTTACATCTTTGAGGAAAGTTCAAACTATCTCTATTTCTTCCTTCCAACTTCCCCTAGAAAAGTTATCTTAGGTCATTTCAGTGCCTAGCACAGAGCTGAGCCCAATTTTTTTTACTTGATTACATACTTGTGATTTCATCAATGTAGGAAATTCCAGATGTGGAAACTCACTCTCCATACTGCTTAATAAACATATATTATGCAACTATATGATTCCAGAGGACTAGTGATGAAGCTTGCTATCCACCTGCTGGCAGAAAAGTGATTGCCTCTGGGTGCAGATTAAAACACACTTTTTAAGACATGGCCAATGCAGGGATCTGCTTTGCTTTATTATGTATGTTTATTAAAAGGGTTCTCTTTTTCTTTCCTTTTTCCTTTTTTTTGTTTATTGTGGGTGATGAAGTAGAAAAGAGAAAAATAGAGTTTTATTAATTAAAAAAAAAGAAAACAAAGAAATAGATGTTGAATGAATTGGCATGGTTATAAAAAAAAAGACCACTTCTTGCTCATGGCAAGCCAGAAGTTTATTAAAGGAATACAGAAAACATAGATACACATGTGGCTAGAGGGAAATCCTTTAAGAAGTCACTTGCCCTTCTTAGGGCTTGAAGGCTTCAGGAACAATGGTGGACTTCTATTCACACTGCCCTTGTAGGTGAGCTAATCTATATTTCCAGAAATAAGCATGTCTTTTTTTATCAGCCTAGAAGCAAGGACAGAAGTAGGGAGGGCTTGAGACAAAGGAAAATGTGACTCCTCATTTTATACAGAATGGAGGCCAGCTTCTAAGATAGTTTCTCATGTTAAAAGCTGAAAGATATAGCTCTCCCCTTTTGATTCCACAAAATGAACGAATCTATGAATTGGTGGGTAGATAAATGAATTCCTCAATGCTTGTGCAACATAAAATAATATATTTGTTTCATGCTTAGTATAACCTTTTTCTAGGCCAAACTCTGTGCATGTGTGTGTGTGTGTGTGCATGTGTGTGTGTACACAGTAGGGGAGGTATACAGTTAGATCTTCTATCATCAAGTCAATACTATCCAATGGTACTTTTTTTAAAAATTCTCTCCTCTCACAGGGAGGTTCATGAACAATGAAGGTTGAAATGCCTCTGTCCTCATTGTATCTTTCTCTCCTTTCTTTCATAGATACCCACACATGCATGCATGGGGTCAAGGAATACCCCATTGCTTGGAGGCTCTTCAGATGAGACATCATTGGTTCTGGTAGACATAGCTCTTATTGGTATTCCAAGGACATCTCTCCCTGTGTTGTTTCAGATCCTTTCCAAGCATGCTTATGGATAAGCTAATATTAATGTCCCTTGATGACTATCTTCAAATTTCTGAAGGGCTTTCAAAAGGAAGATAGATAAGGCTTATTCTGCCCCGTGTCAAAAGTCAAGACTGGAAGAGAGGTTTAGACTTGACGTAAGGACAACTTTCCTAAAAATTAGAGCTCTTCCAAACTGGGATGGGTTGCCTCTGGTTTAGGCAACTCCCCTTCTGTAGAGACCTTTAAGCAAAGGTGAGGTGACCACTTGTCAGAAATATCGAAGTGGGAATTTTTGTCCAAGCATATGTTAGACTAGACCAGGAGTTCTTAATCTTGGGTATATGAACTTGGGTCCTTTTTAATATTTTGATAATTTTTTCAATATTATTAGTTTCATTTGAAATTCTGTGGATTTTGTTTTATTCTTTTATAAAACATCATTCTGAAAAGGGGTCTGAGGTTCTTTTTAAATACTCTAATGAGAGGTATAAGATTATACAGCTTGTTCAAGGGTTAGCTCTCTCATGAGAGTCAGCACAGTTTAGTGAACAGAGAGCTGCCCTCTAAATCAGAAAGATTTGGGTTGAAGGCTCACCTCTGACATGTAATGGCTCTGTGATTCTAGCCAAATCACTTTCACTATGCACCCCACGAAAATCTCTTAGATTATAAATTACAGAGCAGGTGCCATATTTCACTACATAATTGTCACAGATTTTATGCCTTTTTTTTGCAAAAAAGTGGGGTGTGACCATTGTGTGAAGCTTTAAAAATTGTGCCAGTATTACTTTAAAATCATTTCTTACTCAGCTGTCTTTCATGCAAGATTAGAATGCATGGAATGCTCATGAATATATGTTAAAATTGGGAAGATGCAAGTCGTACTATATCATGTGACTTACTCATGAGAGCTTTGTTTGCCGGCCTGCTTCTCTTACACCTAAAGCTCTTCATTGAGTTAATACTGCAGCGCTCTAAACAAACCATACAAGTCAGCTTTCCAAAATATACTGACAATGCCCATGCACTGAGAATTCTAGGCTTCTGGCTCACAATGCATTGGTGAATACATTGCTGCTTTGTTTACCTTTTAAGCAGTGTAATGAACAGAATTATACCATGAGACGATTACTCAACTAAAGGTTATGAACCAATATTTGAACTAAAAAAACCAGGGTGTGATGATTATGGGGTGAAATATGGTAATGATCCGCATTAATAGAAGAAGTCTCCTCATTCAGAGTCCCCTATGCCAATGAAAGTACTGAGTTTAGAACCAAAAAGACTTGGGTTTGAATCCTGTCTCTTACCTCTTAATACCTATGTGATCTTGGCCAAGTCATGTAACCTTTCCATACCTAAGTATATAAAATGAAAGGGTTGGACTAGACCACTTATAAGTTTTCTTCTAGCACTAAATTAAATTAATTAATCAGAGAGAAGTCACCAGCAGCATTTTCGCTTCCCTATATCCTACTAATGGTTTCTAATCCCAACCCTGTAACCACATTGGCAAAATTAAGCATGTTGCAGTTGACAGAGTTCACAATTTTTTTAAAAAATCGAAATGCTTTAATATGGTCTTAGAGTTACATTGTTTTAAGAAAAATAAATTTCTAGGTCTGAAAAAATCCTTACCAGCCCACAGAAATATCTATAAGTTCCTCACTCATATTTACCAAAGCTATCCTCTTCTCCATTGCAGTCACACCTCTCTGCTCCAGCTGGTTCCCAGCTAGAGAATTGCAAGCATTTATTTATAGCATATCCCCTCATATTTCCCCTACAGACACAGATTTCTCGGCAAATCTAACAAAAGTGTAATATTAAGCCAAAATCAAGTGTATCCAATTTCCTTTAGGTCTGTTGCTCAATATCTTTTAAGCTCTTAACACTTGCTCATTTTCATGGTTCCTTAAGTAGCACAGGCATATCACTGAACTTGGCCTGGGGGAACCATGAGAAGTCATGGAAAAAGTATTGAATAGGAGTCAAAAGATGTGGGTTCTAGTTTAGGCGCTACCACCAACCCACTGTGTGACTTTAGGCAAATCACTTAACCCTTTGGTCTCTGACTTCCTTCTTCTCTAAAATGAATATAGTAATGCCTACCTCCCATTTATTGATTAGGTGTTTGAAATGATCAAACAGGGTGATATTTATGAAAATAGGTCAAAAAATATGAAGCACCTTTAAAATGCAGTGATATAAATGAAGTAACATTAAAATGCAATTTCTCTCATACTTATTTTAAACAAATTCCTCAGATAAAATCTATATAATCTGATATCGCTACCATCAGCGGCAACAAATATCTGATATCACTTTGACCTTGTACAGTAATAGTCTTCAAATATAATTGATTGACTACTGATTGTCTGCCTGATGGTATGACACACTACAAGTGAACAGTTTTATTTAAAAATATTTGATGTTCTCAGTTGGGCATGGAAATCTATCTTACCCCATAGGAAAGTGGGGGGGGGGGGGAAGGGCATAAGAGATGGGGGAATGATAGAAGGGAGAGTAAATGGGAGGAGGGGGTAATCAGAAGCAAACACTTTTGAGGAGGGACAGGGTCAAAGGAGAGAACAGAATAAATGGAGGGTGGGACAGGGAATATGGAGGGTAATATAGTTAGTCTTTCACAACATGTCTACTATGGAAGTGTTTTGCATGACTACACATGTATAACCTATATCGAATTGCTTGCCTTCTCAATGAGAGTGGGTGGTGAGGAAGGAAGGGAGAGAATGTAGAACTCAAAGTTTTAAAAATGAAGGTTAAAAATTGTTTTTGCATGCAACTGGGAAATAATATACATGCAGTGGTGTATAGAGATCTATCTTGCCCTACAGGAAAACAGAAAGGAAGGGGATAAGAGAAGGAGGGGTCTGTGATAGATGGTAGAGCAGATTGGGAGAAGGAGTAATCAGAATGCACACTGTCTTGGAGTGGGAGGAAGGGAGAGATGGGGAGAAAATTTGAAACTCAAAATCTTACGGAAGTGAATGTCAAAAACTAAAAATAAATTGATTGATTAATATTATAAAGATGAAAAGAAAAAAATAAAAATATTTGATGTTTGGTATCATCTGTTTCTCCTCTAACATGGATGATTTAGGGTTTTGGCCTCAGACTTTCATTAATTCAAAGGGAAAGGAAAGATAATCAAGTTTTCTTCCCCCAAATACAGCTAATTTTGTCCCCAGTAATATTACTCACCATGAATAAAAATACTTAGAAAAAGAGAATGTTATAGACAAATAACAAGTTAAGACTCAACTTTTCAAATTTCTGTATTACTAGACTTTTTGATATCTTACCTAAGTATTTCCCTATCTCTTTGATTTCTCCTCCATTAGTCCCTTTCCAAATGTTTCAATTGCACTTTCTGTTGCAAGCTCTCCTGTTTCCCTTCCTGAAAGTCACAGAATCACAGTCACAGAGCTGGAAGGCACCTTGGAGGCCATCTAGTCCAAAATATACCAATCTATCTCCTGTACAGCATCCCTGACAAATGGTCATTATACTCAAAAAAACATTCAGGAAAGGACAAACCACTATTTCCTATGGGATCTCATTCCAATTTGAATAGCACTAATCATTAGGATTTTTTCTCTTACCTGGAGCCTAAATTTGCCTTTCTGCAACTTCCAGTGAGTCCCTAGTTTAGCCCTGTGAGGCTGAGAAGAACAAGTCTAATAATACTCCCTTTTGAAAAACCCTTCTGACATTTGGAAACATTTATATCATCCCTAAATCTTCTCTAGACTAGAACTTCATCTTAAGTTCCTTCAGTTGACCATTGTAGGGCATGATTTCAAGGCCCCTCACCATCCTGGGCTTTCTTCTCTTGATGTTCCCCTTGTTATTATGTTCTTCCTAAAATATGATGCCCAGAATAGAACATACTACTTCAGATTTAGCTTAACCAGGACGATGTTCAATGAGGTTATTGCCACCTTCATTGTAAATAACAGACGTCTCTTAAGGCAGCTTAAGGTTGCATTAGGGTTCCTTTGCCTTTGTTATTATATCATATTATATTATATTATATTATATATTATATTATATTATATTATATTATATTATATTATATTATATTATATTATATTATATTATATTATATTATATTATATTATATTATATTATATTATATTATTGATTCATATTGAACATGTATTGTACTAAAACCCCTAGATAAATTTTCACATGAACTAGTCAAGCCTCTCGCATTTCATCTTGTGAAGTTAGTTTTCAAACCCAGGTGTAGGACTTTATTAAATTTCATCTTCTTTTAATTTAGCTCATCATTCTATGCTGTTGAGTGTGTTAGCTCTCTCTCCTAGCTTTCTGCCATGTAATAATAAGCATGCCATATATACTCTTATCCAACTCATTGATTAAAAAAACATTTAAATAGGACAGGTCCAAGGACATATCTAAAGAGGGCGGAGGCAATAGGGGGAATTATACTCTGTAACTTCATTGACATGAATCCACTAATGACTACTCTTTGGATCTTATTCAACCAGTTCTAAATAAACCTGCTCTTATCACATCATGCACATCTCTTCATCTTGTCCAGAAAGACAGCATGATGGACTTGTAAAATTCTTTTCTAAAGTCTAGGAAAGTTGTGCCTATAGCATTTGTCTAAACTATCAATACCTTGTTTTTAAAAAAAAGTAAATGAGATTAATCTGGAATGACCTGTTTTTGATGAAGTAGCTTGAAGAACACCAAATATCCAAAGGCTCTCACCTACTTCCAAAGGCCATATGTCCATTAGATAAATTAAGAGAGATCCTGTCCTTTGTTTTCAGAAGCTTGCTGTTTCTGTTTATTGGGTTTCTCATAGTGTTTTTATACTCAAATATTTATAATCTTTTCAGCCTTATTACTAAACTTGTATTCTTAACTTCTTAGGATAGTACCAATGAGAATATTATGCTAAATACCTAAGTGGCTTTCTTAATAACAACTCACATTTATGTAGTCCTCTAATGGGTAACTAACACTTTCCTCACAACAACTCTGTGAGGTATTATTATTGTCATTTGAGACATGAAGCAAGTGAGCCACAAAAAGGTTATGTCACTTCCCCAAGGTCATAAAGCTATTTGCTATTAGATCAGGTCCCTGGTGACCCTTTTCCATGGGAAGTCATCAAATAATCATTGGTAGAAATCTTTACTCAAAAGGTATAGGCACTTAACTTTCTTGGATCCAGATTATGTCTTGAATTTCCTTCTCACAAGGAGCAAAGTTTAAATTTCAGTTTACCAAGCAAAAATTGTGCATAGAATTTTCCTTTCATAGCCTTTCCTCTTCTTTTCTGTCAATTCTACCCTCCTCCTTCCCTACCCCCACCCCCACCCCTTTTCCTCACCTTGCATTATCTCTCCTCAGCTGGTCTCATCAGCCTCGCACTGAGTTGCCAATTTCTACTACGCTAGGATTCCTTCTGCTAGCCTCAACATTCCTATGACCAATTCTAGATCCAAAATTTTAGGTCCTCTGAATGGGGTGCTTAAATGGAATTAGCATTTTTAGGTGCCATGAATCTATACATACCAATTTATAGTGGCTTTTGTCTATTAAAACTTGCAGATTTGTAGATTATTGTTAACACAGGCATTTCTCTGTCCCTCCTACTCAGAGACCCTTCCCCTAGATTTTAATTTCAGAAGCATTGTTAGAGGAACTACTTTTTCTTTTAATGAACGAAAGTGAAATTTCATTGCCTCTGTGTCATATGTGTGTGTGTGTGTGTGTGTGTAGAATGCTCACTGTTTTCTATGACAAATTCTATTTGGAATACAAGATATTTTGAGTAGGCATATACTAAATAGGATGGCAGTTCTACTAAATAGGGTGTCTTTGGAGAAGGGCTCTGGCTCAGAAATCCATCATTAATCTGTATTCATAGTCTATCAGTAACCTGGAGAGAAACAACATTTATAAGGAGGACTGGAGAGATTAGCAATGAGAAGTGATTTTTATTACCTTGATGGCTGTCATGATAGCACTAAGAAATATTTCGTTTTAGTTAGAATCCAAGGGATGTAGTCTCCTATTGCACAGATTCAACAGAACTATCTAACACCATCCTTTTTTCTAAGGAGGGTACAAGGGAAAATTTTGTCTGTATGGGGGAGCATGTCACAGGAAGGTTACAGCTCTTGTTTCAGCATCTGCATTGTCAGATGCTTTTTTTTTTTGGTTGGGGCAGGGAGGGAGTTGGTTGTCTACTTCATCTTTATTCATTTCTCAATCACTAGAAGTATGCTTGTAGCAATAGCCTCTGGGTTTGTAGACAGAATAAAAGATTTGGTAGCTAATTAGATGATTGGTCCCAATGCTGATTCCATCAAAATATTTGTTGTCAAGCAGTGGTTTCTTTGTTGGGTGGTAAGCATAGGCCTACTCCCCTAAAAAACCCACACCTATACCCTCCACCCTCCCCTGCTTTCACACTGGAGTGAAGAGGTAACCTATTGCCCTGGACCACAATGTCTAAACATAATCTGTAGTTGATTTCTCACCTTGAAGACAATCATCTTGAAGTGACTGACCCTTTAGAATGAATATGCTAATTGCAAATCAAAACCCGAGGGGTTGTCAAGAGTCTTTTAGATAAAAATTAATGACATGGATGGAATGTGCAACAATATTTCCAGAAGTAAGCTTATGAGGTGGATTTAAAAAACTAATATTATTGTGTCTGGTAATTATTCCAAATATTTAAATGATGTTTCATTGCTAATTTTCTACATAACTTCCTAGTTGATTCAAATATCGATATTTTCATTCTTAAGTAAAAATGTAGAGGCCTTAATTTGTGTTTCTTGGTCTTAACGCTTTGGACATCATAGGGCTGTTAAGAGGTATGTGAGGTAATTTACATAAAGTGCTTTCTCAAATGTTGTACAGAAGGCCAACTATTAAGATTTCAATTCTGATTATTATTCTTGGAACTTTGCACACTACTGTTATACCTCACTGGGAAGTGTTTTCTCTCCAACTGCCTTATAACATCCTTGAAAGCCAAGAATGTATTTTATACTTCTCTCCAGTTCTACAATTGTTAAGTACAGTGTTTTTCATATAGTAGGAACTGCATTATTAGTAAATTAATCACTGCAAAGGGATAGCTAGGTGGCACAGTAGATAAAGTACTTGTCTGGGAGTCAGGACCCATCTTCCTGAGTTCAAATCTGACCTCAGACATTTACTAGCTATGTGACCCTGGCAAGTCACTTAACCCTGTTTGCTTCAGTTTCTTCATCTGTAAAATGAACTGGAGAAGGAAAAGGCAAACCACCCTGGGATCTTTGCCAAGAAAACCCCAAATGGGGTCACAAAGAGTCAGACATGACTGAAAAACAACTAAACAGCAACAATCACTATGAAGTAGCATTCGGTTGAAATGATGAACTTAGTCATCCCTTGAACCTTTTAATAGAAATTACTAGGATCAGCAGAATAACTAACAAGTTTTCCTATTTAGATAAATAATATAAAATAGTTTTATGAAAAGGATGTAGATAAAGTGCTATTTTAGATGCTGCAGCGAGTTTTTGTATATTATGCAGCATTTCGGTTAGGCCTGAATATCTCAAGCATTATTACTCTTTACTGACTTAGCCAATGTATTTCAAATACAAAAATGGGTTGGTCAGAACGTACATTTTGTCCAGTTATACAGTGGGAATGACTGTCATTTATCTGGTATGGAGTACGAATTTTCCAGCCTTGCATTTAATGCCCTCCACAATCTGGCTCCCATCTGTCTTAATAGTATTATTTTGTTGTACTCCTCTTTGCATACTCGCTATTCCAATCAAACTGACTTGCTAGACATTCTATCTTTTGCCCCCAGACCTTTGCACAAATGGTCCTCCATATCTGGAATATACCTTCACCTCATAGAATTCCTATTTTCCTTCCAAACTCAGCTCAAATGCCACCTCTGACTCAAGGCATTTCCTGATTACCCCCATGCCCTAGTTATTAATACTTTCTACCTCTTGAAACTGTTTTGCATACACTTTGTATATTAAGTATATGCTATATTCTTTAGTGGAATAGAAGGTCCAGAGAGACTATATTGGGTTTTTGTGCAGCTAGGTAGCACTGTAGTGGATACACTGTAGTATAGAATGCTGAGCCTGGAGTCAGGAAGAGTCATCTTCCTGAGTTCAAAACTGGCCTCAGACACTTACTAGTTGAGTGACCCAGGGCAAGTCACTTAGCCTGGTTTGCTTCAGTTTCCTCATCTGTAAAATGATCTGGAGAATAAAATAGCAAACCACTCTAGTATCTTTGTCAAGAAAACAAGAGGGGTTACATGAAAAAAGGCATGAAGTTTGAAATTAGATTGACAGGTCCTTAGGCCAGTGAAAAACTGACCTAATTAGAGTGAAGAGAATTTGTTCTAGAGTACTGAGGAATATGTCTGGGTATGTAGGGTGGAGCCAGGGGGGAGAATTTTGGCTCAATGTGGTAGAAATTAAGGGGCCATTGGAATTTTTTTTAGTAGGGGAGTGACATGCTGTAAGTGATGTTTAAGTAAGTCTAGCCTTCTAGTGGTCAACATAATGGATTGGGGGGAGACAGCCTATACAGAGTGAAGTCAAGTTGGAGATAGGGGACAAGAGCTTATGATTACACATTACCCCTTTTTGAACAGCATGCTTCCCTTGCCAAGGTTGGCAGAGGGACACAATGGGAAAGGGTGACATGGGGTTGAGGAGTGGGGTTAAGGTGCTTCTGGTCTGAAAAAGTAAGTATAATGGTCATTGTTTTGGAGCGATGAATTGAGAAACTCAGAACATTCATGGTAATCCTGGCTCACTTCCTCCAGGACCTTGGGCCACTCACTTAATTTGTTTGTACCTCTGCTTCCTTATAAAATGAGGATAATAATGTCTGTTCCCTACCTTCCTCAGAGAGATGTTTTGAGGTTTTGTGGGGAAAATAATTAACAAGAAAATGCCTTAAGAGCTCTTTTGAGTGCCGGCAAACAAACAAAAGAGTTGTGGCTCTCGGCAACATTATTATTTTATATTAAAAGTTCAGCCTTGGGGACAGCTAGGTGGCACAGTGAGTAGAACACCAGCCCTGGAGTTAGGAGGACCTCAGTTCAAATCCAGCCTCAGACACTTGACACACTTACTAGCTGTGTGATGTTGGGCATCCCTAAAAAGTAGAGAAATGGATATAGACCCACAGAAGTTAGAAGGAGATAGAATTCATCTTTTCCTAAATTCAAGCTCAGCATAGCATGGATGTAGGATGGGACTGGAGGGATAATTCACTTTCCTGGATTCTTCTTCATGTTCCTGTTCTATTATAGTCAAATCCTGTCCTTATATTTGCATGATCAACTGCCTCTAGGTCCACAATTGCTCTGCCATCCCCCTCCAAAAATAAAAAAAAAAATAAAAAAGTTCATCCTTGAAAATGACTGATCAAGTAAGGAGCTAAAATTCTATAGCAAATAAAATGCCTGCCTCTTCACTTTGGTGGAATGACATTCCATTTCCCAAGGATTCGCTGAAGCCTATGCTTCTTGAGTCTTGCGTCTTCTAGAGCTCTGCGCTTGGCATAGTAATTAGCACCTTGTGCTTTCTGTGATGTGCTGCTTCTGGCTATTTCTTCAGCTACAGTTACCCAGAGCTCAGATTCTTCTATTTTTCTGGCAGAATGTGAGCTGGGGTGTATTTACTTGGCAGGGTTTGGGGAGGGCAGCTCTGTGAGAAAGGGTGGTGATGGGCAGTGCTTCTGAGGAGTACAATGAGCTGGAGGAGCTAGCTTTTAATTGAAGTCTCATTGGAGTTTCCATGAGGTGAGACTGTTATGACAGATTTCGGAATGTAATGATAGGCAAATGAGTTGGGTTCATCAAAGGCAGTATAAATACCGCTCAGTAAGTTGGCATGAAATAACAACCACAAAAAGAAAAAAAAACAGCAAAACATAACAGTGTAATTAAAATTTACATTATGCAGATCTTATTCCATACCAAAGAAAGTAAAATTTTGTAGTAGAAAAATATGAGCCTTGTTTTTTTTTTTCTGGATGTACATCATATGTAAGTTTTGGATCATTTTAGAAAACACCGAAATTATGGACCTAGAGGCAGCTGATCATGCAAATATAAGGACAGGATTTGACTATAATAGAACAGGAACATGAAGAAGAATCCAGGAAGGTGAATTATCCCTCTAGTCCCATCCTACATCCATGCTATGCTGAGCTTGAATTTAGGAAAAGATGAATTCTATCGCCTTCTAACTTCTGAGGGTCTATATCCATTTCTCTACTCTTTAGGGACTTTCCTCCCAACCCCTACCTTCTACCTCCAATGCATCAGGAGCATATTCAGGATCTGAGGACCATTCTGCTGTACCTTGGCTGTACACATGTAATTTCAGACCAAGACTTCCTGAGCCTGCCTTTCAGAACATTCTGACCCTGGCTGCATTTTGAAATCTTTTCAGAATAGGAGAGGGAAGGGAGAAGGAGATGAAGGGCAATATCCTGAAAGGAGATGGATTGAGACCCATCCAGATCCCATGAATGTGTTCTTTTTTGGAACTGCCCCATGGACCTCACCCCAAAACGAAATCATCTTTCCCCAACCCCCAATTATCAGAAGCAGTGCTGGGCACACTACTACTGTAGTCTCACTCCCTTGTTGAATGGGAACAATGGAAAACAAATGGGTTTGGGTAGAAGGAAATCACAAAAGGAACTTGCCATTTATATAAGTCACATCAAGTGTAATTAAACTGTGGCATTCAAGAAGGAACTTAGCTTTATGGAGTCAAACCCCAAAGTTTAATTTAAAGAGGCTTTTTAGTGCATCGCTGTCTCCTAGGCAAATCCACAATGAGAATTCGTTCACGTTATTCTTGATTAAATCAATGAGAGATTTTGGAAAGCAGTCCATCTTTTTGGTTTTTTAAATGAGTAATTTCTGATTTAGCTTAAGCAGTTTGTCACTCAGTAGGTAAATTGGGAATAGGAACAGGTTAAGGACAGGGGAATACCATAGGAGGGGTTGGACTACTCATTGTCAAAGGATCATAGGATTTAAAGCTCCTCTAGAGATGGCCTAATTCAAGTCCATCATTTTGTAGATGAGGGAACAGAGGGTTCAGAAGAGATTAAGTGATTTGCCCAAGGTCACATGATGAGTAGCAAAGCTGGGATCCAAACACAGGCCATTTGACACCAAATCCATTACTCCTTGATGACTCAATGTTTTGAGGGATGGATGCCTCCCTCAGGTAGCTGCTTGTAGAGTGTTTTGTTTTGTTTAACTGGGATTTAGATCCTTAAACCAGAACAAACTGTCTCAATTTACTGTTAAGCCTGTGAGACATGAATTATAAAGTGCCAGATTAATGCTATAGCCTGGACCAACTTTAACAAAAATTTTCCCCTGAGAATTTTTTCCAAAACCCCAGCAGTACCAGGACCCTTGCTTCCGAATGTCATTGAGGTGTTATTGCTGTCCAGTCATTTTTCAACCATGTCTGATTCTTCATGGCCCCATTTGGGGTTTTCTTGTAAAAGATATTAGAGTGGTTTGCCATTTCTTTCTCCAGCTCATTTTACAGATGACTGAGGCAAAGAAGGTTAAGTGACTTGTCCAAGATCTCATAGGTAGTGTCTGAGGTGGGATTTTAACTCAGGAAGATGAATCTTCTTGACTCCAGGCCTGGCACTCTACCTACTGCACCATCTAGCACTGTTGGGGTAACTTTCCATCAAAAAACATACTTCTGAGCTCTTCTTAAGGCATCTCCTTTTAACAGATCAAGCCAAATGACAAATACTTAAAATTAAAAGGCATTTGCTGAAACAATATCAAGGTAAAAACAAAGAATTGAATTTGACAATTCCAAATGACTGCTTAGTCTTCTACATCTCCTGGGAGAGCTCGCTTTGGTTCCCAACTGACTCTTCAGTCTCTTGAAACAATAGACCTCCCCACTCTTGGAATACTGCTAGAGATACTCACAACAAAAGACTTACAAGTGCTGATTTAATAGACCAGTAAGTAAAGAGCCCAGTAGAGATTGCTGTTTATTTCTGTTGGTTCAACAGTTACATGCTAGGGTGTGCTGAGGTCACTTGCTACTGTCTCTGCTGCCTGAGTTAGGACAAGCATAATCTGTACACAGCAGCCATATTTCCCCAACTCTCTTGTCTGTGTGCCAACTCTGAACTATCCTGTCTCTATCATAAGACTTCCCAGTCATTTAAGGATTCTGCAAAGATTCCTACCCGAAGTCCATTAATAGGCTTATGGAAAATGTAATTCAATGAATTTCCTTCAGGCTTTTTTTTGTTCACCCTAAGCCTTATGGGAATATATCATCTGTCTACAATCCCCTTCTACAGTGGTATTACTGAAGGTTGGCCTGTAAAGTAGCAGAGGGTCCTAATGTGGCTTTCTATTATATTATATTTCAAATATTATATTTCCACAGAAATACCTAGTCAAGTTTGGTTGGGGCTATGAGGAATTTGAAGATTTCAGAGGATTCCTGACCTGAGAGACAGACACTTAATTTGGTGCCAGGCACCAAGACTAAAGCAAAATTTTGGAAAGAGAAACAAAAGCAGGGGTATTTATAAAGAACTTTGAGTAAAAACTATTTATAACTTTTGACCTTGACATGCTTTCTCAGGGCCAGGCAATTCTATTGTGTCCATGAATTGTTAGAACCATTAGTAGCACCTTGCCTTCTATGATTAATAAACTTTAATGAGGAAACTAGAATGGGGTGATTTCTACAGACAGAGCTAATGTTCTTTTTCAGTCATAACTTACTAAGTGGCCTATAATGTGATAGACTTTACTTAAAAGTTTCCAGACTCTACTCACAACACGTAATGGCAGGGAAATGCCTTAGGTACATAAATGGATATGGTGTTGTTCTAAAACAAAGGTTGGCTAGGCATGTGAATATATTTTGATGGTATACACTTGGATCTTAATCCTAAATATTATGGTGCTGTTTTCTTTATTGGTACTATATCTCAACCCAGGTTTCCACTAATAAAAAATTCCTATAAGGGAACTTGAAAATCATTTAGTCCAGTTCCTTCATTTTACATATGAAGAAACTGAAAACTAGAAAAGTGAAGTGGCTTGCCTTAGGGAACACAGATTTTAAGTAGCAGAGCCAGTATCCTAACTCAGACCATCTGACAGCAGATCCTATGTTCTGTTCTACCCCAGATTTTTACTGTGACATGATATTAAAAATGTTTTTTGGGAAAAGATAATTTTAAAGACTTGAGCTTACATCAGATTCATATTCATGAAAGCTGATAAAATGGTGTCATTTTAGAAGAAAGGCCAAATTACAGAACCAATTGGACTTTTATTATGGTGCTATCTGTGAATGGGTCTCTATGTCATCTTCCCACATAAATGATAACATAATCACAGAATCCTGGAATCGTAAATGACCTTAGGAGGCATCTAGCCCAGCCTACTAGAATAAGTATACATCTGTCAGGATTGAATGCTTAAATTTCTAAATTCAGAAATTATTGTGTATGGTAATAAAGCACAGAGAGGAGAAAGTGAAGCTTTATTGCTTATTTCAATATTTCCAGGATTTATTGTGATGATGCCTTCCACTGACACACATAACAATCCCTTGGTGTTTTTCAATGGTACAGGAAATTCCCTGATGAAGAAACTCCCTCAACTAATGCAGGCCAGCACCTTTGCTGTAATTTATAGAGGATTGCCTAGGGCCCTAAAAAGTTAAATGACCTGTCCATAATCATAGAAACAGTGTCTGGCAGAGATAAGGCTTGAACCTGGGATTTCGTGACTCATAGAGCACTTCTCTACCCTCTATATACATTGCTATGATGTAAAAAAGTCTTCACTCAGTGACTAACCTGATGATGATTTATCCAAGAATGTTCTCTGTTAAGAAATGTACAGCTATTTTGTTTTTTTTTCCCAGTGGTATAGTCTGTAAGAACCTTCATATACTCCTCCATGTCATCTTGAGACATCAGAGTCAAATATTAGTAAGACATTATTCTGCCTCCTTCAGATATTAAAATTTTCAATTAGGTTAGAAAAGAAATACAAATGATGAGGAAAACTCAAGTCAGTCATATCTATTCCCCCTTCCCCCACACTTGTACATCCCTCTCCCATTTCTGTGCCTTTATTCATTCTGTTCTTTTATGCCTAGAATAGATTCCTTCCTCATCTGCTGAAGTCCCTTCTTTCTTTCCATGGGTCTTTCACCCAACATAGGAAGCTATCCTCCTTTGGTCAGGTCCCAGTAGAAGTACTACCCATAGCACTCCCCCTAAACAGAGGAGGGCAGGGGCAGCACAGTTCTACCACAAGCTTCTGCATAACAAGCAGTCAGGCCTCAACCTTAGCAGATTAATAATGCTTAGGCCTACAATTATTCTCTGTCCCAGAATAGGGCAAGAGAACTCAGGTCTTTTTAGAAGAAACTGTCCTAAGATTGCATAGAGAGTAGTGGTTGACTTTGGCAGAGCAGACAGCAATCAGAGTTGCAAGCCTCAGGGACAGCAAGCATGAATGTGAGCCCAGTGGTACTGATGTGGGGCAGCAAGCACAGACATGGACCACCATGGCAGCAGACTGGTGGAGGGGGCTGCGGGCACAAACATGGACTACCATGGTAGCAGGTTGAGGAGGCAGCAGACACATGTATGGACCACGTTGGCATTAGAGGTTGAGAGGAGGGAGCCAGTAGAGAAATGAGCTATTGGGTAGCTCCAGACAGGTCCCAATAGCAGTGGCAGAAGAGCGGGCACCAGCATGTACAGTGGCAAAAGGCAAATGCACTGTAGTCTATTGTTTACTATAATATAAAATCGATTATCTCCTCAACACTGCTGCCAGTATAATACCGAGGAATAATTATACAACTCTTCCCCGAGGAAGGTTTAGAGGACCAAGGGATGGCAAAGTCTTCTTTGCTGGAGCTATATTCAAGTCCTACCTACTACCTGTGGGTGGCCCCTAAAGCTCTTTTCTAGGCCCTCTTCTCCCCCTATACTATTTGCTTGCTGATCACAGCAGTTCCTATGTATTGAATTATCATCTCTATATAAATGGTTCTCAGATGTATTTATCCAACCCTAACCTCTCTCCTGACCTGTATATAGTCTTGCTTCTTCATCTGATTTTCTATTGAACATCTCAAACTGGAGGTCCTGTAGTCATCTTACATTCAACACATCTAAAACTGAACATATTATCCTTTCCCCCAAACCTTCCTCTCTTCCTAACTTCACTCTCACTGTCAAGGATACCACCCTCCTTCCAGTCATCCAGGCTTGCAATCTAGTCATCCTTGACCAGGTTTATTCTAGTAACTGTTCAATAACAACTCTCTGGGAGAGTGGGGTAGGTAGGAATACATGAATGACACACTTTTAAGTTTAATCTTCATTATTAATATTTTTTTCTATCACTTTCTTAGGTCTAGACAATCAGCACAATAAACCAAGCCCTATCTGTAGCCTATTTCCCAGATATAAATGATTACATTAAAAAATGTAGCAACCTAGCTAGATGACTCAACCACACCCTTGTACCTTGACTCTTCATTTTCACTTCAATATGCAATGTCTTGTGTACTCTATCATAACATCTCATTATTTGCCTCCTTTCCCATCTGACATTGGCACTACCATGCTGCAAGCCCTCATCATCTTGACTCAGCCACCAGTCATCTTCCTAAAACACAGTTCTGACCATTTCATCCCTTATTCAATAAACTCCTAATGGTTCTCTGTTACCTCCAGGAGCAAATATAAAATCTTCTGTTTGGTTTTCAAAGTCTTTCAAAACCTGGTCCCTTCCAACCTTTCCAGTCTTCTTGTACTTTACTCGCCTCTGCTTAGTCTGCTATTCAGTGACACCGGCCTCCTTGCTGTTCTTCAAAAAGAAAAAAAAATCATCCCCTTACTCTTTGTATTTTCAGTGGTGCCCCTACTCCCATTCCTGGAATTCTCTCTCTTCTGATCTCTACCTCCTGGCTTCTTGTAAGTCTCAGTTCAATTTTCACCTTCAGCAAGAAGGTCCTCCTCAATATGCTAGTTCCTTCCCTCTAAATTTATCTCCAATTTATCCAGTATTTATGTTATTTGTACATAGTTTGCATGTTGAGTCCCCTAGTAGATTCTAAGCTCCTTGAGGATGGGGGCTATTTTTGCCTTTCTTTATATCCCCAGTGCTTAACATAGTGCCTAACATATAGTAGGTGCTTAATAAATGCTTTTTGACATAACTGAAAGGCCTAACTCAGCTACTACTTACTCCATTCCTTTCCCCACAATCCCAACTAAAACCGATCTCTTAAATTCCAAACAGCACATTGCTTGCCTTTGTTTCATAGTTATCTGTATGCATGTTATTCCCTGCCCCCATTAGATTGTAAGCATTTTGAAGTCAAAGTCTGTCTCATTTTTTATTTCTTTTTTTTGTTCCTATCACCTTACACATAGTAGCCACTTAGTAAGAATATGCTGAATTGAAATGAATTAAAAGTCATATTCTGGGATGTTCTGGACCATATAAATAGAGGACTGAGGTTTGCACATACCCTTAATAGCGTGGCTAGTAGCCCAGAGCTCCACTGAAATTCAAAAATTATACTCTCATGGTACTACTGCTAGGCATTGGACACCTAGCAAACATGCATCCATTAGCACTTCAAGAGCTATAAATAAGTATTCCCAAGTGTCGCTTGCAGAACACATACCAGCAGACGAGGCAACCAGCACACTTTCCCCTTGAAATCACTTCAGCACATAACAAAAGGATTTAAGGCTGAAGTACTTCTCTCCATTTTAAAGTCCTGTGGTTTCCATGGAAAGGACATCACCAGGGTAGTGTAATTTCTGAGAACTGTGTTTTCCAAGGAAGAAAAGCCATGCTCCACAACTGAAGCCAATTATGCTTTCCTTCTGAATTCTAATGCCCAACAAGTTACAAAAAGTTGTAGGAAACATTTCCCCTCTATCGTGGTCATCTTACCAATAAAAAAAGTATAGTAATTCAATTTAATTCAGCAAATATTCACTAATACCTAATATGTATAAGGCACTGAAGTACATACTGGGGAGATAAAAGTAAATAAGTGGTACAGTCTCCAAGGAGTTTACAATCCACTTAGGGAGATGCAATGTGAATATGTACATTTAGATGTGATAGGAAGGAAAATATGATAAGTGTAAAAAAGAAATTCAACTCAAGTTCTGTGAGTGGTTGAAGGAAGAAAAGATATCACTTTCAGCCAGGGAAAGCTTCATTGAGGAGGAGGCACTCAGCTGAGTTGGCCTTCAAGAAGAGAAAGGATTTCAATAGAAAATGAAGGGAATACATTCCAAGAATAGGAGATAACATGAGCAAAAGTGTGGAAATGGGAGAAGGTAAGATAGGAATGAGGCATAGAAGAAAGTTCTATTTTGACTACACTGTAACCTGCATGAAAAGGAGTAGTAAAAGATACGGAAGGTAGGTTGAAAGACAGATTATGGCGGGTCTTTAAAATTTGATTTTTTTGTTTTTATATTATATATTTATACTTATATATTGCATCTATACATAATATATATTTATACTACTTTATATTACAAATACATCCCTCCATCCATCCCAACCCAACAAGGAACAAACAACAAAGAACAAAAATGAAGGGGGAAAGAGGCAGCTTAAGAAAACTAAACAATTCTGATAATAGATGCAATGTTTCACACTCAGTCTCACACTTCTACAAAGAAGGGAGGGAGATGTGTTTTACATCTCTTCTTTGTGAACAAGGCTGGTCATTATAATTATACAGTGTTCAGTTTCAGGTTTTGTTCTTTGCAATTGTATTGTTGTAATCATTATATGTGTTGTTTTCCTGGTTTTCACTTTGTATCAGTTTATGCAAATCTTCCCATGTTTTTCTGTAGTCTTCATAATTTCTCAATAGTATGATAATATTACACTGTGTTCATTTATTGCAATGAGAGTGGGAAGGAGGGAGATGGATTGAGAGATGTTGTGGAATTAGAATTCACAGGAATTGAAAATGATTGGATGCAGCAAGTATGGAAGAGGGAAGAATAAAAGATGCTGACTCCTAATTTAGGAGCCCAAGTGACTGGAAGGGAGGCAGTGCCATCAATAGAAACACAGACATTAGGGGAAGGGATGGATTTTGGAAGAAAGATGAGGAATTCACTTTTGGACATATTGTGTTTGAGGTACTAATGTAAATGGAGATATCCAGAAAGATCTGGAACTAGAGCCTTGGGGAGAGAATAAAAGATTTGAGAGATATTCCTATAGAGGTGATAGATGAAACCAAAAAATGAATGGGATTTTCAAAGGAAGGAAAATAGAGAAGGGAAGGGAACAAGGGTAGATCCTTTAGTAATACTCATTTTCAAGGGGCAAAAGGAAATTAAGAAAACAGAAAAGGAGTGATCAGAGAGATAGATGAAAAAGCATAGGAGTGCAGTATCATGGAAACAAAAGGAGGAAGAGTTTTTAAGATGGAGAGAAGGGTCAACTAACTTTGAGAATTATTCTGAGTAATGAGCTTTCATGTAAGCTTTTGGGGCTGTACTGTACCTATGAATGAGTATTGTATGTACTTTGAAGTAAAGTTGGATATGCAAAAATGAGAGCTGACAATTATATAATGTTTTAAGCTTCAAGAAGTACTTCTACATATCACACAGTCAGTCAACAAGCAAGAAAATTGAGAGGTGCATGGTGAGTATGAGCAGGCTATATAACACAAAGTTGCAATCTAAATCACTGGAGAGAACTTCCATAATGAAAAAATTCTAGATCCATTTGAGTATTTGAGTATCTCATTTGATTCTAACAGCATCATGACTTGTATGAGAAGTCACACAAGTTTTAGTATCCCCAATTTGTAGATGAAGAAACTCAGACTAAAATAAACGCAATCCCAAAAGAAAAAAAATGATGATTGTGATTACATTAAGTTGAAAAGCTTTTGCATGAACAAAATCAATGCAACTAGAAAAAGAATGGAGAATGTAAACTGATTTTTAAAAATCGTTACATCGAAAGTCTCTGAAGAGAGTCTTAGATCAAGATATAAAGGGAACTAATGCAAATATAAAAGATCTACTCCACAGTGGCATTTTATAGATGGAGAAAGTGAGAGCCAGAGATGTAAAGTGATTTATCAAAAATTACTCAGGTAATAGGCAGTAAAGCCAGAATTCTAACCCATGTATTTTATAGGACACCAAAGAATGCTCTTTCCTCAGTACCATGCTGCCTTCCTGTGGAAATGAATATCTAAACAACTCTGAACTTTCACCTCACACCCAATAAATTGGCAAAGATGACAAAAGAGGAAAATAGTCGATGTTAGAAGGACTTCAAAAAGATTTTACTATATTATAACATTAATATATTGTTGGTAGCACTGTAAGTTGGTCCAACCATTCAGGAAAGTAATTTGGGAAAGGAAGGAAGGAAGATAGGAAGATGGATGGATGGATGGATGGATAGATGAATGACTAAATCTGCCCTTTAATACCAAGATCCCAGTGTAAGGCATATACCCTTAGGAGATTAATAACAGAAAGAAAGATTCCATATACCCCCAAAATTTCATAGCAACACTTTTTGTAATAGCAGAGAAGTGGAAATAGGTACCTATCGATTGGAAAATAGCTAAACAATGGGGTCTTGCTTTTAAAAATGAATATGGAGAATTCAGAGAAGCATGGGAAAATATATGAACAGATTGATATAGAAAAAAATAAACAGAACCAAGAAAACAATATGCCTAATGACTTCAATAATGTAAATAGAAAGAACAACTACACTGAACATTGTATAAGATAGTGACTTGGTCCCAAAGAAGAGAGGAGAAAATGTACCTCCCTCCCTTCTTTCCAGTGGTGGAGGACTTTGGATGTAGAACACTGACTATCCCATTAGACTTGGTTAATGTGTTGGTTAGTTTCACTCTCTATTCTTTTCTCTTTCTTTTATAATGCTTGTTATAAGAAATGGCTCACCATATAGAGGAAATATGAGGGAACTATTTGGAAATAAAGATGACATGAAAACAAAAGGTGATTTTTATTTAAAAAAAAACTTGTGATTCAGAAAGTTTAAGTGAACTACTAAAGATGACACAACTAGTAAGTTAGGAATTAAACCCAGGTCAACTAACATCTAAGCCCAGTGCATATCCCGATACAATGTAGTATTTAGCTCTCTAGGAAGTTGATTAAAATGCCATTTTAAAAGAAAATACATCTTCAATAATTAATTAGGCTTACATTGTACTGGAAGTTGCATGGTATAATTGAGGAGGTGTGATGTGATAGAAAGAACATTGGATTACAGTCAAAAGACATGGGCCTGAGCCTGAGCTCTGCAGTTTACTAATTTGGTGACCTTGGTCAGGTCATTTTCCTCATGTATAAAATAGGGATAATAATACTTTTCATGCCTACCTTAAAGGGCTATCTTAGGGAAACTGCTTTGTAAACTGGGAGGTGCAAGGTTAATTCCAGTTGCTACTCATACCTTACGTCGGCATGTCTCAGTTTCATCTCCTGTAAAATTAGGGGGTTAGATTTTAAGTGATTTTCAAGGTGCCCCCCTAGTTATAAAAGCTTATGGTTTTTGTTATTGATATTTTATTGTTTTCACACATGGCTGCTGTACTCTGCAGGTGTAGCCCAAGGTCAACGAGCGCTTACTCCCTGAAAGTTGAGTTAGAACCTAAGACAGTTCTAAAAAGCTATATGGTCAGAAATGCATGCTAGGGCATGTAGAGAATTAGGAGACCATTGCTAAGCCAATCCTAAGGGGCTTTTGGCCTATTCAGCTGTGACTGTAAAGGACAAAGGCCATAATAGAAGCCAAAAGAGCCTGACAACCAGAAGAACAATTAGGTAGAGGTTCAAGGTAGGAGGAGCAGCAATGGAAGGGACTCCAAAGGTATAATACAAATTCCCCAATTTCCTAAGTTTAGGAGATCATGTCTGGCAGTGCTTTGTATATCCCCAATATCGAAATGGTTTAAGTTCAAAATTCATTTCATTTTTGTTCATCTGGGGCCTGTCTTTAATATCTCTTTCTGTCTCTGTCTGACTGCCCTTCCTAAGAACATTTGGTGTGTCTGGCTTACAGTTATATTTTCCTTTGCTTTCAGGACAGTGGATCAGGCGATAACAGCTGTGTTGAAGAAATATTACGGGTAGGAACTTTTTAAAATCCCATCTATCCTATTGTTGGGCATATAATCTAAATGGGAACAAAGTAGGAACTACCAGACCCATGATACCTTCCACACTTTCTATCCTCAACCCCTCAATTTAAACACACACACACACACACACACACACACACATATATATATATATATATATATATATATATATATATATATATATATATATATATATATGATTACCTATAGCATCATTTTTGTTGTCTAGATCATGTTTTCTGTCATAAAGCTTCTGGAAGGAAACAAGGTGAGCTACAGGATGTCATGGTTTCTTGGCAAAAACAAGGATTACCTACACTAAATTTATCAGCAAGAAGATAGGAGGATAGAACTATAAATGAAAATATATACTGTTGTTCACATTTGGATTCTTCCATTTTTCACACCAATATTTAAAATCATCCTTTAATGGTCTGTACCTTTCAAGTGAAGCAGGAGTTGGCTTCCTATTTTTTCTCCTAAACTTAATTAGAATTGGTAGCACTCCAGTGAGAAGGTAGTGTTCAGTGTCTGATAAATTATTTTCATATTGTTTTGCATATCATTATTATCCTTATTACTATTTGTATTTCAGAATTCTTCATCACAGTCACCTTTATTTTGTGTTCACTGTGTGAAACAGTTTCACACTCAGATTAGTCTAGGTTAGGATATGTTTCCATATTGAGTGTTTCCTTAAGTAGACAAACTTATAATCAGGGTGTCATCTACCACCCATATTCTTCACTCATATTTTCTTTTTCAGAGTAGTAACCTAATAATTTGCATTTCTCAGAAAGCTTATATTTTACTGGGCAAAACACCAAGACAAATTAGACCAGATGGTATGGCAAATCCCAGCAGGAGAAAAAAACTTCATTTTAATATGTTTCTATCTTTTGGACATCATACACACTTTTTTTCTAGAATTGTTATTGAATGATAGTAATATAGTTATTTGGTTTAGAATTCTACATTAGTAATCATGCTGTTCTCAAAGGCAGGTTTCTTTCTTGCAGATATCGTCAAATAATCATATGTCTCTCAAAGAGGCCAAATACTGTATTTAAGATTGATCTGTTGAGTGTCTTGTGATTTTTTTCCTGGCAATTTAACTTAGAAAACATTTGTCAAAAGCAGGCAGGTCTTCCCCCCCCTGCCTTTTCTGGTATTGAAATGTGTATTAAATTATTCTATCTTCTTCATTCAAATGTTTGTTTCAGATTAAATTCAACCAATTAATTCATCAATAAATATTTATTGAGTACCCATTAGGTGCCCTAAGGCAGCATTCTAACTTGAGTCTCTCTCTCTCTCTCTCTCTCTCTCTCTCTCTCTCTCTCTCTCTCTCTCTCTCTCTCTCTCTCTCTCTCTCTCTCTCTCTCTCTCTCTCTCTCACCTCTGTGTGTGTTTATAGTTTCAGTGTATTTACATCTTTGGGGACCAGAATATTCATGAATATTGTTAATAGGGCAAATAGTCTTCCTTTGGCACATCATGGTATTTGTACATGACGCATAAAAGGCCATGAGAGATTAATTCTTACCCTACCTCAGAATGAAAATCTCCCCCTCTGTCTTTCTTTCCTGTAAAACCTGATGGTGTGGTGGGAAATAGTCACTTCATCTTTTTCTTCCATGTTTCGGAAAGTGTTTACAATTTGACTAAGGAATTCAGTAATGCGTACACCTAAAGCATATTATTTACTTAAAATAAAATGAAGGGTTCCTTTCATAAGATTTTAGTCATAGTGTTCCCAAAGAATGCATTCTCATGCTGCTCAGTCACTGTCCACAGTACTGAACTTCAACTTTCCCAGTTTCACTTATCGTACCATACCTGGGTATGTCAGTGACATAGCTATGTCAGTATTTCCAACATTGTCATAGAGTCTGTGAGGTGGATTGACTATAGAGAAGAAGAAAGTCTTGGACTGAATGAAAGAACATATTTGAAAGAGCCTCTTAAATTAAAATTTTGTCAGGTGATAGCGTTATGATTAACGATTATTATGTACGCATATGTATAAGTATTATAAATATATAGTATACATATACACATCATATATATGTATATCTATATCTACAAAACACTGGTTAATACGGTTTTTTTTCTATAACTCTTCAGATAGCAGTATTCTGTAGAAGCCCAAGAGCAGCCAGAAGCCAGGGTACTAATAATAGCAAGCTAGACCTTCTTGAACCTTCTCCCCATTTCTTGGTGATGGTATAGGTGATGTTTCTGGACAGAGTAAGTGCCTCCATCTAGGTAAAAGTGACAACTGGCCCAAGAAATTGCATATATGTGACTGTGACACTCTTACCTAGGCTTGTGTTCTGAAATACTAAGATTATCAAATAAATTCAACCTTATGCAATTTACTCAATTCAACAAACCTTTATTAAGGGCATGTGCAAGGCACCATACCAGCCAATAGACATACAAAGACAAAAATACCACAGTCCTATCCCTTTAGGAGCTTACTTTCTATTGGGCATTCTAAAAAGCATTTTCTTTGCTAGTTTTCCTATTAATGAGATTGAGAATTTTACTCAGCTTTAATTTGTACTTTTCCTCCCTTCCTTCTTTCTTCTATTTCTTGCAGATTGACAGTGCCGTTGTCATTCACAGCCTGATTCCAATAATCATCAGCAGAAAAGCTTTAACCTACTTCATTTTTCTGACCTGTTACAGTTCACCTTAGGGCAGTTGGGTGGCATTCTGTTCCCATGGGCTCACCATAATAGTGCCAGTCTTAGTGTAGACACATTATCAACTTCAGCCCTTCCGCAGCTCAGCCAGTGCCCTGTTTTGTCCTGTTATTCATTCTGTATATGTGACCAGTGCTATGAAGGTGACTTATAGCGAATATCACCCTGTGTATTCTTGACTTTCTACCACTGGGACTATTATTCCACAAGTTATGGGCTTATTTTTATGGTGGATGGGATGGATCATACAGATACTTTTTAAAAATAAAAAGATTTCGGTACACAATTTCCACTCATTTTCTTTTTTTCTGGACCCACTATGTAACTATAAATGAATCAGAGAAGACTGTATTTTGTCAGTGACTCACTGCTCATTAATAGAATAGTTGTGGTAATTGTGTTGTCCAGGCTTATGCTTCTTCTATTCATGATATCTAAGAACCAGATGGGTGCCTCTGGGCACATGAACATGCATGTTTGATACCTAAAGTTATCAACCCTTTGCTTGACTTCCCCTTTCTTCCATCTCCTTTTTGCTGACGTGATTGCCTTAGAGTCATTTGAATCTAACAGTATGTTCTAAAGCATTTTATATTCCTACTCTGTGTATTTTAATCGTGGGACCTAATAAATCTGTGTGTTATTGCAAAATTCACTTAACCAAGGGAGAAATTATATCTGAGTTCTGAGAAGATGGGAGATCAGGTCTTGAAGCCCTTATGGCTGACATATGTTTGCAACAGACAGTCTTCCAAGTTATACGATATTTCATCCTTAAAGGTTCCAGTGCTGTAATACTTAGGTGCTTTCTGTTGCATTATCCATTAACGTAGAATGGCATTAACATTTGTTCAGCAAATAAAATCTGTTTAGAGTTTAATGGGTTTCTGCAGCACTAGAATCCGGGATGCATAAGTTTCAGCCAAGACAGTTTTAGAAGGCAATTACAAAGTCAGACTGAGGGGCACAATCCATACAATACAGTATACAATCATGATAAAGACCAAGACATGAGCATACCTAAAGGGCTCCGGATAATAGAGATTCTGGATAGTATCTCAATGACAACATGGAAAGAGATATTGGTGGTGATGGGTAAATCCCTTTCACTTCTTCTGACAATCTAGGTGGCACTGAACCATTTTAATGGATTACCTTCTTCTTAACCTGAGAAAAAGTAATTTCCTTGAGAGCAAGGATTTTCCGTTTTTTGTCTTTGTATTCCCTTAGCCCATCATAGTGTCTAGCCCATAGTAGACTCTTAATAAATACCTACTGGTTCACTAACTATCCATTTCTTTTGCCAAATACTATTGATTCTTTCACCCTAGTACCTTTCAACGTTTTCCCCTACTCTCCATTCATGCTGACAATACCTTAATTCAGCCTATTTCACCATTTCATCTGGACTAATTCACACCAGATTCCTAGCTAATCTCCAGTTTTTCCCCTTCTCCAAAACATCCTATGAACAAAAACTACATTAACAAATTTTCTAGTAAACAGATCTGACCATGTAATTCCCTACTGAAAAAACCTGTGCTCACTCTCTATTTTCTATATCCCCTTTTAAGTTCTAGTCCTTCATTTCCTGCTACATGATAGTGACCTCCATCTTGATATTCTGTTACCATCCTAAACTCAACCAGTCTAAAACTAGACATTCTCCACAAAGCCATCTCCTTCTCTTGACCTTTCTGATGCTCTCAATGTTCCCTTTCCTTTGCTCAATCACACAACCTCACATCTTCCTGAGTTCAGATCTGGCCTCACATATTCACTAGCTGTGTGACCCAGGGCAAGTCACCTAACCCTGTTTCCTCAGTTTCCTCATCTATAAAATTAGTTAGAGAAGGAAATGGCAAAACATTCCAGTATCTCTACCAAGAAAACCCCAAATGGGCTAACAAAGAATCAAACATGACTAAAAACAACTGAACACCACCACCCTGACAGCCTTCTAGTGATCTTCGACTGTTTCCCCATCGATCCCCATGTCCTATGTGTTTCTTCTTTTACAATGTTTCTCACATTCATAATTTCCCCTGCCACCACCAATCCAGGCCCTGATCCCCATTACAAGACTGTCTTAACTGACCTTCCTGTGCCACATCTTTTGTGTTTCTATTCAGTCCTGCATACCATGGTCCAATGGATCTTCCTAAAGCATCACTTTCAGCGTGCCACAATCTGGCCCCAAACTGCCGCTACAGTCATTACTCTCCCATTACTCCTTAATATGAACCCTCTGCAGTAGCCAAACTAATCTCCTCATTGTCCCTAGGGCAGTCCTGTCCTCGTGCCTTTGCTCATGGCTTCCTTTTAAATGCAATAAGTGCCCTTTCAGGGTATTAGAATCTGTTCCAGTTGAAGTCACACTTTCTCCATAAAACTTTTCCTAAGTACCCTAGCCCACAATGCTCACTCCTCTATACTCCTTTAGTACTTAATTATCTGTACACATTATTCCTCTCCATATACTCAAACTGTTCTCATTGTTTCTCATACAAGAAACTCCCTATCCCATCTCTGTGCCTTCTCACTGTCTCTCTCTCTGATGTCTAAAATTTGCTTTCCCTCTTCCCCTCTGATTCTTAGAATCCCTAGTTTCTTTCAGGACATACCTTAAGTACTACCTTCTGATTAAGCCTTTCCTGATCCCCAAAGTCACTTGTGACCTCCCCTCAAGAATCCATATATACATATATATATATATATATATATATATATACACACATATATATACACACACATATTTATGTATATATGTATATATACACACATATACATATATATGTACACATCCATACTCATATAGGTATATATACCTATATATAGGGGGTGGGTGTGTGTGTGTACATATATATATATATATATATGTATGTATGTATGTATGTATATATCCTGTATAAAGCTAGATATTCTCATCACCAGTTTGGCTCTTAGCATGGGCTGCCTTATATTGTTAGTTTTATTTTTTAATATATTTGTTCTGTCCTCCTTGCCATCTAAATTATAAGCTACTTAAGTTCAAATCCTATGTGTCCATTCTGGTGTATTCCCCATTGCACTTAGCTCAGCACCCTGTACTTAGTTATCATTCATACAGCAAGAAGAGACCTTGAAGTCATGTAGTTCAATCACCCCATTTTGTAGAGAGGTTAAGCCATTGGCCCTAGGTCATAGGTAGTAAGCAGCAGGATTTAAACACAGGTCCTCTAACTCCAAATTCAGTGTAGGCAGTAAATAACCATTTATTGTTTGATTTCCCATTTGTGTTATGAGGTGTTATCTCATTTCAAAAAGAAGAAATGAGTGGAACTGAGAGGGGACTTATTCTGGGTGCCAGACCACAATCAGGCTGGAGTTTCTTTGACTAGTTCACAGTCCCCTGTAAATTCATTCATTTGTTTTACACAGCATTGCTTCCATTAGGGAAGAAGAGCATCAGCCAAATGGCAAAATCAATCCTGGCATAAATATAGTGAAGCAGCCATGCTACACCTCATTATTATCGCAAGTAAAATAAACACTCAAAGTAAAGCTAAAATAAAAGCTTAGACAAACATCTGAAAAGGATATATGCTAGCAAGCCTACATCCTGGTAGAAAAGAGCACCATATGAGTACTCAGAAAACCAGAGGTCTTCTCTTGACCATAATAATTACTAATTAGTTACCTTGAACAAATCATGTCACCTTTTCAGAGCTCAGTTTCAGCATCTATAACATGATGGGATTGGACTTGGTGACCTTTAAGCTCTAACATTTTATGATTACATAAAGGTAAGGAATGCTAACATGTTTATGAGCAGATTATGTGACTTCACAGGGCAGTGTGATTAATAAATAAAATGTATTTATCCTTCCCTCTCTTTTTTTGATAGGGGTGCATCTAGAAATGAATAAGGGGTAGATGATCCTTAAGATTGTTTCTGTCTCTAAATCCTATGATTTCCCCACTGTGGGCACCATTAAATCTTCTTACATTTACTAACGTCATTTGGTCCCACCATTTTGGCTATGATTGGCTAACTGGGGCACCTCGCTGCCTCAGAAAACATGGACTAAGAACCCAACATATGTATTGCAGAGGCAGCTGTGGTGTAAGGCATAGAGAAATGGCCATGGAGTCAGGAAAACTCAAGTTTAAATCTCACCTCTGATACAGATGGATTCTAACCCTAAGCAAAATGCCCCAGATTATTCTCTAAGATTACGAATTACAGAAGAGGTGCTGATTGGTAAGAGGGAGTGCTGAAATCTTCACCTGCATAGATGAAGTCAAATATCCCTCCTGCCCCCTATGCCTCCAATGTGGATTGCAATGTGCTAGACTATGAATGAAAGACAAAATAAATAAAATATGATCCTTTCTCTTAAGGAGCCCGTGGTCTATTAGAGGTTACAAAAAAAATGATATTTGGGGCAGCTGGGTGGCGCAGTGAGTAGAGCACTGAGTCAGGAGCACCTAAGTTCGAATCTGGCCTCAGACACTTGACACATTTACTAGTTGTGTGACCTTGGGGAAGTCACTTAACCTCAATTGCCCTGCCTTCCCCCCCCCTCCAAAAAATACAAAACAAAAACCAAAAAAGTGATATTAAAAATAAATATGATACAAACTTGAATACATTAAGTACATTAGAGTTCTGTGAGATAATATGAGAGATAAGTACCAGAAGGATTAAGGGTAGGATCAGGGGAAGGAGAAGAGAATAAGTATTTATATAGAACCAACTATGTGCTAGGCATTGTACTAAGCACTTTACAGATATTATTTCATTTGATCCTCACAACAACCCTGCAAGATAGATGCTGTTATCATCCTCATTTTACCATTGAGAAAACAGAGGCAAACAGAAGTTGTGACTTGCTCAGGGTCACACAGCTAGTGTCTGAAGCAGCATTTGAACTCAGGTCTTCCTAACTCCAGATCCAGAGTTCTGACCACTGCACCACCTAGCCGGGAAACGTAGAAAAGTTTTCATTGAAGAGGTGGGCTTAAAAGAATAAGGGTAAGAAGAGGATAAATTACTTGCTTAGGGTTAGATTCTGTCTGTGTTAGAGGTAAGACTTAAGCCTGGGTTTTCCTGACTCCATGGCTATCTCTCTATGCCTTACACCACAGGTGCCTCTGCAATACATATATTAGGTTCTTAGTCCATGTTTTCTGAGGCTGTGAGGTGCCCCAATTTGCCAAAATGCTGGGACCAAATGATGTTAGTAAACCTAAGAAGATTTAATAGTGCCCACAGTGGGGAAATCATAGGATTTAGAAATGCAAGCAGTCTTAAGGATCATCTATATGAACCAGCAGAGATGTACACTGAAGTATGGGGAATAACATGAGCAAAGGTAGCACATTATAGGATACGTTCAGAGGATAACAATTATCTAATTTTTCTGAAGCAATAAAGTACATGGGAAGAATAATGTAAGGCAAAACTCAAGAAGTTCTACTAAATTTCATTCCTCCTAAACTTTGGCATGACAAGAATCTCCATGAGTTCAATTGCAAGCTAGGGTAGGATCAGGGAGACCCACAATCTATTCAAGTATCCACCCACTTTAGTGTATGAGCCAAGGGGCACAGATTAGTTTGAAAGACATGCCTATGGGCACTAGTTCTACTGTTCTCCATCTTTAAGCAGAGGTTCTATAACTATTTGTTGGCAGTATTTTAAAGGAGATTCCTGATCAGTTATGGTTTTGTACTATATGACCTCTGAGATCACCTTCAAGCACTGAAATTTGGTAATTCTGATTCTGTGATTCTGTGGCTGTGCTATGGGTACACACTCTAAAAATGGGAGAAAAATTACATGGCAGTGGTGATGTTCTTCTGATTAATGACGCTATTGGTTCCATCATTACTGTGATATTGGTAAAAGTAAAGGAAGCCAGAAAATACTTTATGGCTAAATGAAAGACAACTGTAGGCTTCCTTCCAGGCTCTTTCAAAGGATCATATTCACAATTTCTTCTGGGTATACTTTAAAACTGACTGTGTTGGGTTTTGACATAATTTTAGGGCATTAAACATATTCAAGATTTATTTTATCTGTGGTTCTAGCCTTGTAAAGTGTGTCAACAATAACAGCAAAAAGAAATGAAATGGTTGAAAATGAACTAGAGAGGTGGTTTTCCTCAGTGCCTTAATACACATGCTATGCATGTGGTCTGCACTTAATGAAATGCTTGTTGGGTGAATGAATGAAAGTTCAAATGCGGAGGAGGCACCTATTTATACAGAATAATACCTTTCAATAAAAGAACCTTCACATCTATGATTAGAGTATGCATGATTTAACATAATACATGTCATCAGCGTGTTTCATTGTGGTTTTCACAGCATTTGCCTAGTTTTTTTTTTTCTTACTCTAAATTTGAGTGCGCCTTAGTTTTCATGAAACCAAGAGCATGGCAGCATCCCCTTAAGCCAAATCAAGAATGCTGGGGTAGGTACATACTTAACATTTCTTTTGCGTTTTGCTATATTGATTTCCTAATCACTGTTAAGTGTTGTTTTTATTCTCGATGTGAGATACAGTGTGGAAAGGACCCTGGATTTGGAATCAAAAGACCCAGATTCAAGTGCTGTTTTTTCCCATTTCTGTATGCACAACCATGGTAGAGTCACTTTCCTTCTTGAGCCTTGATTTCCTTATCTGTATAGTGGAGATAATGAAAGTTGATTTTGTAGTGTTCTAAAGCTTTCAAAAACACTTTACATGCGCTATGTCACCTGATCCTTACAACAGCCCAAGTGAGGAAGCTATGGCTTATAAATGCCAAGGCATGAGCTCAGATATCTACTAACAGCAGATCCAGTATTTTTTAAAATATATGCTGCCTGCTTCCAATAAAATAATATGCATAAAATAGTCAAAATGAGAGTACATCATTGGTCAGAGGATTATAAGTAGATCCTGAGTTAGAAGGGACCTCAGACACTGTATCGTACAACCCCTTCATCTTACATATGAGGAATTAAATTGAGGTGCGGTGAGGCTAATAAACCTGCACAAGATCCTATAAGCAATAAGCAGCAGAGGTGTGATGTTAATGTTCCCTCCACTGTTACAAATTAAACCCTGTACATGTTTGCTGATCCTATGTGACTCATATGTGTCATTCCATAAGTTTGCCACAAGTGTTTCACCCAACCAACTTGCCCACAAAACCTTCCTCACTTTCCCTTGATATCATAGGGATATCAGTGGAGCACTGGCTATTGATTATCTTCACCACTCTCACCACATGTCCTTCCCCCCTTCTTTTTCCAATCACATATTGATTTGATGACATCATTTTATTCTGGTTCTTCATAATTTTTTGTTATGTGATATAGTCTCCTCACAATCACTGTGTTCCTCTCCATTGTATTCTAAGAGATATTATTTTTTTAATTCTTCACAGACTATAATATTCCATGATGTACAGCCATCCAACAACATAAGTATTGATTTTGAAAATTTGGGCCTTTATTTCAGGGAGAATTTGAGGATCATTAAAGGGGCTTTGAAATTTATCAAATATAATTCAAAACTCTCTTTTCCTCCTTTCTAATTTTGGACCCAACTCATTGTCCTCTTGTAGTACCTGCCCAATGTATGTATGTATGTGTGTGGGGGTGTGTGTGTGTTCTGTAAGTTATTCAACTAACTATATATCAGATCTGGATAAGAGGCATGTGGATCTCGTGGAAGTTTAAGCCAAACTCTTTGAAATGGCTATGGTTCTTATCCAGGAGACTTTGCAGTATTTCTGGGCTTGTTATCTGCAAAAGATGAGACAGGACTTTTAAATTTTGCTATGTAATATCAAATATTATACATACATAATTTAATGTTTATCCATGATTAACTATAAACTGAACACATACAGTTTCTCATTACCTTAAAAGACTTAAAATGTATCAGAGCTAGAAATTGTTACTGGTATTGATATTCTTTAGATACATTAATAAAGATTTATTTGGAACACTGAGAAACACACAGACATTAATATATCTGTTCAAGTAACATCATTACACAAAATCTAAGGGTCAATAAAATTCCACTTATTTTTAACCATACCAGGGATGTTCTCCTTGATGATTTTAATTGTAAAAGCAGTCTGCTTATTAGAGCCTTTACAATCCTTACTCCTAGAGAATATTTCAAGAAAACTCAAACCTTTTGTATCCATCACTTGTATTTTGATTATCTTTCATGAGACAGAGCTTTTCGTTTTGATATGTAATGAATAAAATGCACAAGTTTAAGGAATCAAGGTAATGAATTTGCAGGGTAATTTTGTTAATTATCTGTTGCTATATGCACTGTGAATCAGTCCTAGTATGATCTGCCTAAAGCTGTTCTAGCAACATTTCTTATACATCCCACCAAAGAGGACTACACAGGGTAGCCTGGGTGGGGGTGGGGGGGTGAAGATGTATTTATAATACAGAAAATAACATCGAAAAATTCCTGTTAACTTCTACAAATTGCAGGGTGCTAAATTACAATGATTTACTGCAAATTGCTATGGCACATGAACAGAAAAGTTTAGAATAATTCTCATTTTATAAAATGACAATTTTCTGAGGAAATACATGCAATTGAAGGGATAAAGACACTAAAAAGTTAGAATACTTGATAATAATCACATATTTTAAAAAGATTGTTTACCTGTGGTGCTGATAACCACTTAGAATTGCAGAACTAAAAGGCTTTTAACAATCTAATTTTCTTTTTTTGCCATTAAATTTTATATGATGTTTTGCTGGTTCAAGTACATTTGATTTACTTGTATAGTATTCATCTGCTTCTGAACTCACTCAGCACAATGAAATTTGGTTTAGGTTTTCAGCAAAGCAAAAAGGGGTTTGAACTCAAATGTTCGCTTCCATTAACTTTAAAGATTGGGAACATTTTCACGTACTTGTTTAATGGTGGTTTTATTCTGTTATTTTTAATGTCTTCTATTTAGAAGCCCATGATTCTAGGAATATTGTGAATAAAGAGATTACAGCAGCAAGAATCTTGGCCAGGCCTTTCAGTCTTACAAATTTAATCCTTTTTGAGTCTTGGGTATCTTCCGGAGATCATCTCTTGACCAGTAGAATTTTTTTTAGCCTGCTTTTACTTTGAGGGTAACAGATTAGAAAAAGTAATCAGTCCTTTGGCCATTCTTATAGTTGCCTTAAATACTGGCCTAAAACACAATTAGGGCCATGAGCTACAAAAGCATTGGTTTGTTTTAGTTTAATAAATGGAGCTAGGATCCTCCCACCCCAAACATAGCAAACAGACCTATTTGTGTTTATTGGTGGAGGGTTAAGGTAAAGGGGGTGGACCTACTACCCTCATAATTATATTTTCCTAATTTTCCTGTGAAAGATGATGGCTTTAAACAGTAGTCATTCATTGCAGCTTTAAATTCACTTTAGCATTTTTGAATGCATGTGTAAACAATATATCTTTAATTTTGTCCTGTGCTACTGGCAAAGGCCCAGAGATCCTTACTTACAGATTACTTTACACTTTATATGCACATTAAAGTAGCTTGTGTTCCCTTATTTCTGGCCAAATTTCTGAGACCTGTGTAAAAATCTTCTAAGACCAACAATATCTGTCCTATTATTATGTCCTATTATTATGAGATTCCTCTTAATATTGGTGCTTTGCCTCTGTGGATTATTTCCAGTTTATCTTGTATATTTCTTCTTCATACATAGTTGTTTGCATGTTGTCTCCACCATTGGATTGTATGTCCTTGAGAGCTAGAAATGACTTATACCTTTCTTTCTGTTCCCAGTGCTTAGCAAATTTGCACACAGTAGTAATGCTTGGTAGATGCTTAATAAATGCTTGTTAACTGAAGAATTGGAGCTGTTTGGACAGGCTCGATTATAGATTATAGGGTTATAGATTTAAAATTGGAAGGGATTTTAAAGGCGATATAGTCCATTCTCTTCTCTCCCCCTCCCCCCACCACTCCCTTCATTTTACAGGTGAAGAAACTGATGCCAAAGGACATAAAATGATTTAACCATATGTAACTATAAAATGACTTTCAAGGAAATAATATAACACAATTTACCACACCAGTTAGTAGATGACATCGTTCGATGCTCGCTTCAACACATTCAGTTTCTGAATCATTTTGCCTTACCATTGAATAACACTGCATTATTTGACTTAAAAGACATTGTTTGGTCAGTTCTCCCAATGTGCTTTTGAACTTCCATATAACACATTATGTTTGCGAAAGAGACCACACTTTAAAAAAATTAATGAGCCTTTTAAGCCTTTTAACGTTCCCTAAAATTGTTTGCAATGACAGAAAACACATAACCCTTAAAATCCTCCAGAGCTGCTTCTCTGCAAAGCAACCTGCAAATAAGAATCCAGGAGCCTCAAAGGATTGTGCTTCAAATAAGGCAGTCATCCAAAATCGCTATTGCAAACGACCAGAGGGTATGGAGGAAAAAACAGCCACACTGGAGAAGATCAGATTGCAGGTAGAAATTAGATAGCAACAGTTCTCTAAAGACAGTGAGATTAAAAAAAAAACCCTCTGCTCTGCTCTACAAAATGCACATTTATCATTTGGCTTCTTGTAGTTTCCATTTCCTTGGTTTGTTCCCCTTGCCCCTGAGAAGTCAGTCATTGGGGAGTGGGGGAGAGAGAGAGAAAGCAAAGAGTGAAAAATCAAGCTCTTTTGTTTTTTGGTGGTTTTGCATATACACATATATTATACATCATCTGTGTTGTTTGTTTTATGTGATATTGACAGCCCCCTGTGATCTGAAAAAAAAAGCCTTGTGAATAAACTCTTAAATATTAAAAATAGGAGATTACGATGACTGGAGTCATCCACTAAGGCCAGCAGCAGCTGAGGGTTAGTGGAGATGATTAATCACCTCAGCACAAAAGGAGAGAAAAAGGAGATTTGTTAAGAATAAGCAGGGGGCAGAATGTCAGCTCCGGGGGTGAAACAATTGTCCATTTAATAATGCATTTTTTAAAAGAGCGTACCACATCAAAAGCAAAACACACAGCTGTAAGAAAATGAAATGAGAAAGCATTAGGCAAAATATTTGTCTCAGCGGACAAATGTTTAGGAAATTGTATTAGTAAGCACTTTGGCTTGACTCTTTGAAAAATCACCTTTTTTTCCCAGTGGTGGAGGGTCTATGATCACATGTCGTTGTTGTTGTTTTTCAGTCATTTCAATCATGTCCAGTTCTTCCTGACCCCATTTGGGGTTTTCTTGGCACTTATATTGGAGCGGTTTGCTATTTCCTTCTCCAGCTCATTTGACAGATGAGGAAACTGAGGCAGACAGGGTTAAGTGACTTGCCCAGAGCCATACAGCCAGTAGATATCTGAGGCCAGAATTGAACTCAGGAAGATGAGACTTCCTGACTCCAAGTCTGCCATTCTATCCACTATGCCACTGAGCTGCCCACCATGATCGCATATGATGCGTATATTGGACCTTCCTTCCACCAAAAAGAGTCTGGTCATTTAAATGCAGTGAGATTTCATCTCTTTGAGGAACAGGGTCCTCACTGAACTATAGCCTAAACCTCCACAGTTATGTCTACAATGGGGCAATGGGGAACACAGATAATTCTATACCTGTAGGGTTAATGGAATATAAGATCTTCCCTGTTCATTAATAGACCTATGTGATCACATATGTCCCCACTTTTCCTGGAACAGGGGCCATGTTTCCAGGTCTAAAGGTACACAAGTATTTCAATCACGAGTGTCTTGCTGCTTTGAGCTCTGGCCCAGCTCACAGCTGTGATACATTCTGAGTCACATAGAGCCCATTGGGGGAGGCACTTGCTTAAGAGGAAGCTTGCTTCAGGGAAGCTTGCTTGCAGGAAGGCTTTCACACCTTTTGATGCTAAGTTAATTAGGCACTGAGTTGGAGGGTTGTGATGCCTTCTGGCTCTGAGCCTATTAGCCAAAAGTATATATGTGTGTGTGTATGTGTATATATGTATATACGTGTGTATGTATGTATATATGTATGTATATGCATATACATACACATATGTATATATACATACATATAAATATTTCCACACATGTATATATACACATGTGTGTATGTGTATATATATATATATACATACATATATAATATACATTCTGAGGTGATATTTTACTTTGGAACTCACTCAAAGGAAGAATGTTCATGTGATTTGGCCAGAAGAGATTCTGGGTAGCCATTGTTAAGGAGCCCCCCGGCTTTGCAAACCCAGATGTTGGCGCTCCCTGTCCAGTGACTATGTATCTATTGCTTTGTTCAGACAGTTGGAGCCCTGTCTGTTGATCTCTGTGCTAATTTCTCTGCTTGTGTTCTGTACCTTTCTCCTGAATTAGTGAATGATCTTTCTCTGCTTGTATTTTCTCCACATTCAGGGGGCTGACCTTTCCCCTGAACTAGTGAATGATTTATATATGTTTGATTAAAGTAAGATTGTTAACCCTCTTCAAGTTGTGTTTCCTTGAAGAAATGCAGATCCAAGAACCTGTGCTAACAGGCCATCCTGGGCGTGCCAGGGTGCTTGCTGATATAGTACCTTAATGCCCCCACTATTTTTTAGTCACTGTGGTGCTAGCTGTATCCTTCTGCACCTTCTCCTCAGTTGTAGAAGATGGGTTGTGGAAGGTGGGGTAGGAGTCCAGGTTAGGAAAGGCAAAGAATGTTTCCTTGAAATCTCTGGCATCAGCCCCTGGACACATATTGCTCTTCCACGGTGACAGGGTACAATGATAGCTCTCAGTCCTAACCTCAGAGGAAAGCATCTGGGACTCCTCCCATTGCCAAACTGGCTAGAATAATGACAGCTGACATTTATAGAGCACTTTAAGGTTACCAAAGTGTTTTAGATGCGTAACCTCATTTGATCCTTCCAACAACCCTGTGAGGTTGGCACTTGTGGGCCTTATTATCCCCATTTTACAGATGATGTTCACACTGGGGGAAATGACTCACCTGTGGTCACACAGCTAGTTAGTAGGAGAGGCTAGATTCAAGCCACAGTCTCTTCTGAATCAAGGTCGGCTGCTTTTCCATTCTCCATGCTAGCTACGCTATGCACCAACCCCACTACACCATGTGCAAGTCTAATTATAACAGTGACTAGAGATCTTTAGGGCTATGCATTTGTATGAGAGGACATACAAAGTCTATCCGAGCTTTTGGGAACACAAATTAAGGTAACTTCAGAATCATGGGGCAGCTGGGTGGCTCAGTGAATAGAGCCCTGGGCCTAGAGTCAGGAAGTCCTGAATTCAAATTCAACCTCAGACACTTTCCAGATGTTTACCCCGGGCAAGTTACTTAATCCCTGTCTCAGTTTCCTCATCGGTAAAATGGAGATAATAAGGGTTTGTGAGGATCAAGTGCAACATCGTAAAGTACTTACCAGAGTGCTTAGAACCTAGTAAGCATTATATAAATGTTACCTATCATAGCTAGTATTAGTATTATAGAAACTGAGACTTCATTTCTTGTACCACTCATTAAACACCAATGGTATGCCGCATTGGGCACCTCTACTATACTAGAGTATTTCAATAGAGTACTAAAAAATATCCTACTTTTCTTGCAAAAATCTGGAGGACTTCCTGTATTTCCTAGAAATTATTTTACTAATGAAAGCATTGTAATAGAATACTAAAAAATATCCTACTTTTCTTGCAAAAATCTGGAGGACTTCCTGTATTTCCTAGAAATTACTTTTGCGCTGAGGAAACTGAGACACAATCCACCTTTTCTTTAGCTTTTCCACCTTTCTCCCATACCATTTTCTTCCTTTTTCATGAATCTATCCTCTTTTTTTTCTTCTCCTCCCTCCCAGGAGCCTATTTCTTTTCTTCCTATCCAACAATGCCTTTTCTTCCTATCCTAGTCTCTCCATCTCTCTGTCTTTCTCTCTGTCTGTCTCTCTGTCTCTCTCTGTCTCTTTCTGGGTCTCTCTGTTTCTGTCCATCTCTGTGTCTGTCTCTCTCTGTCTCTCTGTCTCTGTCTCTCTCTCTTTCTCTGTCTCTCTCTCTGTCTCTCTCTCCCCCGCCTCCCCGCCCCCATCCCTCTCACACAGAGAGTGTTTTCTGATACCATTACCAGTTCTTCCCATCTTTTCTAGGATTTAGGGGGAAGAGATGGGAAATAGAGGACTAGTTGTATCATTTCCTGTCATTTTCTCTTCCCTGCACTCTCCCATACCATTCCTTGTGCCTATTGTCTCCTAGACCAAGAGTTTTTAAACTGGGGTCTGTGACCTTTTTTTTTTTAAAATTTGACAACTGTATTTCCACATAATTTATTTTCTTTGCCACACTATATGTTTTATGCATTTAAAAACGTAATTCTGAAAAAGTCCGTAGGCTTACCTTACCAGACTGACAAAGCGGACTATGAAACAAAAATGATTAAAACCTCTTTTCTTGACCAAACCACAATACCAAGCTCACTTTGTCCATGCTACCTCCCTGGCTAACTCTATTCAGCTTAGGTCGCCCTGCAGTCTTATCAGTACTTTGTCTTTTTTCAGCTGTAATTACTTGTGCTCCTTTGTAATTTTCTTGTGTTTATCCTATTTTATCCATTGATTTGTAAGTTCCTTGAGGGCAAGGACTTTGGCTATTAATTTATCAAAAATTATCTTACTATCTACATCACAAAAGACTAAGATGCTGCCAACTAAATGTCTCCTTTGTTCATTTGTCAATTTACACAACAAATGTTTGTGGGATGTTTTTTTGCTTAGTTTTTCTTTAGATTTTGACCTTGGAATTATAGCCTCTGCCTATTCTTAGACTAGCATTTTCCCCTCATAAGATAAACAACATGAAAAGCACCTGAAATTAGTATTTAAAGAGAAATTCAATTGAGGGAAGGAGGAATCAGAGACTTCAAGACACTAGTCCCATTGACAAATATCCCAGGACTCGAGCTTTTGCTCCCTGGAGTAAAGCTCTGGTAACTCCACCATAATTTTGACTTCATCCACACTGCTCCCTCCTCTTCTTCCATGTTGGGTTATCTCAGGCAAAAACATACAGGGAAAAATCTACTGCAATGTGAGAAATTTTGCAGTAGAAATTATATGCCCCTAGGAAAATTACAGGTACCCGGTTTAATTATAAGCTTTATCTTGGTTTGAACCTGAGGCTGGGTGTGCAGTTCCAATATGTATCACCCTAAATTGAACTGGGCTGTTTCTCTTAATCCACTGCATGGAGGAACTAGATCTTTTTCTGACCACATTTCAGGAATAACCTCTAAGTTCAAGTATAAACTAATTTCAATTCAATCTAATAAGCATTTTTGAAGTGCTAATAATAATAATAGGCACTGTGCTTGATGCTGAAGGTATATTAACCAAAAATAAAATACTCCTTACCCTCAAGATATTTGAAAAATATATTCCTCTTCTTGGCAGTCACTTGACACTCATCATATTGCTAGATTCTAGGACTAGGATTTTTTAAAGCTTGCTCGACATCCACAATCCATATCTGTTTTTACAGACTGCTATCTTGATTCAGTTCCCCCTTGACCTCTCTTTAAGCCTTTTAAAATACCTATGAACACTTTCCCCTCCTTGGCTACAGTAATGCTCTCTATCCCTGAGCTTTCTCTACCTCTAGTTTCTACTGTGGTTTCTCTTTCTCCATCTCATGTTCTGAACTGTGCCTAACCATCAATTTTTAGTACAGAACAACCATATTTACTTTAAGACAATGGTTTTTAACTTTTTTGTGTGTCACGGACCCCCTACGGCAGCCCAATGAAGCCTATAGATCTATAATGCTTTTAAGAACCTAAAATAAAATGCACAGGATTAAAAAGGAAATCAAATACACCAAAATATAGTTATCAGAATATTGAAAATAAACTAAGTTTATGGATCTCAAGTTAAGAATCCCTGCCTAAAGATCTTTTGTTGTTAGAACAGGGCTACATTTAAAATAACTGTAACAGGAGACAAGGATTATCCTAGCCTAGCACATACTGGCTACTAAATTCTGTTGACTGATAAGTTTACAAAAGAAAAGAATTTTGGTTTCTGAAAGGTTGCTTAGTCTGGATAACTGCAGACATCAGAATAAATCCAATTTACTATTTGTTACTACTACATTTTAGCTGAGTCAACTTGGTTTCATTAATGGGAGTAATTTTCATTTTCCTAAACATGACAGGAATCAGAGTTTAATGAAGATGTTGGCAGTATTTAGGATTCAGAGCAGCTTTACTTCGGCTGAATTAGGAAGTATTCATTTGCTATAAAGTTCAATATAATGAATTTTGTGCCAGAAGAAGAAAAAAATCCCATTCCTTCTCTCTTTTCCACATAGGTAACTTCTACTGCCAGCCAATCCTATGCAGATGCACATTCTTAAGGGTTCAGAATTTTATGGGAAGCATAGTGTGCTCTACACATTGGGGGCCACAATGAATACTCCAGCCAGAAACATTTTGGGAACTAAACCAATTTCTACATTTATCAGACTGAAATAAATATTTCATTTCCATTCATTAGAGGAATACCTCACTTTAAAGAGCTCCCATGACACAAATAACTCAAACTTTTAAAATAGGTGGCTATGATTCTCATTGCTTGAGGATTCTTTGCTTTAAAGGAGGTTTAAAATAGAGTTCTTACTAAGCTTCCTTAATTCCTTGAGGCATAGATTTATGGAATATTGGTGTAGAGGTAGGAGGAGAGAGTTGTGGTAGGAGTAGTTAGAAATACAGAGATGAAGTGTCAGGAACCAATAGGAATTGAAGATAAATTAAATATATTCAATTGAATTGAATATAAAAAATGTTTTATATAATGTCTCTGAAACCATACAGTGTTCAGGTTAATTGGACATTGTGATTCACTTGCCAAAAATATAATTCATATATAGTATGTGTGTTATGAAAAGCGAGATAGGCCTATACTTCTTATGGGTGCAAAAGGAAGGATGAGGAACACCTGTGTGGGGAGCACTAGGTCATTGGAAGCTTGCAAATTTGTTGTCTCACCAGACATCTTTAGCTTCTTTTACTTTTGGTGCCTCTTCCCTATGCTTATAAACCTAAATTCAAATTTAAATGTAATGCATCCCTTTCTTTTTGTAGTTGTTTTGTTAAGTCACGTATGCCCCTATACACCTCCACCTAAAAATTTCCATCTCTATATACCCTAAAGATGATTTTAGATAACCCTGGAAAAGAGAATTTTTACACCGTATCATAAGGTCCAGTCTCTAATATTTATAAGAATTACTTTAAATTGTGCAATATTGGATTTTTGAAAATTCTGTACATCCAAATCTTGTGGAGTGTATTCTTGTCCAGGTATAGGTCAGTCTAAGTGGCTTCTTAGGTCCCTTCCAACTCTGAGGTACTATGATTTCAAATCATTTCAGTATTTCAAAATAAAATAAATTGAATCATATTTGTAGATTACTTTGAATACCTGCCTCACCTTCTCCTGATCTTTATTCCCAATTCATATAAGCTTTTGGACTTAACTATAATTTTTAAAAATCATGTTTTTAACAAATGTATAATTTGGAAAGCTAGTGCGTATATATTACATTCTAGAATAACTGAAAAAAACTAATAAGTCATTAAAATTTTTTGTTTATTGTTGAGAGTTGTTTTTTTTTTTAGGGCCCTTAACAGTATCACTAATTCACCATGTCAAAAATCCATTCAGCAACGAATTAAAATCATCAGTCAATCAAGGGTCAGGTTCAGGAAATTCCCAGGACTTAGAAATGTTTAGGAAGAAGGCCCCTTGAGAATCCTGATTTGACACTAGTGAAAGGTGTGAAGAAAATACTGCCTTTAAGCTCATTGTTGTATTGCCTTTTTCAAGAGCTTCAAACCTAAATGGTCCCAAAATATATCAATTGGATAAAAATAAACAACAAGAACAACAAAAAACAGGTATAGGTGGTCTTGAAGGGTGGAGAAACTTAAATTGAATCCCTCTAATCTTCAAGTCATTTATTAGATAAGGAAGAAACTTTAGCCAGTTGAAATATTTTTCTTTCTCCGTCCCACCGCCCCCGACCATGGTTCTACCTTTGCTCTCTTTGAATTCTGTGCATTTTGTCATAGAGCACCAGTGAAATAGTTGAATCAAAATTTACATAAAGACAAGAATTCACCGACCTGGCTGGTGTTCTGGGGCAGGACCTTGCTTTTTAACTTTGAAAGGATCTTAGTTAGAGAGTAGAACTGAACATTATCAAAGCAAGGTCACCTTTAACATATAGAAATGCTTCCTGTTCCTGCTTCCCAGTATTTCTTAATGTTTTATATACAGTTTAATATTCATTTAGTTTTGGGAAGAAACAAATACAGCAGTCTACTAAATAAAAGATATTTTTATTATAAATAAGGACGCCATTATGTCATTGAAATATAGATAATGGTGATGTGTCACAACCTTTAGAGATGTCTGGCCATAAACTTCTGTATCTTCCCCTATCACTCCTTTTACCTCCCCAGAAATGCCCCTCCCCTAAAAATTTCCCTCGCTAGATACATAAACACAGATCCCTAAACATATCTATGGAATTTTCAGTTTCAATATTTGGTACTAGTGTTAGTGTTATCACTTGTCATGAAAATATTGAAGAATGATCACGTAAAGAAGGCCCAGACCTTTTTTTTTTAAGTGCCACTATTTCTTGATTATCTTTTTGGAGGTCAAGCCCTTCATTTTGACACTTAATGAATAAAATGCCCACGTTGCAGGAAATGGGATAATGAATTGTGAAAAGACATAATCAGCAATGACTAAATAATTAAGGGAATTGAAATGCAGAGTCATCTGGGAATGCATTAATAATAACACGATTTGTTCCATATGCTAAAGAATTCTGTCTGTTTTTAGAAAATCAGTCATCACACATGCTCTGTGGCAAAAAAAAAATTAATGTAGACTAATAGGAACTGTAATTAGATGTTCTGCTTTTAAACAGCTGAATAAAAGATGAAATCATATAGAAAGTATATTTAGATACAAGGCAGAAAGTAAACTGATTATTATTCATAGCGCTGTTAATAGGAACTGTAATTTATGCATCTAGTGGGAATCATGTTAGGCAATTAGAGAAGAGAGTCACACTTGACTTCCCTTTATACATTTACATATTTATATTTTTTCTATATTATACAAATGACTGCTTTTCTCCTTATCTTTTATCCATATAACCACATAGAGTCACACCTTGACAGAGTATACAGTGAATGAAAAACATGGAGCCAGAAAGGTGATCTTTCCTTAGAGGATGTAAGATTTCCGCATTCGTCTTCATAACACAACTCAGCCTATCACATGGTCTGCTACCAGTCATAACTAGGAAGTGGGAGGTGGGGGAGAGGAACGAGCATGCATATAGCCCCTACTATGTGCCAGGCACAGTCGGGGGTTAAGTAGTAATTGTCAGAGGCCAAATTTGAACTTGCATCTTCCTGACTTCAGGTCCAGCTTTTTATCCACTATACCGAGTAGCTGCCTAGTGAATGCAACATATGACTTTTCAAGTTCTGTTAACATTTCACCTCCTGGCTCCTTTAGAAGCCCCCAGTATCTAGTTTGGGGAAGTTGGGGTGAGGGAGGAAGAGGAGGAAATTTTGTTGGAGGATATGAAACATTTAGTTCTTGAGTCAGATATCTACACATCAAACTCAGAGAACTAAATGTACATCTCTTGGGCCAGATGTAGGAATAGTCAGCCTTGTTTTGTGACTGAGACAAAAATGTATGATATTACCAGTGGACAATCCCCCTTCCCAGCCTCAAAATGAACGTATCACAGAGTTCTAGATTCTTGACCCAAGACTTTAGAATAAATGGAAGAAATAGAACAACTTTCAAAGATCTGTTAAAAGGAAAAGGAAAGAAAAGAGCAACTGTATGTTTTTTAATATATATATATATATGCATATATATATATATATATGCATATATATATATCTGAATGCATACCCACGGAAGGCAAAGGTTACTGCAAGTCTATGTTTTTTTTAAACACAAAATTGAAACATAAAACAAGGTATCTATTTTAATTGCAGACATGAACTGAACATGCTATGTTGTTCTTCAACTGTATTGTGATTTGCCCTGTATAATGCCTCTCAGCTGGTTCTCCTACTAATATATACAGCATGGCCTGGAAGACAAAACCCAGGGCTGACAGAAAACACCAAGTTGCCTCATCAGCTCGGTGAGAGGTTCACTTTGTGTTCTTTGTTATATACCTCTTTACTCCCAACGTTCCATTTGTAAAATGGAAATGAGAGAGTGCTACTTCTGATATGGACTGTATGTGCATTATCATAATAATAATACTTGCCATTTAAATGCTGCCTTAAAGTTTGCAAAGCACATACAATATCTTATTTGAGTCTCATAACCATCCTGCTGTTCTTAGCAACATTTTACAGGTAAGAAAACTGAGGTTCAGAGAAATTAAATTAATTTCCCAGCGACACAAACCCAGGAAGTATCTAAGGCAGGTTTTCACACCGGGTCTTTCTGTCTCCAAGGACAGCAATCTATCCATTATGCCATGTACTTTGATATTTAATTAGACTGGCCTTCAGAGGATAGATAGACAGTTCATTCATTGCCAGGACCATACTCGAAGCCTTTCCAGTTTGTTTGCAGCTTCTCAAGCTTGGGCTCCACCAGCATAGCCTTTAGGAATCCAGGAGTCATTTCAAGATGTTATAAGGCATTTGAGTAGGACTTGGGTGGGAGAAGTTTATATATGGCATCCATTATTCCTATACCAGCGTTATTCTTTCTTGGTAATAGTTAACATTTGAATTTGTATATTGTCTCCCCCTTCAAATGGAAACTCCCTGAAGTTAGGGGCCCTGTCTCATATACTTCTATCTATAACAGGACTTAAAACTTTATGAGAGATTAACAAATAACCGCATGCATGCAAAACAATTTGGCCAGTAAGCAGTTGAGGATTTTCAAATACTGAATGGAAAGTTCCTGAGAGCCAGGTGAGTACAGACCTAATTAGTCAGATGTTCTGGGCACCCAGAGGCCTCTATTTCTGCCTAACCTGTCCAAGTATTTGAATTAATTCTTTGCTATATGCCTTGCCTGGCTGAGGAGCAAGTTCATTCCTTCTTACCCTGTGGCCACTCCATAAATACTTGTTGACTGACTGACAGCGTAAGGCATTGTAATTATTTTCTAGATGAGGATAACAGAAGCTAGGTGAGGTCATAGATGCTAGGGTAAGGTCTGGTGACTAGTCTTGGGTTGCATAGCAACCCAGGAGAATGCTAGGAGAGAATGGAGTAGTCTTCATTTCAAATTCCCTTCTCTTACTCATAGATAATACATCCTATCTCAGAGAATATTTGCTTCAAATAATAACTAATAGGCTTTTCCATACCACGTGCCTGTAATCTCTATCAGGCTAGATCTTACAAACACACTCATATTAAATTATCCCCAAAAGGGCCTCAGTTGAATAACTGACTGGTCAGCCTGCCTACACATTTTAGAGAAGATGGAATTTAGAGCCCCTTCAGTTCCCCATTTGGTCCTTCTGTCCTTTCCCATAAATAGTTAATTGATTAAAATCATTTATTCAGAACCTACCAGACAGAGCACTACACTAGGCACAGAAGGAATATTGGAAGAAAAAAAAAACCAAGACTATACTCACAGTTCCCAAAACCCTGCACTCTCTTCCATGAATCTGATCCTCCAGAAATAATTCTGCCAGAAATGAGTTCTCCCTTCGAAGTTCTACCCTCTCCCAGCACTATGTTTTCCCCTCTATTATTTATTTATAACATTCTATTTACGTTATAATTATCATGTACATACTTTACCTGCTACTCAAGTAAGTTGCATGCTCCTTGAAGACAGGAACCATACGTCATTTTTCTTTGTATCTCTCTCAATGCCTAGCACAGTACATTACACAAAGGAACAATCACACAAACGTTTATTGAAGGAATAAATGAATGAATAAAAGAAAGAAATTTGGGAGATTGGGAAAACATAGAAGAAAAAGATATAAAGATGTCTGCAAAAAAAAATTTGCAGATAAGTTCAAACTAAGAAGATCTTTAAATGAGGAAGGAATATAGAATTTTGTCATGTCACAATTTCATCCAGGAAGTGATCCTCAATTCTAGGGGCACTTCCCTGCATCAAAAAGTCTCCATGACTGAAGGATTTATGGCTGAGTGCATCTTATTTTTTTTTCTGCCAAGAATTAATCTAAAAACAAAGCACTAGTTGTCATAACCCCTAGCCCATCCCATAAAATCACCACCCATTTGGGGACTCCAACCTTCTGAAGAAAGTACAGATTGGAAACATTACAGCATATGGAAAAGATCAATGAGCTTTGAGTCAAGAGACCCAGGTTCAAATCCAACCTCTGGCACTTGACTAGCCAAATAATTAGCAATTAGTAGCTGCTCAAAGAATGCCTTTATTGTCAGGTGATAAAGCAGAAAGAGCACAGAAAAATCTGGGTTTGAATCTATGCTCCACTGACTGCAGACTTTAAATAAGTCACTTCACTTCTCAGACCCTCAGTTTCTACATCTGTAAAATGGGAATTTTAACCCTTGTACTAGCTACCCCTACAGAGTCCCATCAGGGTTAAATGAGATAATGTATGTGAAAGTGCTGCGCAAATGCATATGGTTGTCATCATCATAATTTGTTGTTATTAGGTTTAGCAGCTCCTGACATTACTGCTTCCCTAGCTTCTCCTCTGCCAATTTCTTCAGCTACACTAATCACTTCCTCAACAGCTTTCTGCTTGTTACTCTCCTCACCTGCTTAACCTTCACTTCCATTCCCCAAGGATGCTGGAAGGCTTCTTTGCCTTCTAGAAAATTCTTTCATCTTCTAAAAGGATTTTTAAAAATCACCTGGAAGAACATCGGTACTGCATGCTAATTGCTTTGATCGGATGATTCCATTTCACTTTAAAACGAATAAAATATCATCGTGCTCCCCCCCCCCCCCCCGCCCGGTCTTTCTTACATGCATTCCAACGGTTTGATTACCTTTCCTCTCTTTCGAGTACTTCTACACAGGGAACAAACCTGTGAGCTTAAAATGGAAACAGAAAAAAAACCCTCCCTTTACTGTGGCTGCCGTATCACAAAGTAATCATTAAATAAATACAGCGTTTTAATGCACTAAGAAAAACACATGATTGTTTAACAGAGTATATTACGGAAGAAGGAAGCATTAATAGTGTCTGTGGAGTTCTAGTTGAGAAAAGTACATTACGGAGTTGCCATGGCAGGGGGCTGTTTTCATATGTGAAAGAAGTTACTGGCATTGTACATCATTTTTATATCTTGTTGCTAGGCAACATATCATAGTGCGGTTATTGAAAAGGTGTCTGCTTTCTCGTTACAAAAAAAGTAGCTTCTTAATTCTGTTAAATTAGCCCCGTTATTGATTCTGTAGTTCTTCCTGGCTATATTGATTGAGGTTTCATCCATTAGTTGGAGAATGGGGGAGGGGGAGGAAGAAAGATGAAGGGGGGGGGGAGTGGCAACAACAGGTTTTTATCAACTGAGTTTGGGTTTCTAACCTAGAACACATGCATTAGTACTAATCATTAGTTTTCTGGTTCATCACCATTTGTTTTCATACAAAGAGAGAGATGTAGAGTTCTTCCCCTCTGGGATCAGAAATCAGAATAATTGTAGTGGCAGTCAGGGCAAGATGTGAAAGATGACAAACAAGTGGCCACCGCTGGATTCTAGAACAACTTCACTCCCCACAAATGGAATTCTCCGGCCAGCCCCTATCCCATTCCCCACCTCCCAAATGTTCCTTTTCTTTTCTTCCTCCTACGAATGATATTGATCCCGCTTCTATTCTCCACCCTCCCCCACTTCCTAACCTGTACTTATAACAGAAAAATTAAACTTTGGTTGGGACAGGGGGGAAAAAGAAGAAGAGAATGAAGAATATGTTTTTTTTTTACTTTTCTGCCCCACCCAGTCTCCCCAAAATTGGGACATAGGCCAAGTTTGATTTCCAGGATCTATTCTTTGAACAATTTTCTTTCTTCCTTTTTGGTGGCCCCCTTTTTCCACTCAGAGATGAGACTAGGAGTAGGTAAGATGGGTGGCCACCTAGGGAGTATCATGACGAACTAAGGAAATTCTTTAATATTGCATTTTATAAATTCATATATTTTTAATGTCAGGACACTCTGTTCTCCATAGCAGATACATATTTATTTTTGTAACAAGTCAAATCTAGGGGCAGTGGGAAAATCCCTGGCTCTGGAGTCAGATGACCTAGCTTTGAATACTGCCTCTGTCACTTAACACCTTCAGCCTCTGGGCCTCATTTTCTCCATTTGTAAAACGAGGAAGTTGCAGTAGATAGCTTCTCTTTCAGCCAAGTACAGGGTCAGCATTTAGTGAGATTGAGTCAACAAGGCAGATAGCAAAGATTTTTTTTTTGCTAGATAACAGGAAGGATATATATAATATACTGATGAACTTAGGTCCTCCTGTTCCCTATAGTAACAACTAGGAGTAAGGAATCTATCAGGTCAAAAGAGTTGTACCATCTTCTTAGCCTGACTTTGATGGGGTTTGTTTCATCACCAAAAGCAGGCCTTACTTCATTTAGTGAGTCACTGAATCACTCAGGGTTCTGTCTGTCACCTAATTTGGAATTTGAGGAGACTTATTGAGTAGTTTTTCAGTTACATCCAGCTCTTCATGATCTCATATGGGGTTTTCTTGGCAGAGATACACTAGAGTGGTTTGCCATTTCCTTCTCCAGTTCATTTTACAGATGAGGAAACTAGGCAAACAGGGTGAAGTGACTCGCCCAGGGTCACACAGCTAGGAAGTGTCTGCGGTTACATTGAATTCAAGAAGATGAGTCTTCTTGACTCCAAGCCTGGTATTGTATCCACTGTGCCACCTCACTGCTCCTTAAACCGACTACTTATTTCTAAAGAATGGTTTACGATGCACCTTCTATGCTCATTCTAGGTCTCTGTGAAGTGCTGTCTCCACCATGAATTCCTAACTGTGCCATACAAACTTAAGGCCTTCTACAGCTTCAAAGGCCCTTCCAACTCTAAATATCTAATCCTTTGCTCCTATAAGTCACACACACACACACACACGCACGCACGCACGCACGCACATGCACGCACACACGCACAGTCGCAAGTGTGTGTGTATATGTGTGTGTGAGCACTTTTTTATCTGACTTTCTTTGTATTTCCAGTGCTTAGCACCATGCCTGGTATATAATAGGCACTTAATAAATGCTTGTTGACTTAGAGGCTGAAAAAGGCCCCATTCAGATGTAGCTTTTTCATGTTTACTTTATCATCGATCCTCACAACCACCCTATGAAACAGCTAGTGCAAGCATTATCATGATCCCTATTTTTCGAGTTGAGAAAATGGACCCAGAGAGTTTATGTAACTGGCTTTAGATCTTACAACTATTAAATGTCAGAGCGAGGCTTCCAACTTGAGTTCTGTTACTCTAAATCCAGTGCTCTTATCATTATACTCAGCTAGCAAATTCAGATTTCAGTTCAAGTAGAATATAAGCTTTTAGGGTAAGAACTATTGCAGTAGGAATTTTTGTTTATTTGTTTTCTTTTTTTTAATCCAATCAAATTTAACTTGACAACAGTTTAGCATTATCCTCTTATATATTAATTATATGTTAAATCCGACCTTCTGGAGATGATGTCCCTGTCTTTTTTTTTATTCAGAGTAATAAGCCAGGTGTGAATTTTACAGGTTAATAATCTCATCATAATAGAAAAGGAACTATTTTCAGGTAGATCAATCTCTTAATTATACACTATAAGCAGCCGCTTCCTTCATCTAAACATAGGTCTATCCCAGTCCCTTCTCAGTATTCCCCAACTAATGCCACATATACAAATTTATTCCTAAAAATAGTTATGGAATGTAGACTATAGCAAGAGGACGGAAACCACTTTGTTTTCATTTTTGCAATGTCACCTGTTGGCCAAGCTGGTAGTCAATGTCACACTGGCTGGCACTAATTATCATTGGCAATTATAGTTTTTAATGTTCATAATTTTCCTTTAGAATAGAGGTTCTTGATCAAGGTCTGTGAACTTGTTTTCTAAAAAATATTTTGGTCACCGTATTTCAATATAATTGGTTTTCTTTATAAGCCAGAGTATTTTATTTTATGCACTTAAAATTCGGAGAAGCGATCCATAGACTTTAAAAGCCTGCCAGAGGGGTCCATGATACACACATCTATAAAAAAGGTTAGGAACCCCTTTTTTAGAGTCCAAATTCCTTAAGGTCAAAGATCTTGTCTCATGGAGCTGTCTTCAGAACCCAGTGAAATGCTTGGAGCTAAACAGGGAAGTTTACATGGCAAATGATTTGTAGGTATTTTGAATATTTTTACCTTTCACTGTACACATTGTGGATGAGTTCAGTAAACCTGGTTCCCACTAGAGGAGTTTTGTAAACCAAAAACACCTGCCGGGTAAGGGTTTTTCAAGCTTGTCATAGCTAGCACTTACTTAGAAGTCATTCTTTCAATATGTGCTGTCGGTATCAACAGGGAAACTTTTAATGTGCAAGTGTAAGTTGGAAAAGAAATTAATTCAGACCCCATGTAAAGTTAATTAAAAGCCACCTTTCCTCCCCATACCACAACACAAAATTCAATTCAACAAACATTTTTTAAACAACTTTGGGAGATACAAAGTTAAGACAATACATAGTTTATACCCTCGTGAAAATTGTAGTCAAATATAATACTTTTAGATATGTTTTAATAATATCAAAATATACTTATTTCTAGTATGTAAAAACTTTGAAAGCATGTATTCTACACATGGCATGATAAGTTTACTAGTTTTTTTAAATCATGATTTTTAGCTAGCCTAAATAGAGAACTTTTAAAGTCGCATACCATACATGCATAATTCATTTTTAAAGAATTTTCATAACTTTTTTAACCTGGTAATTACATGTTTTAATTATGTAATTACATATCCTAATTATGTAGTTAAATCCAATTACAGTAATTATGTAATTATATGATAATTGATACATAATACACATGTAAAAACCTGCACACGCATGTATTTAACAAAGAAAACAGAATAGTTCTAAAGGAAGTGGTTATGGGAAGAGCAACAGAAAATGATTAAGTAGTGAGAAGGTTTAGTTTAGCAAAAATAAAGGAACTTGGCCAATTAATGGCTAATAGCTGGACCCAATATACAATTACAAGCACCAAAGGCGCAATCTTCAGGACGTATGTGTTAACAGTGTCTGTTGAATTTTCTGAATCTACTTTTAGCACGAGAGTTGTAAAGCTAGACCCCACGAGTAAGATTAAGAGTGTTATTGGTAGTGCAATTAGATGTGAAAAGTAAAAGTCAATAAATTGGTGAATATTTTTGAATCAAACATCTTATACCTGGTGGGTTTTCCTGACAAGAGTGGAGTGTAGTAGTTCTATTCTTCAAATAGAATGACCATCCAAGTGAGTCTAGGCATGACTGTTGCTGTTTGAGAGTATAGAACTACCTTACTTGAAAGACGCTGCTAAGTTTTAATCATATTTCACACATTTTGTGGTCTAAGACAATGTAATCTTTGACTTCATCATTCAACTGAAACTTCCTTTTCCAAAGTTTCTTATGATCTCTTAATTACCAAATCTAATGACCTTTTTTCAACCCAACATTTGACATGGTTGGTCACCTTCTCTTCAGATAGACTCCTTCCTCTGGATTTTCTGAAACTACTTTCTTGATTTTCCTATCACATTTTCTTGTTCTTCTTTTCTGAATCTTCATGGAGGATGAATAGTACTTCCAAACCTCAAACTATATTATAAAGCAGCAATCATCAAAATTATTTGGTACTGGTTAAAAGATAGAAAAGTAGATTGAGAACAGATCAGATAGAGAAGAATCAGAAATAATTGAACTTATTGACCCAATGTCCAATAAATTAAAAAACCTAAATTAGGAAAGAACTCCCTATTTGATAAAAATTACTGGAAAAGCTGAAAAGCAGCCCAGCAGCAATTAGACTCAGACCAACACTTTATACCATATTCCACGATTAAAAAAGGAAATAATACCAGAATGTTAAAGATCATACCATAAAAAATTAGAAGAGAAGATCACATGGGTGTGATCATAATTATGAGTGATAAATGAACTCTCAACGAAAAAAGGTGTGGAGACCATTATAAAAGATAAAATAGATAATTTTGATTGCATGAAATTTAAAAGCTTTTGCACAAACAAAATTAACACATATAGGAAAAGAGAATCGGTCAAATGGAAGAAAAAATTTTGTATTGAATATTTCTGATAAGGATTCAATAACCAAGGTATGTAGACAAATAACAAATATATGAGACCAAAATGATTTTCTACTTTACACATGGTAAAATATATAAATAAACAATTGTCAAAAAGAAAATTGTAAACTATTAACAATAATATGGAAGACTGTTCCAAATCGCTAATAAGAGAAATACAAATCAAGACAAAGCTGAGGTTTTACTTCATATCCAGAAGAGTGGCAAAGATGGAAAAATATGAGAATGATGTTAGTGAAGATGTGGAAAGCAGGTACACCAAGCATCATTAATTAGAGCTGGAACTTAGGAGAACCATACTGGAATGCAATTTGGAATTATAAAAATAAAGTAACTAAAAAGTCCATACTTTTTCATCTGAGGATTCCACTGCTAGGTAGGTGTGTGTGTGTGTGTGTGTGTGTGTGTATTATACATATATATATATGTATGTGTGTGTGTGTATACATATATATATGTCAAAGAAGGTCATTAACAAAAAGAAAGTTTCCATCCACACCAAAATATTTATAGTAGAACTTTTGGTGGTAGCAAAGAACTGGAAACAAAGTGGACACCCATAAATTAGAAAATTGCAAAACAAATAATACATCAATGTAATGGATTATTAGTGTGCTGCAAGAAACTGTGACTACAGAGAAACATGGAAAGACAAATGAAATGACGTAAGCAGAGCTAGGAGAACAAAATACACTAGCAATTCTGCAAGTGTGGTCTGGAGACTCTTGTGGGTCCCTAAGACCTTCAGGGGGTCCTTGAGGTCAGTAATACTAATACATTTTTATTTCTAATATGCAAAGTATCAATCTAAGCCATATAAACCAAAGTTCTTTGGGGTCCACAACAATTTTAAGAGTATTAAGGGGTCCTGAGATCAAAGAGGTTGATACCTGCTATATATACAATAAAGAAAACCATGTAAATAGAAAGAACAACTACAAAACAATTGAAAATGAATGTTGTGAAATTACAAAGACCAACTCAGGCTCCAAAGAAGAGATATGAGAAGACAGTTACCTCAATTCCTTTGCAGATATAGTGGTCCACGACTGTAGAACATTTCATGAAGATTGGAAACAAACGAGTAAATATTTAAGGTAGAACATTCATTAAAATTTCCAGTAAACTTCTTTTAAACTATAGTGGCCAGGTCCAACAGATGAGGCATTTACCGATGGCTTGAAATTTGGAGTTTTGTATCTATGAAGATAAATTTATAAACAAAGAATTAATGAATGAATGAATTATTAAAAGAAACATTACCTAAAGGGGGGAGAGGGAAAAGAAAAGTCCCATGTAGAATCTTTTAAATTGATTATGAAGGAATTACAATTATACAGAGTCTACACAGAGATTGTTGACAACAGGTATGAGGCAAATGTGATAAAGAAAAATTGTAGTGGAAAAAATAATCACTCATAATTTAGTCCTATTGAGTTTCATCAAGATTTAGCACAATATCAGAACAATTCAACTACATTCATCAAGCACTTCTCTATGCAAAATATTTGTACTAGCTAGGCATTGGCAGGAGATAAAGTTTAGGATAAAACACAGTCCCTGCCTTCATGGAACTTACAATCTAAAGGGGGAAGGGTGACACATGAATAAGTATAATGCAAAATCATTCCTACTAAGTGTGTTAGGAAGGCACAAACAAAATAATGTTCTGAAGAGTGAGAAATAACTTAAAACCTGTACGGGAAGGGGCAGAGATCAGAAAAGTCTTCCCAGAGGAGGTTCCTTTTGGGTTAGGCTTTGAAAGGCAGATAGGAATATAATAAGTGGAGAGAGGTAGAAGACATTTAAGGAGAATGGGAACAAAACAAAAGTAAAGGTAGAAAAGTACGGGTCATAAATGGTGGACAGGGAATTGGTCTGATGTTTAGACTACACAATGGGAAATAGGCCACGATGAGGCTAGAAAGGTAGGGGAATGTACTAATTTATGGAAGGTGTTGAATTTCAGGCGTCAGAGTCTGAACTCAACTCAGTCAAGAGGGAGTAATCAGAGGGTTTTGAGAAGAGAAATGACAGAGCCATATTTATACATAAAGAAAGTAAGTCTGACAGCAGTGTGAAGATTTGGATTGCAGAGGAAACTAAACCTAGCCTAAGAAACAATTTTTGCCTGGGTAATAAGATAATATTAATTAACAATTTAAGCAGTGTTTTAAAATTTGTTTACATTCTCTTATCTGGGATCCATAGCAGCTCTCTGAGGCAGGCATTACAAGTATCATTATTATAATTTTACAAATGAGGAAACTGAGACTGATGGAATTTATGTGACTTGACTTTGGTCACACAGCTTGTGTCTAAGGTGGGATTTGAACCCAGTCTCGGAATCTTCCTGAGTTCCAAGTCTAGCCCTCTATCACTATACCATATTGCCTCTCATATGGAAAAGGTTATCTGAGTTCTTTAAGTAGAATAAAGTCTGTGTATCCAAGGTGGTCACAACACTGGCTATGACACTGACAATCTGGTCATTTCAGTCCTATTAATTACATAAAACTAGCCTATTAATTGCAAGTTTCCATATAATTGATTGACTCAACCTTACAATGACCTTAACTGGCTGTAAAAATAGATGGGTGGTCCAGCTGTTTGGGTATCGCTACATGACCTTGGGTTCTATCTGCATAGGGTCAATGATACATGTGCTTATAGAAATTACCACCAGCAAGATATACCAGAATAAACATTTCAAGAACACCACAGCTGCCAGAGTTCTGCCTCTATGACATTTTAATTTAGCAGCTCAGAGTTTTACTTCTGTCCTAATCTCAGCTGGTTTTGGGAAAGGGTCTGCATGTCAAAGGTCATTGGTACAACTCTGCTACCCATATCTTCCCTCACCAGTCAAGGTCAAAATTGTATTTTGTGGGGTGCCAAATGCAAATTTCCTTCATGCTACTATTTTGTAAGTCTGGCCCTATATTTATGCCAATGCAGGGAGGGATCTGGGAAAGAAGGGTGGCTAAACATTTACATAGTACCTACTATGTGCCAGGCACTGGGCTAAGTGTTTTATAAATATCATCTCATTTGAGCCTCACAACAATCCTAGAAGGTAGGTGCTATTATTATCCCCATTTCACAATTGAGGCAACTGGGGCAAACAGAGGTTAAATGACTTCCCTAGGATCACGCAGGTAGGAAGTCTCTCAAGCCATATTTGAACTCAGATTTTTTGATTCTATAAACTGAAAGATTCTGTCCATCCAGTACACCATGGCAAGGAGGCCCATTAGAAAGCATGCACACACACACACACACACACACACACACACACATGCATACACATACACACGCATGCGCGTGCGCATGCACACACACACACACACACACATGCACACACACACACACACATGCACACACACACACACACACACACACACAACCAGGCTATTATGTCCAGACTAATGCAGTATATTTTATTTGGAATGACTCAGCCACATGATTGTCATTTGACCTTGGAGAAATCACATAACTTTTCTAAGTATTAGTTTTCTCATCTGTAGAGTACCTGCACTCTCTATCTGCAAGACTGTTATGAGGATACTTCAATATTTCAAGGATGTAGAGTTTTTTACCAGTGTGAGTAATAAAATATATCCATGCTGCCTCTGTGGATTTAGAGTGCAACCCTTCCCTATCTTGGTGTTATGGTAGTTAGGGTGGGACTTTTTTTGTTAAGGTAATCAAGTACCTTTGATGAGTCCTGCCTTTCAAAAGTAATGTCAAGCAAAGTGGACTTTTTGTTGTCTTTTGCTTCTTTGATTGAATTAAGAGTCTTTGACCTGCTTAAAAAACAAGAAAACCTAGTTCACAGGTTTGAGTCACATGGTTGTGATACCCTCTGACTCTGAGAAGGGTATATAAGATCTGAGGTTGGAGTTTTGTTTTGGGGGCTCTCACTCACCGGAAGAGTGTTATGTGATTTGACCAGACAAGACTCTGGTAGCCATTAAAGAACCCCCCAGCTTTGAAAACTCAGATGTTGATGATTCTCTTTTTGGTAACTATGTATGTGATGTCTTGATCAGACAAAGCCTGTCTGTTGATCTCTTTGTAGTTTCTGTTTGTATTTGCTCCAAAGTTCAGGGTGCTGACTTTTCCCCGTGAACTAAGTGAGCGATATATATACACATATATATATATATATATATGTGTGTGTGTGTGTGTGTGTGTGTGTGTGTGTGTGTATGTATGTATGTATGTTTAATTAAAGTGCGATTGTAAACCCCTTAAAGTTGCTTTCCTTAGAAAAGCAGATCAAAGAATTTGTGCTAGCAGCCCTCCTGCGTGCTCTTCTTGTTGGTCTTTCACCTCCACAGCAGCTGCTAGCAACATTGTTATTACACTTGGTCAACGAGCTTTGTGAACTATTGTGGCCAGACAATGAGAAACTAAAGAAATTTTGCTCCTCAGACAAGTACCATAAACCACGCTTGGGACAAATATCATGAAGCACCTCCCACTTCTGGAATTGCAATATGAGGCCATTGTGAAAGAAGCTAGAATGTGTGGGATGAAGAAAAGAATTTAATACCATCCCTCTGTATAGTAGTTTCCTTTTTTTAAATTATTTTTTCTTGCTTACTATGTGCTAAATTTGTAATTTCTACCTGCTGAAGGTCTGCAAATGTTTTTAGTATCCTATAAATTTGGGACCTTGGGCAAAAGCCCCAGTTGCCACACCTTAGTTGTGACTTAGCACACAATTCATCATTCTATGAGGCAGCTAGGTTGCAGAGTGTTAGACTCCAGAGTTCAGAAGGCTTAGGTTCAAATCCATCCTCAGGCATCTACAAGCTGTGTGACCCGGAGCAAGATTCCTAATCACTGTCTGTCTCAGTTTCCTCAATGGTAAAAATGTAGATAATAGTTTCTATCTGCCAGGGTTGTTATAAGGATCAAATAAGATAATATTTGTAAAGTTATTAGCCAAATGCCTTGTACATAACAGGAACTTAATAAATGTTTGTTCCTTTCCCTCCTTGGTCTCTTCCCTTCCTATGTCCAACCTGTTGATGAACTTCTCTAAACTCGCGTGGACTAGTCTTAGACCAGAAAAATAAAGTCTCCGGCTGAGCCCGAACTCAAATCCTTGCCACCTTTATAGAACCTGCCAGACCTTGTGCTCAACTGGCATAGGCTTCAAGAATCCATAGTCACCCCTATATTACAATGGAGTTCTGGAATATTTTAGTGGATGGTCAGATGAGATACTATTAAAAAAAACTTTGCAAATTTTGTACCACTATGTAAACATAAACTATTATTTTTAATTTTTTTTAATTTTGGGTGTCTGGACCTGATTTTCATAAGATTTAGGAAACTTTCAGTGTGTGAATTCCCTCCACCAAAGCAAATTAGCAACTTCTCTGTGATTTAGAAAGATGCCTAGGGTTACTTAGAGTTTGTGACTTGCTTATGGCCACACAACTAACATGTGTCAGAGGAAGTACTTGAATTCACATAGTCCTGACTCCAAGGCTAGCCCTCTATGCACTCTACCATACTCTCTCTACTTAATGTTTTTATTACTCTATAAGTTACTTTGAATGGAGCAGACCAAATCTTCCTCTCCTGTGTGATTTGGCTGTGTTCACATAAATCTAATGTTAGTCTCTTTTTTAATGTACTTTTAAAAAAGATTTGGTCAGTATCAGAGATAACTCAGTAGTCTCTTCTCAAAATTCTCTTGCTACTTAGTTCTACAGAAATCTAAATTTCAAAGAAAAAATTAGATTGTTCTTAAAATTTGGTAAATAAATTCATCTCGCATATACCATTTCTCTAACATGGAGCAAAAGGACTGGAAAGTCACAAGAATCTGGCATCCATTCTCTTTTCTAGTTTAATTTAGTCAAATAGAGGACAAGCTCCCCCAGAGGGTGAAAGTGGACTCCCACCTATATTATGGACATGTTCCGAGACAGCAGGAATACATCTATCTAGTACATTGAACAATTGACAAGCATTAAATGATCATCACAATCATAACAGAGCAGTGGAATTCTGTAGTCACTTAATGGACATTGGGAATAAACGGCTTAAAGCAATCACATTCCTCCTTAAAAGAAACTTTTTTTAATCTTTGCATGCAATGAAATTCCCAAAACTCAGAGCTAAGAACCCAACTCTCAAGGGTTTCCATTTTAGTACATTTTATTCAAAGATCCCCAAACATTTATTAACTTCTCAGACTGATGTAATGAATTTTTAAATAGGCCCATTGTGTTTAAATGTTCGAAAGCATATGGTACGTTTATTAACAATTTCTTTTTTAAGTCTCTTAAATTTTTATATGAATACTTAGAGTTGCTGAGTTTGCCTTGTGTTTTCAGCATGTCCAGGGGTTCTTAATTTAGCATTTAGGCAAGTAAGAGGGCTCAAGATTCCAGTGTTTCTGTCACATTTTTTTACTCACTTTGTCCATACTGTAAACACATTTTTTGGGGGGATAAGAAGCATTATCTTATAAAGGCAAGACGCGGAATGCTTGAGTAGTCATTTTGTTAGTGGAATTTATCACAAGCAATGGAGTTTCAGATGAGAATGTATGCATTTCCTGATGAGCAATCATTTTCCATTTATTTTTATTTGAGCCACCACTAAGGATCTAATTTTAGATATTATTACCAGGGTCCATGGAACTGTGATTTTGACTTGATCCATACTCCCTTCGTTGTTGAAATTAGTTGAATGATGTTCTAATTTGCTTTAAAATGCAAAGAAGATCATTTTGTAGTTATCTTTTAATTTGCAGAGTTGGTATTTCTGCCAGTGATGTTTATTTTTCCTGACAAGAGCTGAAAGCATGGGTGAAGGACATAAATGAAGCCATTTCTTCCTCAGGGAAATAGTAGCTGTGTCCTTGAATGGGAACTTCTGCCACTCTTTTCATGACTTTGTCCATCTGAATTCTCAAATATGTTAGTGAGTGCTACCAAAACAAGAAGGGACAAATAATATTGTCCCAGAGAAACATTCCGTATGACATCTATTTGATGACCGGGTAACTAGAAGAACCTCGTGAAAGTTCAGAAATTCAGCAATAATCTTTACTGCTGTCACACTCCCAATTTTTCTAGACTATCGATGTAAATAGGAGACAGTAGCAGCTTTGCTTCTTAAACTTCTGAAAAGTGATTAAAAACTTGGCCAGACCCATGGTCCATGTAGCCCAGTATTCTGTCAATGACAGCAGCAACTAGGGGTTTATTCAGAGGAGAGCAACATTCTCAGAAGGCCAAAAGGTACCGTGAACACCCCCACCTTTTCTTTAAAAATTCACTATGGATATTTCATCCATGAATTTACCTAAACCATTCTTGAAGCCAGCACATGGAGAGTCTAAGCTTGCTAGGATGGATATAGACAAAGGAGTAGGATAAGGATTTAAAGGATCATGATTCTTATTTGCACTATTTTGACTCGGCCTCTGTACAGGGATGGATGAATATCTTTGTTTTTATGTTTGTTTTATCTTGTTACTATCATTTTGAGACTGAGTCCCTTCATCTGGCCCAGGTAGTTAGTGCAGTAGCCCCTCAGAGGCCTGATCCCACTGCTGATGGGTGTGGAAGTTTTGACTCACTCTATTTCTGACCTGGTCCTGTTCTCCCCTTCTTAGGTAGCCTGGTGCCTGCCTCCCTCCTTCTGCCCCCCCCTCTCCCCGCCACATACACACACCAGGAGCTCAACCATATTGGTACCAGACAGTGCTGATACCCACTTGACTTTAGCCCTCCCAGATCTCAGAATGCCTGGACTCATCACCTGCCTGGACCTCCTTCTTAACAAGATTTATACCACATGTGGCCTTCTAGGTTATTGGGCATGACCTTTTGACTAAGTCAAAGTTTTGCAGAACAAATCCTCTTATTAAGGGGATTTTTCTGTGAAGTTTGGATTCAGTCAAAGAGCCACCTAGAGGGCCACATGTGGCCTTGAGGCTGCAGGTTCCCCACCCCTGGTATACATTCATACCACCAAACCCAGCAAGCCATCTTTGTTAAACCATTTGGGGTAACCATTCACAAGTAGATCAAAACTATACAAAATGCGGAATAGTAGAAATTGCCAAGATGATATGTTTTGGGAACAGGAATTTATTACCTTATTCCTATGGCCCCAAAAGACCAACCCACAGAATTACATTTTAATCAAAAATCAAATAAAATTTCATGCTGATGATCGGGGGCTATGATCATGTCTTAAAATGTTGGAATCTCAAGGTAATGAGTGCCCAGTGGAATGCAGTCTATAGGTAATGCTGAGCTGATCATTTTTAACAATAGTTTATGGCCTTAATGCTTTATCATGGAGCAGCTCACCAACCCCTGAATGAAAGAGCTGAATTTCCTATCAGTTTGCTAATTAGGACACAGCAAACATGGCAGGCTTTGGTCAGAAAATGGTATGAGCCAGCACACAGCCCTTGACTCCTATTGCCAACTGTGATTTAAAGCAAAATCTTTGAGAGAAGTATAACTGCCTGAATTACTACTCTTTTATATGTTTTTAAATGAGAATGTAAAGGCCAAGGGCATTTTTTCCCATTTAATACCATTAAATCCATCATTAAGTCTCTCACTGAACACTGGCTGAATTTAATGATGCCCTCAAGTAGTGATACCGGTGCTTGACTGTGTTAATATTGTTGTATATAGAGATACAATAAATAATGCTTAGCTCAGATAGTATTAGGAGCATTACTGGACATATCAATAAAAATGGCTGTCCTAATGAGACCAAGTGTCAGAAACAGATGGCACTTTGTGAATCCAGCCACTGGGGCTAAAATATGGTTAGGAACAAGGCTCTATGGCATACTGAATCTATCCCTCTCTGAAATCAGCCAGACTCCTCAAAATGTTTTACTGTGCCTTGGCATAAAAGGATTAATTTGAAGATACAGGGTTTTTTTTTCCTCTTTTATCATCTCACTTTATAACACCATGGTTTAAAAACGACAAACTGCTTTTCAGGATCTGTCACACTTCCACTGGCTCCTACTTGCCTGACGATTGGGCTGAATTATAGCTGAAAAATAAGAGATGCTTAGTTGTCTGCTGCCTCATACCAGGACTGAGCAACAGTCACCCTTTCATTGTGCATGCCTGAGAAGGAACAGAATGTTCCGTGCTTTTAATTTTTTTTGTAAGAATGCTAGTCGTTTTGGAAGTAGAACTGTCTTTAATCAAATCACGTCATCCTATGACCTCCAGTTAGCTCCTGTGCTTTCTAAAGTACATGTGATACGTTGTACAAGCTGAACAGAAGAGAAGGAACTTCAGAACAGGTAAACTTGAGGAAGTTTCAAGTCGATATTTGTCTGTTACTTAGATGCTTAATACTTCCTCCACTGGTGGAAGGGATGCCCCCAAAACCATTAACAATAAATAAGTGGGGAATACTAAAGCAGAGAACAGTTCGATACCTTCTTATCCTGGTCAATTCTCATCAAAAAGGATCCATTAAGCACCTTCCATATGCCAGACACTGGAAAAACAAAATCATCCCTGCCTCTGCCCTCAAGGGACTTATATTCCATCAAGGTAAACAACATATATATGTATAAGTAAATAAAAAAATACATGCAATGGGGTATAGAAATCTATCTTGCCCTACCAGAAAGTAGGGGGAAGGAGATAAGAGAGGGTGGGGTGATAGAAGGGGGGGCACATTGTGGGAAGGGGTAATCAGAATGCATGCCATCTTGGGGTGGGGAGAGGGGAGAGACAGGGAGAAAATTTGGAATTCAAAATCTTGTGGAAATGAATGTTGAAAACTAAAAATAAATCAATTAAAAATACATGCAAATTAAATTTAAAAATTAATTAATTAATTAACTAATTGTAGAGGCAAAGGGACCTGAGCAGGTTTGGGAATCAGGAAAAGCTTCACATAGGAGATAGCCCTTAAACTGAGCTTTGAAGGAAAGTGGGGTTTCTGAGAGGCAAAAGTGAAGAGGAACGTATTCATGGTGGGAAGCCCGGGCAAATGCATGTTAAAGGAAAATGAAATTTTGTGTTCTAGGAGCAGCAAGGAGACTAGTGTATGAAGGTGGTACCTCATGAAACAGAGGGACAGGCTAGAGTCAAATTTATAAAGGCTTTCACATACCAAACAGAGCCACTCTATACATTTACATTTCTTTTTGTAGTTTGCCCATCTCCTGTACATTATCCTCAGTACATGATGGGTCTACATCCCTTTCTGTCCTTGGTAACATCATTTACACCCTTTCTTACATCTAAGCCAACATTGACAATATGCTGCTGCCTATTTTCACCTATCATTGTAGGTCTTCCCCTTGCCCTTTAATTATTTATGATTCTTCTAAGATCATGGTATTCTATTATTCACAGCTATAGAATGCCACCAATAGAATCTCAATCTTGAAGAGACAGGCATTTATTATTTGTCTAATAGAGACACCAGCCCCCCACCCCTACCCCCACCCCCAAACTTCCTTCTAAAACCTTTATCCTTATTCTGATTATCTTGAGTGTGCAGGACCTGAAAAGTTGGAAAAATTGCAGGTCTTCAGATTCTGGTCATGTAAAGCATTGGCTTAGGAAAAATCCTCCATCTTTCAATGTTCTCAGAATTTCCATTTTAAGTACCTCCCAGAAACCTAAACTGAAAAACAACTATTTAAATAGACCTTTAAGAACCTCTGAAGAGGTTTGGTTATTTAAAAAAAAAAACACCAAAAAAAGAATGAGAAAGGGAATAAGGTCCTTATCCTATCTAAGCAGTGTTTCCCATCCTCTCTGTAGTTGTGACCTTTACAAGTAATTTTAAAGATTTGAATATAATTCTTGATCCAGCTTTGTCCTTTTAAAGGCACATTGCGTCCACTGCTCTATCATCATTCTGAATTTAGAAATGGCCTCCTAATTCCTGAATGTGACACTGAGGTAGTGATATATAATTTCATTACTTGGAGACTCCATTAATGTAATTCTCTATTTTACTGTCTTCCTATTATAGTGGTCGCATAGATTAAAACTTGGAATGAGTCAGCCAGGGTTTTTATTAGGCACAGACAAACCAATTCTGGGTTGTACTGCAGTAACTTTGAAGTCACTCTTCCCCTGACCTGCTGAACTCCTGCCTTAGCTTAACTGTAGGGAGGTAGCTGTGGAAATGGGCCTTTTCAACCTCATTAGTATGCATGGTGCTAAACAAGAGACAAATGATATAATAGTAACATGTAATCCAGTTTCTGAGAGCCAGTAATTTCCATTCCTATTGCAAGCCAGAAATGTTATAGGCCAGACAGGGGGACATTGTGAATACATGTTGTCAGGAAAGCAAGATTCTACACTGGGATTAAGGCCTAGTACACTTTTAAACTTTAATGTCTTCAAGCTACAAAGATAATAGAAAAACTCTTTGGGGGGGATGGGGAGTGCCCTAACACAAATATATTAAACTTTTTGGGCACTGTGTTTACGTGATTATAGATCAAATGTGCTCGCAGGTATAGCAAAACAAAATAGTACTGACAGAAGTACTGTCTTATGCTTAGCAAAATTGAAGCCTATACCAGTTTTAAGAGGAGAATTCTTATATTTGCTGTTTTTAGATATCATGGCAACAAGTTGTTATTAAGGTAGAAAGTTGTTTGTTTGTTTCTTAGCTACACAAGGTCTTTATGAATCTGTATTAAAGGATAAAGAACTAACCCCCTCCTCATTCAGCTTTACATATTTTGGTCTCTGAACTTGCTCTATTCACTTGTCCTGTGATTGGGTCTTACAGCCCTTTAAGCTTCATCATTCTTACTGGTAGGCCAGAGTTTGGGGCACCCCCTGCCTGTACCTATTTCCCATCCCAATTCTCTGATTCACAGTGGTTAAGGGATTTAATTTCTCTGGGCACACCTTTTAAAGAGTCCTAGAATGTCTCTTTCATGCCCCAGACTGATTTCCAAAATTACCCTGGTCTTATAAAGTTACATTTGGGGTAACCTATAAAAGGGTCCTGCAGCCCTTGGAAATTAACTTAAAGATAGAAACTCAGTTTTCTAATCCCTAGGTAAGTCTCTAATTCATTTAGACCAGGGATATTGAGCCTCTTTCTTTTTTCTTTTCTTTTTTTTTTGCATCATGGAGCCCCACCTTGGCAATCTGGTGCAGCCTTTGAACCCTTTTTCAGAATCTTTTTTTAAATGCACAAAGTAAATACCTAGAATTACAAAGGAAACCAATTATATTGAAATGCAGTTATCAAAATGTTTTTTAAAAATGTTCACAGACTACAGGTTAAGAGCCCTTGAATTTTTAGACTGAGTTCTGAGGGCCTCAGATTGAACTCAGACTCTCCAGACTATATCAAAACAACCTGAGGGGCCTTAGAATACAGCAAAGCACTTTCAAATCCTCCAGATGAGGGCTAGCTCAGTTTCCAAAGGAAGTTGCTTAATGGGAGGAGCACAGTAGATCCTTGGGCCTACCCTATGGCAACAGCTGTAGCCAACCTGGGCCTTAGGGATGTGAGCCAGAGTTTCCTGAGCTGTAACTTTCCTTCCAGATTTCACTAGGATGAGGAGCATAAGTAATCCACTTCAGAAAAATAAAAGAGGGGAAGGGAAGAACTTTAAAGGACAATACTAAGCTGTCCCGCCTCTGGCACATAGGAACTATTGGTCCCTCTACTGTGGTAGTGGTTCTGGATCATATAAGAATG